>NC_135482.1:73740192-74103942 GCF_052094955.1 Ictidomys tridecemlineatus | reverse complement strand
CAATTTGACGGAGATGGGGCAGGAAGTATATGCTTACAGGAAAATGAGAGTTGAGTGAACAAAGATACCTGCCATTAATGTACCCAACAGAATTGATTTAATGAATCTTTTGCTATTTTTATTGGCAATGTTCTAAAATGAAAGCATTTTGAAACTAATTTTATCAGAACAAAAGACAGCAGAGGAATTGGTCTCTCTACACTGGATACTGACAGCCCAGAGGCAATGTCTTAACAGGATCTGGTAGTGAGCTGCAGCCATATCCTCAGGATTCTGAAAATATTGGTTCTAAGTTCTATTACAAATACGGTTAATGCAATAATATTCATTGAAGGGAAATAACAAATGCATGTGTTACTATAGTATATAAGAACATAAATATCCTGACCTAATTTATGTAGTTTTTAAAAGTTTATTTTGTTTATTAAATTCAGAGAAAAATAGAGAAAGAAAAGACTAGAAATTTTCATTGTATTCATTCTTAATTAGCTGTGATACCTCTCTTAATTTTGTACTATTCAGAGCTTACCACTTTAGGAAATATCAAGCCTCGTAAACTCTTGTTAATATTTATTATTCCGTGAAATCTATTGCACCATATCCCTAACCCAAGAGATATTGAAAATGGCCATCTTGGCCAGAGAAATGGAATACTTTAATAGATCTAAATCACCTGCTCAACCCCTAAACTAAAGTTGGGGATGAATGTAAAGTATGCATACTGAGACTGGCAAGTGGGATTGTCCCCTGTACTTCCTTCCAGTCACTGGTTAATAATAAAAAATTCAAATCACCAACAATCTAAATTGATTTTTATCTTAACTAAATTTCTGTAACAAACTGCTATAGATTGAGGGGCTCAAACAATAGAAATCAATTTCTCACAGTTCTGGAGGTTGAAGTCTGAAATTAGAGTGCTAGTATGGTCAAGTTCTTAAGGACCCTCTTCCTAGTTTATAGACTGACAACTTCTTCATGTATCCTCACAGGAAATTACAGAGAGGGAGAGAGCCCTAGTCTCATCATTCCTTGATAAGGGCTCATGTTTCATCATGAGGGGTCCACTCATCCTCTCATCTATTTTTTTTCTCAAAGGACCCATTTACAAATACCCTTGGATTGGGAACTGGGGCTTCAACATTTAAATTTTACAAGGATACAAAATTCAGTCCATAACACATTATTAAAAATTTCTAATCTTAGATAATGACTAAAACTCTAAACTTGATTTTAATATTTCTTTTCCAGACCCTCATTCCCCAGCTTGCTAGCCATGGTTTTTAACCCCACGGTCATAGTGATAGCTGCTGCTCAGAAAAGGAGAAAGAGTAGCAAGAAAGTTTTCACTTCATGGGAAATGTAGGAAAACTGTGTTTGGGAGGCATTTTGTTGAAATGCTAATGCATGTTCTCTCTTTTTTAATTTTATTTTATGTAGTGCTGAGGATTGAACCCAGTGCCTCACACATGCTAGGCAAGCATGCTACCATTGAGCCATGACTGCAGCCCCTAATGCTTATTCTCTTTATAATTTTTCTAGCTAAAGTTCCTGCCAAGCCATTGATGCCTGTCCGTCACCCAGTTTCTAGTGCCCAACTCCTTGGAGGTTCTCTCTTCAGTGATCCCATTGCCCATTGTTTACCCAAATACCCTGGGAGAGTAGTATCTCTCTTTTGTTTACCACCAAGCCACCTTTTCTCTTGCCCCCAGACACAAGTTGAACAACATTCAAGGAGCCCTGATAAAAAGGGTGGGATCACACAGTAAATTCTCGTGTGTTCGGAATGTAGCCCCCTCACTAGGCTTGGTTTGCAGGATGGACATTTCCCACCAACCTTTAGTGAAGCTCTCTCTAAAGAATTCCTCTTCCTAAATTCTGACATCCTCAACATTTTTTCATTTTCCAATGGTCTTAAGTTTTTTGACATCTATTTGAAAATATTTGCACCATTATCTAGCTCTCTGATCACTTTTAGATTCTGATATGTGGGAGAGTTGCATGATATCCTGGTATCACATTTAAAACACCTATTTTAATGTGGTACAGTTCTCAATTTTTTATTACAAAAGTAACATATACTCATCGTAACAAGAGAAAAGCCAAAGACGTATGAGCAAGCATTCCCTCTTCGCTAGTCTCCAGCCTGACTCCAATCCCAGTTTCTATCCCCAAGAAGTAACTAATCCTATCAGTGACCTTCCTCGAATTTCTTTTTGCTCTTTATATGTTGTGGATAATGACACAGTGTTATTGTTTCCATTCTAGTTTTTAGCTTTAAAGATTGTGAAATGGATGCCTCTAAATATTTGTTTTATGTAATCAGATATGTTCATGTTTTTCCCTATGGTTTCCCTTATGCTCTCTTGCAAAAAGAGATTTTGTGGATGATTTTGGAAAAAAAATTGTTGATTAAAAAAAAGAATTTACTCCACAAAAAGAAAAGAAAAAAAGAAAAAAATGAATTAACTGAAAGAGTATTGTAGATTACTTTCTGAAATGATGTGCAATACCCCAAAATGATTATTCTTCCTAATTTAATTTGGATAGCAAAGTAGCATAAAGGATATTGTTTTTGAATAGTGAAGTGGTCTAACATACTACTGAGGAACTACTATTTATGCACAGGAATAAAATCATTTGTGTAGAAAACATTATCCTGCTAGAAACAGAGGAATGCATTCAAAGATGATCTTGGATGTTCTCCCATAAGTCTTTGGTAATAGCACATAAAGAGAAAGCAACAAGAATCATATAACCACACTGCTCAAAAAAAGAGCTGGGTGTTAAGCAGCTGAAAACCTCTTCAGCCAGTGGTTTTTTAATGAAGATTATAGAGCATTCTGGAAAAGCTCATTCCTCCATTAGTTGTACATTCTGAGATCAGCAACAAGAAAAGAAAATTAAGAGCACAGAAACCTAAAATGTTCATGTAGGGTTATTTAAAGCCTGCTGGTCAATATATTTTAAGATGCTCGGTAGACAGGTGACAAAAAGATAGAAAAGAATGCTCATTCGTTATATATAGGCACCAGACGTTGGCTTACATAAGATCCCTGCCCTATAAATATTGAATTTCCTCTATTTTTTATTTTTCCTGAAATTTTTTTATTGATTTCAAAAAAGTGACAGCAGAATGCATTTACAATTCTTATTACATGTATATTACCATGATTTTTCATATCTCTGTATATAAAGTATGTTGACACCCAATCCGTGTCTTCATACATGTACTTTGGATAATGATGTCCATCTCATTCCACCATCCTCAATAATCCCCTGGCCCCTCCCTTTTCCTCCCACCCCTCTGCCCTATCTAGAATTTATATATTCCTCCCATGCTCCCCCTTCCCATCCCACTATTTTAACTCTTTGTGGTACTCATGGGTGTCATTTTGAATACATTGTTTCTAAATACTATTTGCTGCTTCTTCATGTTGCTGTCTCATTAAATTTTCTGCAACTTTAGTTTCCAAAGCAAAGGCATAAACTCTTGTCTTATAGAACCTCCAGGAAATATTTAGCAAACCTTTATTCCACTTTCCTCCATTATTAACGTGACTGCTCTTCAACCACCTTGTTACAAATACCTTGTTACAAATACTTACCATCACAGATCTAACTAACTAGAATACCAATAAAAACTCAGTGGGGAGTCTGGAAAAGCTTTTTAAGATCAAAGTATATATTCTGGCCTCCAAAAATGTTTTAAGAGCTCTAAAAAACAAAGCTATGTCTAGTTAATATTTCACTACTAACATTACGGATCTCCATGTATCATAATTCTAACTCACTACTTCTTGATGGAGGTTGCACACTGAGATCATCTTGAAACTTTATAAATAAATCACTGATGTTGAGTATCATCCCTAAAGGTTCTTATTCACATCTTGCAGGTATTATAAATTTAAAAAAATAATAATAAAATAAATCCATGAAGGAATTTAAAGTGATTATCACTGGGGTCAAAATTTGCTAAGTCTTATATTTGCAAAGTCAGGTAATTTTGTTTCTAAACTTAAGTTCACCATGCTGAACTCATTTTTGCATTTGAACTTGCAAAGATATTTCTGCTTGCTCTGGTTTTAAAGAATCACTTTGCAGGATAAGTACTTCCTTTTCCGAGTAAATATTCAAAAATGTCAAAGATCAAATTTCTCTCAAAATTTTTCTTCTCTCTCAAAGTATATCCCTCTTCCTCAGCTTCCTCAAATGGCATCTGGTTTGGAAGGAGGGAGATGAAAGTGTGGTCTCCAGTCTTCCATGCTCTTTATAATTCTCCTGACTATGCTTCCTACATACAATAGTTGCATAAAGCAACAAATAGAAGGCATTTAGCTTTGCTGTTGTCCTTTTTAGAGCCATGTACAAGTACCATAATAGCAGCTGACAAGAGACTGCCTGGATTCAATCTTTGTCTCCATCTCAGCTATTTATCATTTCTTTGTGTTGAGTTCAAAGTACTCTCTACGAGCTATTTTGAAATATTCAATTAATTGATGTCAGTCATTGTTATCATGTAATGTGTAACGTGAGAAATTATTCCTCCTATCCAAAGCACTCCTGTATCCATTTACCAGCCTCGACCAACCATCCCTGCCCACACACTTCCCAGGCTCTGGTAACCACTACTTTGTTCTCTACTTTTGTGAGATCAGAATTTTAGTTTCCACATATAAGTGAGGAAATGCACTATTTGTCTTTCTGGGCCTGACTTACATCACTTAACAGAATGTTCTTTAGTTCCATCTGCAAATGACAGAATTTCATTTTTTATGGCTGGATATATCCCGTGTGTGTGTGTGTGTGTGTGTGTGTGTGTGTGTGTGTGTGTATGTGTGTGTATAATTTTCTTTATCCATTTGTCTATCATTGAACCTTTAGGTTGATTCCATATTTTGGTTACTGTGAGTCATATTACAATAAACAGGCAAAGGCAGATGTCTCTTTGAAATACTGATATCAATTTATATGGATATACATCCAATAAAGGTATTGCTGGTTCATGTGGTAAGTTCTAGTTCTAGTTTTTATGGAATTTCCGTACTGTTTTGCATGACGAATGTAATAATTTACATTTCCATTTCTTCACCTCCTATCCAGCAGTTTTGGTCTCTTTGATAATAGCCATTATAACTAGAGTGAGATAATATCTAGTTGTTTTGATTTTAATTTCCCTGATGATTCATAATATTGACTATTTTTCATATACCTGTGAAACATGTGAACATTCTCTTTTGAGAATTACTCAGGTAATTTGGTCATTTTTAAATTAGATTATCTTTGTGTTGATTTCCTTATATATTCTGAGTATTAATCTCTTCTCAAATAGTTTGAAAAACACTTTCTCTGGTTCTACAGGTTGCTTCTTCACTCTGTTAATTGTTTCCTTAACTTTCTTAGTTTGATATAACCCCATTTGTCAGCTTTTGCTTTTGTTTCCTGTGCTTTTGGGACATGGGGGTATTATTATCCTATGTACATGTGTGATTACATGATCAGTGTGACTCTGTACCATGTACAGCCAGAGGAATGACAAGCTGTGCTCCATTTGTGTACAATGTGTCAAAATGCATTCTACTGTCATATATAACTAATTGGAACAAATTTTAGAAAATTAAAAAAAAATTCTGCCCAGACCAACATTGTAATTCACTTCCCTTTGTTTCCTCCCAGTACTTTCAGTTTAAAGTCTATTTAAGTCTTTGATCCACTTCAAGTTCACTTTTCTATATGGTGAGAGGCAGGAGGATAGTTTCTTTATTTTTATTTTTCTCTTTCTCTCTTTGTCTCCAAATAGATAATCAGTTTTACCAGCACCATTTATTGAAGAGACTTCATTTTTTTTTCCATGTATGTTCTTATTGCCTTTGTCAAAAATTAGTTGGCTGTAAATATGTGGATTTATTTCTGGGCTCTCTATCCCATACTATGGATCCTGGTGTCCGTTTCTATGCCAGCACCATGCTGGCCTAGTTACTGTAGTTTTGTGTACTTTGAAGTCAAGTATTATAATGTCTCCAACATTGTTCTTATTTATCAGGAATTCTTTGGCTCTTTCAGGTCTTTTGTAATTTTGGACACATTTAAGTATTTTTTTCCTAATTCTTTTTAGAATATAATTGGTATTTTTATAGGAATTGCATTGAATTTGTGGATTGCTTCCCAAAATACTGGCAACTTTTCCTATCTATGAAGATGGAATGTCTACATTTTGTGTGTGTGTGTTCTTTTCAATTTATTTCATCAATATTTTAAAATTTTTGTTATAGGAACAACTCGTTTTCTTAAATTTATTCTTAGGGTTTATGTTTTGTCTTGTGGTGTTTTAAAATTAAAAGATTTGTCTATTTTTGTTTATCTTTTCAAAAAAACCAACTCTTCATTTAATTAACTTTTGTGAGTTTTTAGTTTATATTTCATTTGTTTGTATTCTGATCTTTGATACTTCTTTATTTCTACTGAAAAAAAAATAATTTGGGTCTGGTTTGTTCTTACTTTTCTAGTTCAATTAGGTAGAGTAAGTAAAGCAGATTGTCCTCCCTAGTATGGGTAGTCATCCAATCATTTGAAGGCCTCAATAGAATAAGAAGACTTATCTTCCCATAAATGGAAGGGAATGCTCCTACCTGGCTGCATGATTTTGTGACATCGAACTTTTCTTGCATTCAGCCTCAAAATGAAGCCTTGACTCTTGGGTCTCAAACCTGCTTAACTTTCAGACTGAAAACTAAACCACTCTTTCTCCTGGGTCTCCAGCTTGCTAAGTGCAGATCTTGGGGTTGTCCGCATCCATAACCATGCAACCCAGTTCATTATATCTTTATAATTACACATATGTGTGTGTTAAACACACACACACACACACACACACACATCTTTTTCTGTTTCTCAGTAGAACTCAAATACAATATCTGTGCAACATAAGAGAAGAAATGTAACCTTAGTGTCCCCTAATCATGAATTAAAGTTTTATTGATTGATTGATTGATTGATAGGTATCAGAGATTGAACCCACAGGCATTTAACCACTAAGCCACATCCCCAGCCCTTTTTTATTTTGAGACAAGTTCCCACTAAGGTATTTAGGGACTAACTAAATTGCTGAGGTTGGCTTTGAACTTGTAATCCTACTGGTTCAGCCTCCTGAGCTGCTGGGATTACAGGTGTGCATCACTATGCCCGGCTACATTTTAAAAATAATATCATTTTTAGATTCATTTTTTCAGCATGAGATTTAACAGATGGACAAAATATAAAAGACTTGGGTGAGGTTTTTTTAACAGAATGCAAAATGTAACAGAAAAGCAAAATCCTAATTGATATAAGGTGGTCACAGAAAAGGTAGAAAATCAGAGAAGATGCAGGGATTCTGATATTTTCATGTCATGTAGTAGGCAGTCAAAACACTACTGTAAGACAACAGAACAAGAAACAGGGATTTAAAGTTACTATGTAAAGTTACAAATTGAAGAACTTACAATAATATAACTATCAGACCTGAGCAGTGGAAGGAAACTGGGTTAGTAAAGCCAAAGCCTCACCTTCCATGACAGGGACTTAATGGATACCTTCTGTTCCATCCTTTGTCTCATATGACAATTAGCTATTTATTTATGTGAAAACAGAGATATGATCATGTTTTCTGATTCACTGAGGAAACCACCAAAAGATGAACACAGAAATTACCAAAAGTTTTCTTCTATAAGAGAATGATTAGGGTAGGAAAAGGGGACAGGGATGGGGAGTAGGAAGGAGGGTAGACATGGTCAAGGCACAGACATATGCACATATGGAAAAGTCACAGTAAAACCCATTAATTTGGACAATTATTATGCATTAATAAACCTAATAAAAAGTTTACCTCTGAAGTATACGTTTAGAGAAAAGGCAAAGTCAGAAGAGAATTTGTTGCTTTTCATTATATAAGGAATTCAGGATTAAGTTTTTTTTTTAATCTTTAGAACAGTGAAAAAGAGAAAGGAAATTGAAAATGAATTGAGGAAATAAAAGAGCAAATCAAGAATAAATGCTTTTTAAAAATATCAGTGTTTCCTATGGGGTGGATGACACAGAGCTTTGTATTTTAATGCTAATTTTTGTGAGAATTTCCTGCTGATTTCTAGTGATTGTTAGAAATATCAGTCTGAAATAGAAAATGGTGGTGGTGAAAGTAAACCTTGCTTACTTCAACTTCAAGATATTTTAGGAGTAAAGATGCAGGCTCTTTCTTCTCTTGAAAGAACAAAATGCATCTGCTCCATAGGATTATTGACAACCTTTTTTCTACCATATGGGTTTTATTTTTATGCAGCAGCACGAAACTACAATTCTGAGTCTAGTGTTCTACCTTTTATTTATTTTCTTCTTTTCTTTCTTTTGGAGGAAAAAAACACATGCTGATTCTTAGAGATTGAATTCCTACTTGTGTTGCCTTATACTCCTTAGAGAGCATTTTTTAAAAATTTCTTTTGAGAGATGTAATGGATTTCTATTATCTAGAGCTGTATTATTAAGCAGTACAGCACAATACACACAGATGGGGTATCAGATTTTTTTTTAAAGAACTAACAGAAAAGATAACAGTCAATTAAACTCCGAAATGAAAATGTTACAGATTATAAATGCATTCTAATCATAGTACTACCTTGATATGTCAGGGTTAGACAATGACATTTAATAACCAATCAAGGCAAAAGAAAAGAAAAGGCATACTCTGGCATGACAGAGTGAAAAGAGCAATTGCCAGTAAATAACAAATTTTTCAAAATAGCATTTTAATCAATCCAAGGCAAGTCCTTCAATGCAACAAAGAAAAATAAAAATCATTTGAGCCTTGACCAAGGAAAACACCAAAGAAGCATGAGAAAGAGTTGAAGGGGCTAACAATGTTATTCAGAAGATAATGCTTGTAGGCTGATAAAATTGGAGGACAACCAAAAACTAAATACTAAATTGAATGCAAACCCTGAAATGCCTTGGATATTTGAATGTATTTCTGAAATATTCATCAAAAGGTGGAGCTAGATGGGCCCTGAAAGCAGCACACCTCACCATAGGTAAAAAGTGGGAGAATGAGAACAGTTACAAACCCCAGCACAGATGGGGTGACCACAACTCAGTAGTGTGTAGGAAACATTGAAACCTCCTCTTTAGGGTTCTGTTCTACTCTTACACTCTCTATCACCCTAGTTGATATCACCTCAACTCTATTCACTAGCAGGGTCTCTTCATTGTACCACTCTTACTACCTTCTCTTTTCTTGCTAAGGCTTCTAGTAGCACTTGCTGGCCAAATCCAAAGTCCATATGCTAGTCCTCTTTCATGGTGTTTCTATTCATTTACATTTATTAGATATTCTTTCCTTGAAATGGAATGTTTTGTTTTATTTTGTTTTGCACTTCTGGTGATTAAACCCAGAACCTCAGGCATGCTAGCCAAGTACTTGACCACTAAGCTATATCCCTAGACCTTAATATATATATACACACACACAGAGAGAGAGAGAGAGAGAGAGAGAGAGAGGGAGGGAGGATCTTACTGAGTCTCTCCATTTGGCCTTGAACTTGTGATCCTCCTGCCTCAGCTTCCCAAGTTGCTGGAATTAAAGGTATGCACCACTGTGCCCACTTGAAAAAGTTTTTTAAAGGTTTACTATGTATACCAAGCACTTTTATCAGCTCTATGGATACAAAAGAAGATGAAACAGAGATAATTCTTTTTTATTTCATAAGATTTACATTATAAAGAGGCACAGAGAAATAAGTGAGATAATTATTATACTAAAAAATGATACCTCCTAAGAAGAACAAAATGAAACAGAGGTAGGATGAGGTGCTTAAGCAGATTGGGATTGTAATTTTAGGTAAATTGGCCAGAAAAGGTAATACTGCGTACTGATTAAATACTTGAAGGAACATAGGGATAAAACAGGTGAGTTTCTGCAGGAAGATCAATTGGGTTGATAGAAAAGTATGTGCAAAAACCCTGAGGCAGGAACACTCAGGGCACACTAGAAGACTATCAAGTGATGGGTATGGCTGAAGCCAAATGTGCATAAGAAAGAGAACAGGGAATCCATGATTAGGAACAGATCCCATGGAACATTAGAAGAGTCTTGACTAAAGTGAGACCCATTGGGCTTTTAGCAGAAAAGAAAGACAATAAGACATATTTTAAGAGGGTAAGTCTAGCTACTCAATTAGACAAAAAGGAGTTCATGGATTTAAACAAGAAAACCAATTAAGAGGCCATAGCAATATTGTGGATGAGAAGTGTTGGGGGCTTTAGGATGGTAACAATGACGGTGATAAGGAGATACACTCTGAATGCTGTTAGAATTTGCAGATTTGGGGCCTAAGCAACTGGAAGGATGGAATTGCCATTACTAAAATGAGAATGACCACACATGAAGTAGGATTAAGAAGAGAGCATGACAAAATGTCAGAAGCTTGCATTGGGACGTGTTTACCATCAGAGGCTTCTTAGATACTCACGTAAAGCTATATAAGAGGAAGCTGGGTCCCTGCGTCTGATATTCAAGGGAGAAGTCTGAGCTAAAAGCATGCATTTGGAAATCATAGGATGCATGGAATTTCAAGTTATGAACTGGATAATCACAAAGGGAATGAAGACAAGTGGAAAAAAAAAAAAAGAGCTCAGAGGACTGGGCTATAAGACACTCCAGTGTTTGAAGTTCTGCTTCTCCTTCAGTCCAGTACACTGCCAGGCCCACAGGTTCTTTTCCAAATCTCCTCTCATCCAGCACCAAAGTTTTAGCTCCTCTGGACAAAGAACCATCAATCCTGCCTTTCATTCATCTTGCTCCTGGCTACCATATTTCCTCTACAGAATTTAACACAATTTGTATTTATTGTTCATATCCCTTCTCATTTACTATCTGCCTGCTTCACTAATCTGCAAGTTTTATGAGCTGAGAACAGCTGGTCATTAACCCTCCATATACCAGTGACAAGCTCAAAGCCTGGCATATTGAAGGGAAATGTTTAATCAAAATAAGGAATATGAGCCATTCACTGATGACACTCCATTATGTAACTCCAATCTTATTTATTTCTTGAACTTAAGAATTTACCAAAGTTCCCCACAGATACCTCCAACTCAATACAGACTGAGTATCCCTTATCCCATGCTTGGGACCAGAGTGTTTTAGATTTGGAGTGTTCTGGATTTGGTAATATTTGTATAGACTTTAGTAGTTGAGCATCTCTAATCCCAAAGTTCAAAATACAAATGCTCCAAAATCCAAAACTTCTTCAGCATCATGTTGGTGTGTTTTAGATTTTGCATTTCCAGATTAGGGATATTCAACTTGTGTATGCAAAAAGAACTCTTGATTTTGCTTTGTAAGCCAGCACTGCCTACTCATTTCTTATTTTAGTACCTTCAAAGATCATTGACTTGGCCTTTCAAGTCAGAAATCTGAGAATCATTCAAATTTATTTTTCCTACAGTATCTATATCTCAAGTGAAGCAGGAGACATCATAATTTCAGAACTTAAATCATACTACAGAGTTATAGTAACAAAAACGGCATGGTATTGGCACCAAAATAGATGATGACCAATGGTACAGAAGACACAGAGATAAACCCACATAAATACAATTATCCCATTCTAGACAAAGGTATCATGAACATACAGTGAAGAAAAGATAGCTTCTTCAACACATTGTGCTGGGAAAACTGGAAATCCATATGTAGCAAAATGAAATTAAACCCCTATCTCTCACACTGCACAAAACTCTGTATTTCATTAGTCGACAAATCTTGCCAACTCTTTTCCTAAATGTCCTTCAGTTTTATCCCTGCTGCCTTTGCTTTACTTCAGTGTCTCAATTTTTATTTCAGAAAGTTTATATTTGGCTCAGTGGTAGAGCCTTTGCCTAGTATGTGTGAAGCCCTGGATTCAATACTCATCACCAGCTTCCTAATTACTTTTCTTGACCCTATGCTAACTCCTTTAATTTACTCTGCTCATTGTTCCTAGAATAATCCTTCCAAAAAGCAAATCCAAGCACATCAGTCATCCTAATAAGGTCTCATATGGTCCCTGATGCCTCCCACAGGTTGGAAAACTAAAGATCAAGCAGCCTATGTTTAGTTTGGTATAAATATTTGTTAAGTAAATTTGAATTTGTTTATAGCAGTTAAAGAAGGAATATTTGCTTTATGAATCTATATTTCGAGTTCACTTGAAAAACTAAAGGTTTTGTAACAATTGACACAAATTGCCACAGAGCAACAACATGGAACAGAATCCACCGACTTCCTACAGACCAGGAATGTCTTGAGTGCAGCTCCCACACAGCACCCTCCCTCACAGATCTCAGGGAGGACTAGATGGGTGTATAAGCCTTGTGCAGATGCTTTTGCCAGGCAACATTTTTGGATCCCATCATCCCTCCTGGCCTCACACCCTATCATGACATGTATTCATAGTTCTCTCTGCACTATGATCTCTAGTTTCCCTCCAGTTCCACACACTCTTTCCTCTATCTGATTGTTCTTGAGTACCTTTAAATTTCCCTCTCAACCATCCAAGATAGATCAGATCTTGATAAGCCCACAGCCTCACTTCCTCCCTTTTTAGTAAATTAGCAGAAAGCTGGCTCAGCAGGTGTTGATTTGCTCAGAAAATGTGAATGATACCAGCTGCTAGGCTTTAGAGTCCCTCTAATAATGTCACTTTCCTGCCCACTGTTGTATAGTCACAGCACGGTGTTTGTTCCTTTGACCCCCACAAATTTTCAGAGTTGCAGGTTTAGAACCTCTTTCAACTGGAATGCTGGCCATGACACATAAAACCTGCAATTGTCATAAGGTGTGAAACAACAAGAGAGTAGAGGATCACATGTGCTCTGTTAATCCTCTTATTGTTTTCCCCAATAAACCCGTTAAAAATCCTGCTCCATACAATGCTAGTTGTGTGTGTCCATGACCTCTTGTCACAAGGCCTTCACTTTCTTGCTCAAGCTGACCTTGACTTATAAACTCTTCCTGACTTCTCCAGGAAGACTCAGATATTTGCTTCCCACGCTGCCCTGGGCACCTGACTCATTCTCTTAGATTAGCCCTAATACTTAGAGGATCTATCAACACTTCATGTGCAAGTTTATTATTCATCTTTCTAACACCACACCAGGCACATTAATTAGCTGAATAATTTCAGTGAAGTCACTCAAATAACTTTCTTGTAGTAGTTATCCATGACAGAAGGCAGTGATTCTTTCCATTTAACGTAGTAAGGTGTAAAATAAATAACATTAGGTTTCATTTTTTCTGTATTTCTTAGCATATTTCTTTTTATTCTTTATAGAACAAACTTGTGGAATTGTTCTGAAAATTGACTTGAACACGGTGCTCATAGAGTGCCCATGGTGCTCAGCATTGAGATGGTAGGTGCTCAGCCAAAGAGCACTATACCCAGGAGGCAGCCTTGCTTGAAAAGTTTTGGAACTGAACAAGATTCCAATCCTGCAGCCAAAACAACAATGCACAGCACAAACTCTGGTTAGCAAATGAGCAAATCCTAGCTCTGCCCATTATTCTTGGGCCTTGTGCTTCTTCTTCTCGCTCCCTGAAATCACTCCACTAGATGTCTGCCTGACTCCCTTTCTTCCCCAGAACTCTGTTCAGATGTCTTCTTATTGAGAAGCTTACTCTAAAGGAATCCAAGTGAAATGGCCCCCTGGCACTCTCTTTTCTCCTTGCCTTACCTTTGCTCTCCAGTTTATCACCATCTGCGATTCTGCACATTAGCTCTCCTAGCTTCAGCATTAGCTCAATAGAGTAGGGACTTTGCCTTCTCTCTTTGCTTCAGCATTTCCACCAGGATGTCTAGAAGAATGAATCTTGGCACATTTCCTCTTTCTCATTTATAAAGAAATGGGGTAGAAATAATGTACTGATGTCTTTTCAATGAAATGATATATGATTCCTTTCTCCCAGTTCTTTGCCCATTGACTACAATAATACACTTTTTTCTTTTATAAATAAGTTTAAATTCTATTTTGCAGGATAAAATTGATAAAGTTGGCCATAATGAAAATCCCTTCTTCCACAAGCTACTCTGAGCTGCATAAGCAGTACTAAGTGGTAATATATTTGTATCTTCATAAAATTCAGAAATTTTTTAGTTCTTATGTATCTGAAAGCTCACCTGGACCAACTCATTTTACAAATATAGATTGGGGGGAAAAAGGGCGGGGGGCTAAGCAATTTAGTCAAGATCCCACACAAAGTGGCAAAACCAGGAAAAGCCCAGCTGGCAGGATCCTAATCCATCCCATTGCAGTAAACTCTGATCCCACTGTCATTTAAAAGGCAGGATTGAAATAGCTTCCCCTGACTCAGTCCATTCCTTTTTCTACTGTGGTAACCTGATGGCTCATCTGCTTGCTAAGGGCCATGCCCAGTATACCACTCACTCAGTAGAAATAGTTTTACTTTCACGCAGAAAATGTCTTCTGAAACTCAGGTGGAATTATTGGGGCAGGGAGAGCAAAACCACATTAGAGGTGATTTTAAAAGTCTAAGTTCTTCAGAAGTAATTCTCTATCGTTTGTCCTCTGTTCTGCAAATTTGCTCCTATGGATTCGTGGGACATATAACTCTTAACAAATCCAAGTCCTTGATCTTCCTAAGGCTGCCTGGACAGGAGCTTCAACAATTGTAAATTTTCAGAATATTGAGATAGCTACTCAATTTAACCAATTGTAGCAACTGCTTTAATTGAGTACTCACTCAGGTTTGAAAGATTTTCATTCTACAGATGCTATTTAACTATTCTATCTTCTGCTGGAACTCAGCTCCAGATCACCCTAATGCACATGAGCAGTCAGAATTAATCAATGCTTCCCACTTACACCCACTTCAAGTCCAAAAAAGAATAAAGTTTTCTAGCTCCAATCACCTTCATTGCAGAGGGCATCACTGCCCCCTGGTGGAAATACTAAAAACTATTACTGAGACACTTCCCCCACAAATCCTTCACAGGTAAGAACCTTCTGCAGCTTATCCAGAAAACACCAACTTCCTAGTGATCTCCAAATTGGAATGTCATGGGGTCCCAAATACCATGTTATAATCCTACTTCCTTTTCTACTCTCTAATCTCTCAACCCCTGGCTTACATTGCTTCAGCCATCTGTGACCTCATCAGATGCTCTCTGAAAGAGTGACACTGGAAAAACTGAAACATCCTCAGTTAATGTGCATGGACAGAACAGTGATCACTCTAGGGCAAGGCAAAATTTGTATTTATAAATTGAAATCATTACACATCTGGGGTTTATGGAGAGCTCTAACTCATGTATCTACTAAAAATTGGCTTCAGTTGTAAACTTGACAAATTTACAAATCACCTCTTAAATGCTCTCCACTTTTTGTTATCACCTAGGTCCTTCTCCTATTGAACAAGTTAATGAGTGAGGTGGGTGAGCCTCAGAATATATTATTTTACCCTTTCTGATGTAAGATGTAGGAAAAACAGTGTGACAGCAGCTGTGACAAAAGAAACCTTTCCCTCTGACTCAGGCATTACTCCTTTGAGATCTTTTCTTTTCTAAGCACATGGGTGCCCATCCTGGAAGATCATTAGCATCACCTGGAAAATTGCTCTTGTTTTTAAATTCTTATTGTTAAGCACAAAATCCCAGATACTTACTGAATCAAGATTTCAGAGACCAGGGATTCTAATTGTTTTCACAAATAAGGCATGTCTCTAAGTAAGCTTTAAACTTTTTTGAGAAGAGTATTTCTTTTATGTTTCTTACATAACTGATTTTGTGTCCGTCAGCTTTTTGTCACTGTGACAAAAACAACTTAGAGCAGGAAAAGTTTATATTGGCTCCAGTCCAGGGGCTTAGTCCATCATCTGCTGACTCTATTGCTCTGGGCACAAGGTGAGGCAGAACATCATGGCAGAAGGGAGGGGTGGAGGAGCACTGCTCCACTCATGGTAGCCAGAAAGCAGAGAGAGCAAGGAGAAAGGGCTACAGAAAAAAATGGACCCTTCAAGGGCAGGCCCCCAGTGAAGGGACCCACCTCCTCCAGGCATGCAACACCTGTCTCCAGTTATCCCCCCCCCCCAGCTAGCCCATTCAAATGGACATGGACTGATTAGTTACAGCTCTCATAAACTAATCACTTCACCTGTGACTATTCCTGCATTAACATAGGAGCTTTTGAAGGACACCTCATCTCCAAATTATAACAGAGAGAAAATTCTTATGTTTGTCAATTGCCAGCAATTTCACTCACACATCATTATCTGTGGGCTATTGCCATGGACACCATATATATAATTAGGCCTCCATATTTATGGATATCACATATATTGATTCAACCAGCTGAAAATCAAAAATATTTAAAGAGTTGTGCCTGTACTGAACATGTACAAACATTTTTCTTGTCATCATTCCCTACACCATACAGTGTAATTGTTTAATAGCATTTGCACTGTATTAGGTATAATAAATCTAAAGATGATTTGAAGTATTCAGGAGGATGTATGTAAACTATATATAAATATTATGCCATTTTATATGACTTGAATGTCCTTGGATTTTTGTATCCCTGACATGGCAGGAAGAACGTGTTCTGGAACCAATCCCTTGGGGATCCTAAGGGATCACTGTATTATGGAAACAGAACAGGGTGCCTTTCCAACTGCCCTTGACACTACTTTCAGAGTGATATTTCTAGACACGAAATGGATCCTATTGCCAGCAGAATAAAATCTTTTGATGGCTATCAGGCACGAGGTAAAATTTCTTGTTCATTACCATAACAAGAAAAACTTGTCATGTGCAACCGTGACGAACAACTTACAATTCCCCTGAACACTGAACCATTTCAAGCCTCTTGGCCTGAATTCAAAGCACTGCTTCAACTGCACTTTCCCCATCTCTACTCCTTTCTGCAGGACAAACACGTATGTTTCAAGACTCTTTTATAAAGCATTTCCCTGCATTGTTCCTCTTACCAGGTAGGGCTGACCACAGTACCTATATTACTGCACTCTAAGTATTTGCTTGTGGACTCTGCTTTGGTAAATTACAACTACCCTGAACGTAAGAGAATTATGTTGAGCCATGTTTATATTTGGAACAAACTACTGTTGAATGATTGAATTGGTAGAAATACCTAATATATACACAGTTTCAGCTTTGACCCAGTTTATCATTTCTGCATTCCCAAACTGATATAAATAAATAAATAAATAAGCCCCATATAAAGTAACACAATTAAACAGATCTGAATTTAAAAAAAAAAAATTAGCACCCAAGAACCCCTCCTCAGGTGGAAGGTGAAATGAGTAGCTTCAGCTGATGAGCAAAATGTGGGAGTAATCACACAGCTGGGAGTAATCAGCCTGAATGGAGGGAATTATTCCCTGGGGGGTGGACACTACCACCATGTTCCCACATTTCATGAGACTTGATTCAGTCTAAGCCATAATGTATATTTTAATCATGGTACTTAACAAATCATAAGTAAATCACTTTACTTGTATAATTATATCTTAATTATAACTATCATATAGCTTTATGATGGATAAATCATACTTCTCTAATACAAACCCATACTTCTCTAATATAAAACTCTTAAGGAAATAAATGTTTGTGAGCATTCAATTTAGCATTAAATAGTAATAAAATACTTCCAGATCCCTAAATACATGGAAATGTAATACATCTATACTAACAAAAATGCATGTATGTAAAAATCATTACATAAGTAAATTTAGTTTTCAGTGCTTTAGACTGATAATCTGGCAATGTAGTATATGGAAATGACTGAAAAGTGGATGGAGAAAAGTTTTCACAGCCCCCTTCTCTCTGTGTAATAGAAAGCTGGCAAAGGAAAATTCAAACTAAATGAATTAGCAGGGGGGAAAAAAAGCAGATATTATCTTTCATCCACATCTGAAATAGTTTTCTGATCTTTCTTTTCCAGCATAACTTCTGCAATAAATCAAATAATTTCCTCCTTCTTCAGTACAACCAGATCTAAATTTCAGATAACAACAACAACAAAAAAAAAAGGAAAAGTAGAAATAGGGAAGAAGGAATAAAATAAATTTGAATTATAAAGCCATCCTTCTCATTAAAAAACAACCACCACCACCTACTCCATATTAAGCACATTCTCTGTCAATCTTTATGGCCACCTGTGAGGTAGGGACCTTTGTAGGAAGTGAGACTTTGTAAAGAAGTAAGACTTTTTAGGTCCCCAGAGAGTCACTGGCTAATTACTTTAATGTTCTGAGTCAGATCAAATTTCCCCTAATTTTACCAAGTTCCTCATTTCAAAAAAGTAGGAAGTTTCATCTCTCATCTCATTAGGTTGGTTTCTGAGAGAATACCCCATAAAAGAATCCCCAATTCTGAGTTCTTAACTAAGGAATCATGCCCTGAAAATCATTGAGGATTACCACTCCTTTTACAACTGTGCTGCCCAGGAGAGGAGCGTTTAGCCCATATGTCTAAACTATTGCCTGATAGGAACAATCGCCCAACACTCACACAAGAAAAGCAAGATCTGAATAGGCCTATTCAATCTTAAAGAAACTGAACCATTAATTAATTCATAACCTTTCAAAGCAAAAAACACCAGGCCTAAAAGGGTTCACTGGCGAATTCTACCAAACATTTAAGGATGAAATGGTACAAATGCTGTGGTGTTTGCAGCTTTTTCCTTAGGTCTGCATACATGTTTAATGTTTCTCTTTAATTGTGGGAAATTAACTGTAAAATATACGTGTAAACCAATACTTCATTTTTATACTGTCTATTCCCTTAGTTCTCTTTGTTGTTTTAGTGAATCTTAAAAAGGGGAATAAGGAAGTATCTTTTCATGACGCTTCATCTTGTGGTGATCATGCCCTTGATTTTAAACATCTTCATCATCTCATTGACTCTTCTTGATGAAGTAGAAGAAAGTAATTCTTTTGAAGTTGTTCCCAACTTCATTAATAATGTCTGCCACAGAGGACAATGCTAATTCTTTCATTCCTTATGATTTGGCTTATCATATTTTGCAATCATTTGTGCAATTCTTTTGAACCACAATTATCCCCTTTTGATCAAATTTCTTTTCAATGACAGGATTACAATGTTTTAAACTTTTTCTTTAAACAGAAGTATGAAACCTCTTCCAACTTATTGGCATGCTTCTTTGTAAAATATTTAATTAATGTTGACATTTTTATTGTTTCAATTTTAAAAATCTCACTTGCAGGTTAAGCAAACACTGGTGATTACTGGTTTGTGAGCAAAGGTATGAAGACCAGTTTCAAATATTTAACTGAGTAGTGTCAACCTTCTTCTTCATTTTTGACATTTTTAACCTGTGCTCTTGTAAAACTCTTGATTTCCCTGAAAGCATCTTATGCCCCAACACCAGGAGGAAACCCATATTCTTTCTTATGTGAAGGAAAGACAAATAGCTCTTCTCTGTCATGGAATCTTCTCTGCATTTGGTGATCATGACTTCGATCATGGGGGGGCTCAGACCCAGGAAACAGATTTAGGGTTTCAGCAAGTAGAAGATATAAGATGCAGTTAGGATAGTAGACATACATGCTTTATTCGGAGGTGGTAACAACCTCCAGCTTCAGCTCTAGGCCCCAACAAGTTCTATTTAGCCCCTATTTGCCCTCATTTAGTCCCAGAGTCTTTTCAATAGGCCCCTTTTATATGCAGACCAAATAAAGAAGGCACACTGCCAAGAGGTTACATCTACAGGCACATGCGCACAGGAAAGAAAAATTTTGAGCTGACATTACTTAAAGATTAATGTCAATTTAATGTTAAATAATGGAGAGCAAAGGGTTAACTACCAAGATGGTTTTTACTAGCACCACTGTTCACATTAGAAAAACTAGGTTTCTGAATACACGTTTTACTTCCATATGCTAAAAATTTGTCATTGTATTTTTTCTTTTTTATTTATTATAATATATTAATGCACTCACACAATAAAATAGTATCATTTGATCGATTTCATTCCCCAATTCCTCCTTCCCTTCCTCCCCCTGTTCCCCTTCTTCTATTCTACTGATGTCCCTTCTATTTTTTTTTTTTGTAATTTGTTATACATGACAGTAGAATGCATTGTTGACACATTGTACACAAATGGAGCACAACTTCTCATTCCTCTGGCTGTCCATGGTGCAGAGTCTGTCATTGTATTTTTATACCTTTAAAACAATATGATTTATTGCCATCTGTCTAGAACATGTAGCAAATACACAAATTACAAGATCTCAAAAACAAGTGATATCATCCTGGGGTTAAACACTGAAGGAGGACCCTGAAGATTTGGGATCTTCCATATGTTTGGGTTGTGTGGTGTTTGATAGATGTACTCCCTTTCTGAGAAAACATTTTCTATAATATATTGATATAAATCATTAACTACATGGAACTACATGGATGTATGCCACATTAGACTGCTTTTTTTTTTTTTAAACAAAAAGATCTTAAAATTTAGTTGCTCTCAAAGAATAGACTTTTCTCTCTCCATAATCTAGAACCTGTTTTTGTGTGGTCTCAAAGGTAAGAATGCTTTCTATATATCAAAAAGTTGTATAAACAAGAACAGTAGGTTGCCTCTAAAACTTAAGATAGTTATTATTTGGCCCTTTACATGGAAAACAAAACAAAACAAAACAAAACAAAAAAAACTGCTGACCTTTTGCATGTGATTTCTCTGAGGCAGGGGGAAATTTCTGTTCCAACAGATCACATGAAGACTCCATGTTCACCTTCACCTGTGGTCATCTTCATGAGCACCCTCAGGGCTGACTCTTCACTTCCTTTTCTCTTTTCTCCTTAGTATGCAGGGAAAGAGAGCGTGAAGGTCAAGCACTTCTTAAAAAAAAAAAAAAAAAAAAAAAAAGATAGGACCAGAAGGTTCATATATTACTTCAACCTAAATCACACAGCCAGAGAACAAACAATACCACATGACCCTGGTTCACCATAAGATCAGGTGAGATGCTCTGAATCCTCAGGCTTCTACTACTATAAGGACATCAGGGAAGATGGGTAGAAGGGGACTTAGAAGTCTCTGCCACATACACTACAGAATTCTCCTGATTCCTAGGTTAGTGCTGAATCTCCCACATGGTTAACAGTCTCCCACCTCTCCTTGCCCCAGGAATCAAGATCACTCACATGCATAGTTCTGCTCACTCTTAGGAAGTTCTTTTCCTCTGTGGGGATTACCTATCAACAACCAACAGATAGGAAAAGGCAGCCTGGGGGAAAGGAGGTGGGAACAGGCAGAGATGAATGCCCATGAGATAGAAGCGGATATTTTAGGATCCAAAGTTAATGGCCAAAGTAGCTGAAAATGACACTGGTAAGTTCCTCAGCAACTCCCCGTCTTTCCTGAGAAGGCTTGTGGAAGAGAATTCCAGCTACCCATCTCTTACAGAAACTCCCAATTATAAAAATGAAAGCCCAATCAGAGCTTAATAATCAACTCTAGTAAGATTCCTGGGACCTTCAGGTAAATCTGGTTCTAAGTGAAGTCAGGTTTCCCATCACTCCATTTTTATTTGATTGATATTTTTCAGTGATAGTGTCAAATGGTTGCAGTGGATGAAGAAGCATGAAAATATATTTCTGATAATCTCTACTTATATTTTACAGAGTAAAACAACAAGCAAGCTCTTGGACAGGCTTTCAGTTTGCCAGGGAGAGCAGAACTATGCATGTTTTCAGGGGAAAGCAAAAAATGCTCCATTGTCCTAGGAGGGTATTCTAAATCTTCCAGGCCTAGAAGAACCTTGAGGCAGCTGCACATATAGCAGAGAGTTAATACCTACAGACCTGGAGACAAGGGAGAGCAGAGGGATTTCACAGGCTATCAAAAGAAGACTGACATTTTATTGTAAAGTCCAGGCTTACCAGAGCAGAGTGTTGTCCCCCACCAGGAGCCTGCCCTGGCAACCCAGGTAAGCAGAACCATGAGCAGGCAGAGAAAAATAAGAACATCTCACCTAAGGAGAACCAAGCAACTGTAGAAAGACAAACCAAACTAATTAGGAAGGACTCTGGAAAAAAAAGAACTGTCAGAGGAGAGAGAAGACAACTTTAATGAATAATAATAGCATTTAAGAACATCTCTTTCTAACATAATAAGACTTCAGGAAACTAAAAAGCATTGTTTTAAGGTGAAAACAACTACCTAGATTAATTAGAAAAGAGAAAAAGTAAATGGAAGAAATATTTTAAAACACAATTTGCAAATAAAAAGAGATAGTGTATCTTTTAAAATTTAATTGCAAATATGGAAACTACTGCAACTGATACACAAGCAGAAAGGAATTTACTATAGGGAAATGCATCCATCCAGATTGTTTGGACAAGAGGAGCAGCTGCTAGCTAGTCTGACCCCCAGAACCAGCTCAGCAAGTTACTGCCTCTACCACAATCAGGATGATGGGAACTAGGGAGCCACTGCCTGCCTTTTGACTTCAAGATTACTATGCCAGCTGCGTGCCAAGAAAAAAGTACCTTATACTCTGCCAACTCCCACTGCCAGTAGCCAGCCACTGGGATTGTCGTTGCTGCCACTGGGAAAACAAATGCCTTAGCCACTGTGCTGCAGAAACTGATTCCTCCTGGTCCCACCTTTTTCCCACATGGTGGGAGCCAGGCTAATGAGACACAGGTAAAAATCTGAGAAATATGGTCTTTGCTTTTCTTATGTCTAACACACACCAAAGCCTACTAGATGGGGTCTAGAATCCTTATCTAATATGTATTGCATAGTGGACATCAGTCATTATCTTTGTCTGGAAGAATCCCACACAATATAACTATTGTATTTTATCAATTCTAGAAGGCAGACCATCTCTCATAATTGAAAAAAATCCCTAAAATTGGGTGCTTCTGATCATCAGTGACATCTTAGATTCTTCCCATGTTAGGGGTTACCTCTTCAAACAAAGGAGAGAGTAAATGCTCAATAAACATTGACTAGTACAATTATTATTTTCATCGAGAGAGAAATGAGAGAAGAAACATTAATGGCACCTATGACATTTTAAAATTTAGCATCTCAATATAGTTGGAAACTAGAAAGATAGATAATTTCTATTTTCCTATGATGATGCTCATATATAGTCATATATTTCATATCTGTAATTTAAAATTCCAAAATCCCAACTATTCACATCTGTGCAGTAGTTAGCAGATCAAATCTTCAACAACTATGCAAGACAACAACCTATTCTAAGGCCAAAAACAATTTGAAATGATTTTGAGCTAAAGTGTAGGAAGTGCTTGGGAAAAATAACAAGTAGCATAGAGGGACTTATTACATGTTGATGACTTTAAATTTTTATGAAAGACTCCACAGCAGCTGTGAATTCAATAAATGTGGTCATGTGGAGGTATTGCTGAATTGCTATACAAAATCTTGTCATTACTCTTTAACTATGATGTGAGATTTTGGATTTAACAGAAAAAATATACCTTTGCAAAAAAAAAAAAAAAAAAGAGGCTACTCAACACACATGGGGACATCTAGCATACATTTAATACACAGGAAGGGCTACCTGAATTTAAATTTTGTAGGCATCGTTTTACTGTTTTAAAGATTTATTTTAACCTTTCTGAATGGAATCTTTATGGGTTAACATTATGTTTCAATATGTAAATTCTTAAAGAAATTCCCCTCTTTCTCATGTTCTTTTGAATTACTTGAATCAGATCCACTAGCTGAGCCTCCATTTTCAAAGGCTTTGTATTTTGCATAAGCAAACACAGAGTTTTAGGGCCTCTGACTGAACTCACAGACAGAAATAGATGCATCCTGGACTTCCTAATACTGTAAATACTGTTTTTGTTATGTCTCTACACCCAAAGACCAAATGTCATCTTGGTCTTGCTCTTTTTACATTTCCAATACCTAGTCCTTTAGATGCTTAATAAACATCTACTAAATAAATTAATTGCAAGATTACTGAATTACTGATTAATAGTTCTATGGAAAGAAACACTCCAAGAAACTTAAAATTCAATACAGTCTTAACTCTCTCAATTTCTGGCACAGTACCTTTCTTTAAGGAAGGAGGCAAAATTACAAAGTAGCTGTTTTGTTATTTTCTTTTGAAATTAAAAAAAATGTTTGAAACATAACACACATATATAGAAAAAGAGAAATATATGTAAGTGAAACATGAACATATTAAATGAGCACTTAAGTAACATTTAGGAGCCAAATAAAAAATAAGACTGCCAGGCACACAGAAGTACTTTCCACACCACCTCTAGCTGCCCAGCTCACCCGTGTGACACCTGCCAGTCATCATCCACTCCTTCTCCTCTCTAGGTAACCTAGGTCACCACTATCCTAACATTTATGGGAATCATTTTCATTTATTTTATCATCTATGTTTAAATCTCTAAATTATATCATTTGATTTAATTCCTTTAAATAGAGTTTCCATGGTTCATCAAGATGAGACTTAAGTTTAAACTTTTCAGGAATACTTCATGTCTAGTGAGCAATGAAATGAATTGCTAGACACAAAACAGCTTTACAAACACTGGTCATTTTCTTATAATTATAAAAAGAACAATAGAATAAAGATAATTCAGAGCAACATGTTTATTTAAGCACTAGCTAAGCTTTCATTTACAAGCAAATGTTTTCAGGGAAAAATCACTTAAGACAATATTTTCAAGTGTTACATCATCTACACAAAAATTAAACTTGCAGAATTTACAAATTAATATTCTGAGCAGACAGATAAATTATACATCCTTTTGCAAAATCCCATCTACAGCATTTAAAAATTCACACAGGCACAATACAACATCATGTATTTTTACAATCTACCTATTTGCATAGCTTTTCCCACCATAAATGATAATAGTTCTCATCAATAGCTACTAAGGTATGCCAACATAGTGTATTTAAAATATATTTAGCAGCATATAAAAATTAGATAAAAGGGGAAAGGAAATACTACTATTAAATAAAAAAGAAAGTAAAAGGTGATAATAGAAACAACTCCATAGGAAAATAGATCAAAATATCTTTCTGTTAGCACATCAAAAGTGTATACCATTACAGAATGTATGCACAGCACTAATAAAACAATTTAACTGTGTCTTAGTCCTGAGCATAGAATAACTGCAAAACTTTGGTCAATACAAGTGAATGCAAACATTTAACACAAATTATTAAACAATCTTTGTTAGTAGATTAAGGTCAATTTCACTTTATGGGAAATCATCAATAATATTTTCCTTGTGTTTTTTTCAATTACATTAAATGAGCATTGAAATTTGGGAACCCTCTATAGACTGATATGAATATCTGACAAGCGGACCACAGTTTGACTAACATTTCCAGTATGTTAAAGAATGTAAATCGTCTGAACAGGCTATATGAATGAGTGAGCAGGGAGGTGCATTGTATTCTGTGAGTGTTTTACGACTGTCACAAAAGCAGACATCTTGTAATTCAAATAATTTGAAGGTTGTCTTTTTATAGCTAGGCAAAAATCTAGCCACAATAAAAGTGCGAATCAAGCCATATATCAATTGTAGAATACATACATATTGGTAGATAGTAAAATTAAGCACACAGGATAGTACACATTTTTCAAGAATATCATTAATATTTAGTAAATGGATTCAGATATATTTTCCAGTTAATTCCATTCATAAGTTTATGTCTAATAAATGCAGGACACTTCCATAAAGAACATATGGGATATTATCACAGTATTCAGTTTATGACTTATCTTCATTCATGTTTAATTACTGGCAAAATCTTCCCCCATATCTCCTGTGTCAGAGATCTGACCATCTTGCAAATTGCGAGCCTTCCAAATTCTCACAGTTCGGTCACTACAAAACAATAAATGGACATGATGAACAGAAACAGAAAGGTAAAGACATAGCTGTTAGACTTACTTATAATGGAAACATTTTCTAGATGGCCTTTGATAAATGCAAATAAAAATATACATTGTCTTAGAAGAGTAGCAAACATATATCCACAATAATGATAATGATAATAGATAATGATGCTAACTCATCTTATCAAGGGCTGACTATATGCCAGGCATGGTCACTATGAGCCTTTACATACATTAACGTCTTTAATTTCCTTTAACTACCACTAGAAATAGATACTACTGCAATATTTTTATTTTATTTTATTTTTGAGAAAAGGTCTTGCTATGTTGCTCAGGCTGGCCTGAATTCCTGAGCTCAAGATATGCTCCTGCTTCAGTCTCCCAAGTAGCTGGGACTGGGATATTCTTTTATTGAGTAAATTGTGGCCCAGATCACAAAATAAGTGGGAGATGTGATCTGAATTCAGGCAGTCTGGCTCCAAAGCCCATCTCTTAACACTAGATCTGAACTCATCATTTTAGAAAACATGTGATATGAAGTAGGGTCAAAAGTCTTCAGGCAAAGACGCCCAGCGTAAGGGCACAGTGAGGTTTCTGATGGGCAGGAGCCAAGAAAAGTTTCCAGGGAGCTGGTGAATCTAGGAACAAGCAGGGAAAGCTACCTTTGGTTGAAATCAGCAAATAGACCCCAGAAAGAGCAAGAGGCTATTGAGAAGTGGACAAATACTCCACCTAGCACAGAATGTGGAAGATTAAAAGTATTTTTCTGATGCCCCATAAGTAGATGTGATTATTATGTCTCAATTGGAAATGAAAAATACAAATTTTTTAAAGAAGAAAAAAATGTGTCTAAGCGTATTTGCTTCTATTAACCCAGCATGTTGACATTGGGGCCAGTCATTTGATAGTTACATTTCTTAACATCTCTCATGGCTTAAAAAGAAAATGTGTCTTTTCCTGATAAACCCAAAATCAAAGGGAAAGTTCCATGGAATTTTATAGCTAAAAGGTACTTCAGAGATTTTGTAACCCATTCCAGGGGAAGGGGGGGTATAGTGATATGCCCAGTATACCAGTAAAAGGCAAAGATTCATAAGAGAACAAAGTTTGCTAGAATTTCATAAGCATCCCACACAATACACATACATTGGTAACAGCAGTAGGACCTGTGTATTTATCTATCCATTCAGCCATTCCACTTATTGATTCACCCATTTGCTCAGCAAATATTTTTTGAGAACCTATGTGCCAGACACGCTGTTCCAGATGCTTGGGATATAGCTTAAAAACAACAATAACAACAACAACAAAAACAGAACTAAAAAAGCCTCTGCCTTTGTAAACCACACATTTTAACAAGAGGAGACTCACAGTAAACCACAATGTATAACAGATAAAATTAGTAATGAGGGCTATAGAAAAAGAAAAGGCAGGGCATGCCAAGGGGGATCCTGTGCACTAGGCTACAAGAGAAAGAACAATGTGAAATAAAGTGGAAAAAGTCAGGATCTCTGGGGGGAAAACATCTAGGCAGAGGGAGGGACAGGGGCATATGCCCCCAGGCAGCAGTGAGACTGGCAGGTTCAAGAACCAACAAAGAGGCTATTGGGGTTGCAGGATAAAGAATAAGTGGGAGGGTAGCAGAAGGCAAGGCAAGGGAGTTAACAGATGTTCAGAGGGCCAGGCCAACTCAAGCGAAATGGAGGATCACTGCAGGCTTCTGAGCAGAGAAGGAACACACTCTGACTCCTAAGCTAAAGGGCAAAACAACAGAACCTTACGAGAGATTGGATTTGGAGTGCAAAAGAACAGAAGGAATGAACAGTTCTGACCTGAGCAAATGAGACAAAGAAGCCACCAGCTGAAAATGCTGTGGGATGAGCACATGTTTGTAGGGAAGATCAGAAGTTCCATTTTGAATGTTAAATTTAAGATGATGGGGCCACCACAATTAGTTATGACAGTAATTTACATCAGGTCAACCTTTCTACCATAAACAAAGAGAAAACTTTACAAAATATATGGAACAAATGTTTTCAGATACTGAGTGTAGCAGCATAGGACTCAGACCCCCCCCCAAAAAAGGGAAACAAGAAGATGAACTTGGATAGCTCTGGCTCCATCTAAGAGCATCTTCCACTCTACAGTACAGGGAGGAGGAACCCAGAGAACCACAGAATCACTGAACTGAAAAAAACAGAAAATAATATCTGGAGAGTCTATAGCAGTCAGAATTCGCAAGACCAAGAAAAGAAGAGGCCAGAGCCGATCAGGGAAAGACCTCTGTAAATAACCTCATAGAAGTCCCCTAACGTCTTTGATAGATGCTAAGTTTCACATGAGTTTAATAAGACTATGAAGCCAGACCAAATACAATTACCAGGGAGCTATAAACTGAACAATTCCCAGAGTTTACACACAGCTATGATATGTTCAGGGTCTGACTAGGGAGATAACACTGAATATCTGAGATATTCAAGAGGAATCAAAATATAAATCTTACTGAATCAACTAGCCATATTGTAAAGCTTCTCTAGATCTTCTTAAAAAAATACTTAAAAATAAATCTCAGAAAGATGGAACTAAGCTACAAACAATTTAGCTGCTTGATAAAGTTCAATACTCTTTAAAGGAATATAATGCAATGGAAATATTTAAAGAGCAACGTTATAATATCCAACATTGAGTGACCTAGTCTGGGCCTAACAAAATGTGAGTGAAACAGGCATGGAGTAGGCTGTACCCAACGGGATTCAAGTTGGAATGGTGAAGTGGAGCCAGACTTGTTTTTCCCTTGTGTCTGGAGGCTCATGTGACCAGCGGAAGGAGGCCGGGAATCTCAGTCTGTGTGTGTGTGTGGGGGGGGGGGGGGCGGGGGTGAATACACTCAGGGACTAAGGCCAGGAAGGCTGCATCTGTAAGCAACAGAGAGTGAAGGATCAGCCTCCTTGGCCCATAAATGGATTTCTTGGGAGGCTCCTGAGAATCAGAACTACATATGAGATCGGTTACTGTCTCGTCCTATAGGCAGGTCAATCTTCCTTCTCCAAAGAAGGCACCACTCAGTAAAGCCCAGGAGGCCTGTTTAGACCTGAGCCCTACCTGTTGGAACTCCCCTCAGAGAACACTACAGAAGCAGTACCCTGGGAATGCACTGAACAGGCCCAAATGGACAAAACAAAAATTGACTGTATGTCCTACCCCAGAAGGGAAGCTGAGTCTTACATCAAACAGCTTTAAACGTAGGCTGATCCAACTGGCAGCTCAGCATGCAACACAAAAACAGCAACGGGTTATCAACAACCTCCCCCTTGCTTTATCAGTGCATAACTCAAGAAGAATTGGAAAGAAAGATGCTGAACAGACAGTGACTACCCAATCTGGTCAACTATTTTGAACACCTCAATGGAGACGTTTCTTTCATTCTTCACTAAAACTTTGGATTTCATTTTTTTTATCATTTTATTTTATTTTACTTTTTAAATTCTTTCTGTATGTGTGAGAGAGAGAGAAAGAGAATGTGTGTGTGCATGTGAATTCTGGCTATGCTGACTGGTTCAGGAACATATATACAAAACATATATACACACTTGTTTCTATCTTCTCTCATAGTTAGCATTTTTTAATACAATTATTTTTTCCTAGCCTTGTCTTTTAAACACTTAGGCTTTTTTGGACTGCATATTTTGTTTTGGTTTTTGTATTATTTTCATTTGCTTATTTCTTTTCTTTATCTTTCTTATCGTCTCCTAATGGCCAAATTCTATTGTTCTCTCTCCATCTCTCCCAATCCCTTGTTTCTTTTATTTTTCCCCTCCTTCCATATAAATAGCACTTGCTACATCTCTTTTGTATTCTCTATTCACTTTTTAAAATTGTATTTTCTAACTTCCTAACCCGTTTCCTTTTTACCATAATTGTACTTTTGCCATCTTTCAGAAGTACTTGGTCTATATAACACTCCTGCCCCCACCATTAATGTTAATACATTCATTATTGTTGTGGATGATATAACTGACACCTACCATTTGCTTTAAAGTCATATCTAGATCATGGTTATTCTTTTAATTGTTGACAACTGCTGAACCCAACATTCCTCTTTACTGATGGCAATTAATGTTGAAGACATCATAGTACAAACTGTGTATTTACTTTAATACTGTGTATTGTTTGTTGTTTGGAATGGTTGTTATTATTGTTTATATTACCCTATGCTATCAGGTTCTGGGAACCTAAAGGGACACTAAAACTTCACAAGTTAGAGATTCTGCTAATGAACTAAACATTTCCTGACATTAATCCAACTTAAAGAAGTGAAGAGAAACAGTCAAAGAGGGAACTCAGGTCCCACCCCTTGACATCTATATATACATCAAAAATAGAGAGAAGTCCCAGAACAAACAAAAACTACCCACAAAAGGATGTGCACAAAAAAAGAGGTAGGGGAACCACCTCAACTGAAGCACAAGTTCAAAACCTCTGAAAACATGAGAAAACAGGCAAACAAATTTCCCCCCAAAATCAAAAATCCCCAACAAAGGATCCCACTGATAGCAAGATGGACAAAACCCCAGAGAAAGATTATTAAAAATTGATTATTAAAATTTTCAATGAACTAAAAGAAGATCTAAGGAGGGAATTAAGAGAGCAATTGCAGGAGATGAAAGACCACTTTAATAAATAAATAGAAATGGTGAAAAGAAACCAAGCAGAACTCTAGAAATGAAAGACACAATCAATAAAATTGAAAACTCAATTTAAGGCATAGCAAACAGACTGAATAGAACTTCAGCCCTTGAACACAGAAATTTAGGCCTTAAAGACAGGCTATATGACCTTACTACACAGAAAGCAATAAAGAAAAAAAATATAGAGAACATGGCCAGAATATGTAAGAACTCTGAGACAACTTTGAAAAACCAAATCTGAGAATCATAGGGATAGAAGAGAACATCAAGATGCAAACTAAAGGCATAAAGAACATTTTCAGTGAGATAATTACAAAAAAGTTTTCTACATCAGAAATGATAAATCTATATATAGGAGACTTTCAAGACCCCAAATATACCTACTCACATAAAAAGTTCACCAAGACATATCATAAACAAAATGCTTAACATAGAAAATAAGAAAAGAATATTAAAAGCCACAAGAGACAAACATCAGGTCACATTTAAAAGGAAACCAATAAGGTTTACTTCTGATTTATCAGCTCAGACCCTATTATCAAAGAGGCCTTGGAATGAGACATTCCAAGCCTTAAAAGAAAATAACTGTCAGCCAAGGTTACTATAACCATCAAAACTCGATTTCAAATTCAAGGTGGAAATAAAAAATTTCTATGACAAGAATAAACCAAAAGAATTCATGAGCACTAAGTCAGCACTAAGAAGACTACTCAATGATAAATGGCACACTGAGGAAATAAAAACAATACCCAAAGGTTCCAAACAAAGTTAAGTAGAAGAATAATTCACTAAATGAGAATCAAGACAGGATAAGATATAGCAAAAAAATCAAAATGGCAGAAAACCACAAACACATATTCATACTAATGCTGAATGTTAATGGTCTCAACTCCCCCAATTAAATACACAGATTAGCAGAATGAATTAAAAAACAAAATCCAGCAACATGCTGTTTATAAGATTCAATTTATAGGGAAAGACATCCACAGACTGAAGTGAAAGGATGGAAAATAATATTCCATACATATGGTCCAAGAAAACAAACAGGAGTAGCTATTTTCATATCTGACAAAATAATAGAAACCACATAAACACATGGAGATTGAATAATACTCTATTAAATGAAGAATGGATAAAATAAGAAATGAGACTAGCAATCAAGAAATTCTTAGAAATAAATGAGAGGAGAGATAAAACATATCAAAATCTTTGGGACAGCATGAAAGCAGTTCTAAGAGGAAAATTTATAGCATGAAATGCATATTTCACAAAATTAGAGAGATTCCCAAATAAATAAGCTTATGCTTCACTTCAAGGCCTTAGAAAAAGAAGAACAAACTAATCTCCAAGCCCATAGAAAGCAGGAAATCATTCAGATCAGAGCCAAAATCAATGAAATTGAGAATAAAAAAATAATACACAACATCAATGCAAAAGAGAGTTGGTTCTTTGAAAAGATAAATGAAAGAAAGAGTGAGAAGACACAAATCTCCACAGATTCTTCTGAAATTCAGAGGATTGATAAAATCTATGATGAGCTGAAACTGTATAAGTGCTGAAGAAAACATAGGTACTGGCACCAACTTCCTTAACAAGACCCAAAAAGCACAAGAAATAAATCAAGTGATTTTATTTTATTAAGTTTATTTGGCATCTCAATAAGTGAGATGCTATCAAACTGAAAACCTTCTCCACAGCAAAGGAAATGATTAAAGTGTGAAGAGAGAGCCTACAGAATGAGAGAACATACTGGGCAGCTATTCCTCCAAAAGGTGATTGATATCCAGAATATACAAAGAACTCAAAAAACTTAACTCATAAAAATCTAATCAATAAATGAGAAAAAAATAAACAGAAACTTCTCAAAAAAAAAAGAAGCACAAATGTCCAACAAATATATGAAAAAAATGTTCAACAATCTCTAGCAATCGGGAAAATGCAAAACAAAACTGCCATGCGAGTTTCTCTCACTCCAGTCAAAATTTCAATGATCAAGAAAACAAACAAAATAAAAAGTTGGGGAGGTTGCTGGGAAAAAGGTACACTTGCAAATTGTTGGTGAGATTACAGACTAGTACAATCACTCTGGAAACCAGTATAGAGATTCCTCAAAAAACTAGGGATGGAGCCTCCATATGACCCAGTTGTCCCACTCCTTGGTATTTTCCCAAAACATCTAACACAGCATACTACAGAGATATGGCCACATCAATGTTTACAGCAATGCAACTCACAATAGCTAAATTATGAAATCAACCTAGATGCCCATCAACAGATGAATGGATTAATAAATTGTAGTATATGCGTGTGCATATATGTATGTGTATGTGTGTGTGTATATATATATATATACACACACACACACACACACAAACACACACACACATGCACACACGTATAATGTGATTCTACTCAGCCATAAAAAAAAATGAAATTATGGCATTTACAAGTAAGTGGATGGAAATGGAGAACCTCATACTAAGTGAAAGTAGCCAAACTCAGAAACTCAACAGATTTTTTTTTCTCATATGTGGAAGCTAGAATAAAACAAAGGAAAGTTGGAGGGATGGATAGGATAACATAAAGAACCAATCAAATATAAATTAGTAGAAAAGCAAAAGGAAGTCTAAGAGTAGAGGAAAGAGAATGGGAAAGGGGAGGGAGGATGGGAAGAAAAGTAGAGGAGGGATCATTAACTGAAACCCATTTCCATGCATGTGTGAGTTTGTCAGAATGAATCCAATTACTATGTATAACTATAAGCTCTCATAAAAAGTAAAAATAAAATAAAACAAGCCTTTTGTGCTGGAGATGCACCTCAGTGGTAGAGCACTTGACTAGCATGCCTGAGGTCCTGGGTTCAATCCCCAAACAACACCACCAAAAAAAAAAGTGGGGGACTTTTGATTTTATTAGCTATATTCTTGAATTTGAAAACGTATAAATACAATTGCATCTGATGTGTCTTGCTTAAACTGAAAAAAAAAAGTTTAGCTCTTGAAAATGAGATCATATAATAAAAGAGAGGTAGGAATATTTATATCATATGTCAGCCCCTAGGATTCAGTCATAACACAATGCTTAGTCTTGTATTGAGTATCCCACAACTTGGAGTATATCATTTTCAGTAAATTATCAAGGATATAAGTTTCCAAGGAAATAGCAAAAGTAGACACTCTTAAGAACATAGCATATTTTACAAACATCAGTGAAGCATCAAAGGTCATCACCTTAGCAAAACAAAATAAATTGGCTTTGATGTTCCTTAAATATGAAAATAAATAGATCCAAATGAAAAGAAAGATTCAATAGAAACAGCCTAACTAATAAGAAATGGCACAGAAATAAAGTAGAGGTTTCAAAATTAAATCAGGGTAGGTATTCATGCATTTGGGATAGACTGAATCAAGGTAATGTTCAAATTAAATTAACATAGCCATGCACAAATGAGATAGGGAGATTTTCTAAGATATATATTCATGAAAAAATACATTATCTTTGAATGAGACCAATATTTTACATTATAATACATGCTTTCCTTTCCAAAGAACTCATATACTGAGTATGTCATTTTTAGGGTCATAACATCTTTTCTCTGTCTCATTCAAACATCTTCTTAAATGTCACTTTCACTGACCACTCTATTTTGTAACCTTCCCCCTGCCTTAGTTTTCACCATTGCACTTCTTACCATCTAACATATTTTGACTTGTTTAATTTTTGTTTTTTATCATTAGGATGGAAACAAGAGTTTGTATGTATTTTGTTCACTGATGTATTCCCAAGAGACTAGAACAGTGCCAGGCACATAGGAGATTCACTGTGAACAAATGAACAAACAAATGAACCCATCAATCCAGTCATCCATAAAAGGGAGGGAGCAGATTGTATTACTATATAGCTTTTTACTTTAAAGAGAGAAAAATCACAGAGAAATTTTTGAAAAATAATTTGTTCTACATATGAAGGATGGCAAATTTGTTGCCTCTTTGAAAATGAAAATCTTTAAGATCACTTGTCTATAAATTTATTTTTAGAAATTAAAATCACCAATAAAATATCTTGCAGCAGACCTGCTATTATAAACAGAGTGTTAGAACTGGACTGACATTACTGTTTTATAACTTAGGAGCCTCAATTCATTGATCTCAGTGTACATCAAAAAATATAAAATAGGTATCTTAAAACAGACATTAGTATGGCTGTAATAAAAGAAGGTTCTCATGTTAGAAATTCATAACTTTTAATATTTATTAAATCTGAACACAAGCAACCAATAAAGAGCAAAAGCACGTGGGATAAACTTACTCAGCTGCAGTAAAAATGTGGGTAGAATTAACACATATGGCATTGATAGGACTATCATGACCCTTCATCTCTCCAGCTGGCACAAAAGTATCCATGTTCCAGAGCTTCAAAATGCCCCCTCTGCAGCCACTGAGCAAAAGTGGGTGGCCTGGCACCACTCCCAGGGCACAGACCCAATCTTTATGAGCATTAGGAACTTGCTGAAAGGAAAAAGAGAAATAAGGAGCTTAAGGGGCCCCTTCCAAACTGACATTTTCATACCAAAATAAGTTATACTTTTATTAATAAAACTCAATATTTACAATGCTAAGTGGTGTGAAAATTATAAAAGTTCATTTTCTAGGTAGTCACTGAGTGATGTAAAGAAATGAATCTGTAATTTGCTCCCAAATTTGCTCACTAATCTCCATAATTATTATCAGTATTGAAGACTTATAATGTTAATAATCTGTTGATTCTAAAAAAAAAAAAAAACTCAGAATGCTTACAGGATTCTTCAAAATCACATGAGCAGTAAGTATCTCTTCTTTCTCCAAATTTATTATGTATCTAATAAAATGAGCTTGAAAACTACAATGTCATATGTAGATTACAAGACCTACTTCATTAAAACCTTGGTTCAAACCTTGGGTGGAGAATGTAGAGGCCTCAAGTTTTTTGCTGAAGATCATATGCAATCTACATATTTCATAATGAATAAATAACACTTACAAAACAAGACTATATAGCCACAGTCTATGCATAAATATATTTATATGTACAATATGAAAATCAGAACCATGAATGCATATCTATAAAAGAAAAGCTTCTAATGCAGTATGTGCGTCTGTTGTCAAGTTTTTCTATTAATATTCACACTACTTATTCTTTTTGTCTTCATCTTCTGGTTGCAAGCAAGAAAGTGCTAGCAACTGTAATGCATACGTATGTGTGTGCGTGAGCATATATATGGCATAAATATGTAAGGAAAAGCCTGAAATTGTAAACAACTTCATCTAATTTCTTCCTCTGTTAGAAAGATGCTTAAATATTTGAATTTAACTGACAACAAACTATCCATTCTGTGGGAAATGAGAGCACCACCACTCCTGGATGCATGAGAATACTCCTACAGTTGAGAAATCATGGATATTACTCTTAACCTTAACTAAACGTGCTACTGTGGAATGTATGTAGAAAAAGCAAAACAAAATGAGAAACTACAACTCCTCTACTCCAGGGATTATTATATTTAACAAATATGATGTATGTAGGGCAATTCCAGATCTTTCAACTCTTACCGGTATCTGATGTCTTATTTAGCAGGTATTAAGTGTTGAGTGATGCCCTTCTACCAATTAGTAACTGTGGTACTTGACAATAAACCATTTTTTAAGAGGGAGTCCTGATTAATGTTATTTTTAAACAATAAAAATCTATATAGAAGCTCTTTGAATTCTTAGAATAGAGTACTGAGGGGTTTTGAAATGCTTACTTCATACCGTGAAAAAGTTCAGCATTACCTGAAGAAGGTCTTTTTGAGCTAAGTCCCATTTCTTGATTCCATTATCTCTGGACCCACTAAATAGATTATCCCCTTGAATGGTTAGCGCTTCTATGCCATCATAATGAGGGGGTTCAAAATTGTGGGTGGGACTCACAGTTCCAAGAGCCCCTTCAGTTACATCAAACATCTATTTTTAAAAGAAAGGCAGAAAGAAAGCAGTTATTCCATTTAAGTTTTAAATAAGTATACGTGCACATTTATAGAAACACATATACATACACAAATCATACATAGTTTGTTATAATATTTTACTAAGTTAAATGAATTAATCTGATATGAATGACTGAGGGTGAACTGAGCCTTATTCACACCAGTTTGGCCTGTATGTCACATGCTTTCAAAAAAAGCCAACCAAATTTTTTCACGTGTAAGTAAACCACTTGAATCAAATGTATGAAATCTGATATGTCAAGAGCTATGTAACGTTTTGAACAACTAATAATAATAAAATAAATAAATAAATATTAAAATTCAAAAAAGTAAAAATTTAAAAAAATGTGTAAGTAAATAAACGACAAGTTCAGTAATTTAAAATACTACATTAAATCCAGTTGAAATTCAAATAAGCCATATGGCTGTTATTTAACCAATATTAGGTGATCTGCAGTCCTGGGGGCCATCTCTAGTTCCCGAAGCTGCTGTTCAAAACCTCTGTGCTTTTCTGAGTTGCCTTTATCTCTTCTAGCAATGGCCGAGGCCTTCCTAAGAAGACTTGCATGATCCAAAACACTCTGGATTCTTCCCTCCGTGCTGTTTCTCTTCATCTTCACACATGCTCTTGCCCTTCCTTCTCCATTAGAGGCTGCCATGTGCTTACTGTCCAAGGCTCACTTCTAGGCTCCGACTGGAACTCCCACCACTGTATCAACGGCCTCTCCTTCATCACTCTTTCCCTCTCTACTGAGCCCATTTCCAATGCACAGAGCTTTGAGCTACTCTCTCCCTTGGCTGTGTCATCAATGAGAATTCTTGGAATGTCTGCTTCTACTTGAATGGCTCCCAAAACAACATCTTAGTCTTTGCTTATCTGGAACTATGACTTGCTTTCTAACGGCCCGTTGGCTGCATAAGGATGTCCTCTGTTGGGATCTCAAACGCAACACTTCTAGATAGAAACTATTTATCTATTCTCATCTTATCTGTTAATTACATAAAATTCTAAAGGCTATAAATGTTCTACATAAAAGATGTTAATAATGAATTTAATTATTCATTGGAAGACTAAGCTAAAAGATCTTTGAAATCTCTCCCAATCTATATCCTATGAAAAATGAAGATATATGATTAAATAATAGTGAAATCAGTGACTGTGAATGAGGAAAAAATAGGAAGAAAAAAGCAAAGCCTAGAAAAAGGAAACAAGAAAATTTGTCAAGAGAAGGGAAGGGGGTCCTATGGGGCTGGGGATACAGTTAGTAGAGTAGTTGCCTCACATGCACAAGGCTCTGGGTTTAATCCCTACCACCACAAAACAAACAAACAAACAAACAAAGAAGGGGTTTCTACACGAATTGGAGTACTTCAAACCTATCATTTAACTGGCAAATAAAGGGGTTGGGAATTTAGCTCAGTGGCAGAGCGTGCACCTGGCATATGCAAGCCCTGAGTTCAGTCCTCGGCCCTGAAAAAAAGAGAAAAAAAATAGGAAAACATACTTCAGCAACACTCTAATACATACTTTGATGTAATGATCCTTAGAGCCAGTGATGATTAGATCTTGTCCACTGGAAATCTGTTCTACAGTAAGGCACATAACAGGGCCTAGGTGTCCTGTTAACTTTCCTGTAGACTGAAACCTTTAAAAAGAAAGAAAAATGATTTTATTTGAAAATATTTCTTAGCATGATGAGGCTAAGCCTCAACATAAATAACCTATATTTTCTCATGAAATTCTTCACTAATTTCCTTCCTTTCCTTCTTTTCTTCAATATGGGGAATTGAACCCAGGGCTTCTCACAAGTACTTTTCCACTAAGCTGCAACCCCAGCCCTTTTTATTTATTTATTTATTTTACTTTGAGACAGGATCTCACTACATTGCCTAGCCCACCTCAAATTTTTTGATCCTTTTGCCTCAGCCTGCCAAGTAACTGGGATTCCAAGTAAGTACCACCACGCCTGGCCAAATAAATTTTCTTTTTGGTTTTAGTTCCATCTAAATGAAACTCTGTTCAAATCAGAAAGAAAAAAAAAAAGCCAAACTAGAATATTCTATGATAGAAGTGGGAGAGTCCTATGCTAGCTATTTGAGAGTTGATTAATGTCATTTAGATAGTAAATAAAAAAGCAGAAAAATTTTGAAAGTTTGCTTAAGGTTGATTTGAACTCCCTCTAGGTAAATTTTAATCTGTTAAAAATCTGAACAGGTTATAGACATATAATTAATATTTTTAGGTACAATTTATATTTGAATAAAATAATACCAGCAATATAATCATGAAGCCAGAAAAATTAGGAGAAAGTGAAATATTTTATTACATACATATACACATTTTCACATATACACACATATATGCATACACATTATATATACATACATATATGTACATACAGACAGACATATATTGCTGAGGGCCATTACCAAGTAGGAATGACGCATCGAAATTTCCTTGCCAAGCGTACCCCATGCTGCTTAGAGGACATTTGATGGGACATTGCATGCATGCTTTAATGAGGTGACCTTGCTCAAGGACCTAGGCAGATCCGGGTTTAGAGCTGATCAGGTTTGAGGAAGTAACCGGCTCCTTGAGTTTAAGGCGTTGCCAGTTTAAGATAATGGGTTTTAGGGAAGTTAGAGTTGAAGATTATTGCTGGGATTAGGGTGTTCCTGCTGCTTGTTCCCGTTGAGTTCTCGTGAGATTGAAATGGGATTTGGAGAGAGCCTCGTGGAGTAGGTGGTTGGGGCGGGAGGCAGCAGAACGCGTTTGCCCCTGGACCTGTGTGGAGGTGGTGTGAGAGCTGGAATAAAGAATTGCTGTTTGAACCTACAAAGCTGTGAGTGCCTCGTGATTCTGGTGCCAAGCCGAGACATTGGCCTTGGCATTTTGGTGGCCCGTACGGTTCTATTTTATTTTTTGAGCTCATACAAACCTAGGTTAATATTTTTCTGATCAGTTTTGTTTTTTGACTATGTTTTATTTTTTGACTGTGGAGTTTTTAAACATTGCAATGGAGATTTTACCTAGGTAAAGCTACAAGGCCGTTATTATTGTCTTATATGTTGTATGTTATGTGTGCCCTGTTTTGTGTTGCATGTCAGTATGTGTGTATGTTCATATTTTTATATGAGGAGCGCTCATGAAAAAATGGATCCGAATTTTTTTTTATTCACGTGATTTAAGTGGTTTAATCTAATTAGGTAAACAGCTGTTAATGATTGTTTTCAAAGGTGGTTAATAGATCTGTTTGCTTACTATTGTTTTTAAAGGTGATTAACAGATCTGTTTGTTTACTTTCACTTTTCCTTTTCATTATATTTAATAATTCTGTTCAGGATAATGTCTCTTTAACATCATTGCCAGAATTCCCATCTCCATCCCAGTGCCGGTGAAGACTAAGAAAACCAAACTACAGCTTCTATGATAGCTACCACAGTAAACTGATGCATCAATGAATATAACTCAACAAGTAATGCTCAATCAAGGACTTGATTTACTTTGGGAGGAAATGGACATATTGATAGACTCTTCCACTTTGAACTGCCTGCAGAACTTGCCTGGACTATATATCAGTTGCATGCATTGTGAACTATCGTCTGGTGCAGCGAATTGTGGTACTGCTGGCATATTTTTGCTGATGGTGTCACCAGTGATGCAATTTCCTTGCCAGCGCATCCCATGTTAATTGTGGTAATGCTGACATCTTTGCTGATGGTGTCACCAGTGATGCAATTTTTCCAAAGGAGCCGTCAATTGGCTTGGTGTCGTGGCATTTCTGTATCTTCCTCCCTTCTACTAGTGATGGTCTAAAATTTGGGGGCCAACAGAGGTGAGGCAAGAACCTCACCCCCCCACTGGCACCAAGGTTAAATTTGGGGGCCAACAGAGGTGAGGCAAGAACCTCACCCCCCCACTGGTGCTTAGGCCTATCCACAAGCATGGCTGAATGCTGGACCGGTAGTCAGCGACGGGTTGATCTGATTGCAGTGGATTCAACCTAAGACAGGGGACTGACGCCTAGAGGTCAGTTCATCCGATGACGGGTAAGAACCATATGTTGAATTGGACAACCTACCAGGCACGGTCCTAAGCCACATTGCTTGTTGTTTAATTAATCAGAAGGGGGGAGATGCTGAGGGCCATTACCAAGTAGGAATGACGCATCGAAATTTCCTTGCCAAGCGTACCCCATGCTGCTTAGAGGACATTTGATGGGACATTGCATGCATGCTTTAATGAGGTGACCTTGCTCAAGGACCTAGGCAGATCCGGGTTTAGAGCTGATCAGGTTTGAGGAAGTAACCGGCTCCTTGAGTTTAAGGCGTTGCCAGTTTAAGATAATGGGTTTTAGGGAAGTTAGAGTTGAAGATTATTGCTGGGATTAGGGTGTTCCTGCTGCTTGTTCCCGTTGAGTTCTCGTGAGATTGAAATGGGATTTGGAGAGAGCCTCGTGGAGTAGGTGGTTGGGGCGGGAGGCAGCAGAACGCGTTTGCCCCTGGACCTGTGTGGAGGTGGTGTGAGAGCTGGAATAAAGAATTGCTGTTTGAACCTACAAAGCTGTGAGTGCCTCGTGATTCTGGTGCCAAGCCGAGACATTGGCCTTGGCAATATATACCAATGGACACATATATATGTATATATGTGTATGTCAGAAAATAGATGTCCACTTCAATTATTATAAAAATATGAAAATCACCAGGACAGATATCTGGCTAGTAGAAAAATATGTGTTATAAACTGTCAGAAGGTGATAATGACCCTGTTTCACAGTCCTATCTCAAGTCAACCTTCTGGAATACAGGGACGTCTTTCTGTAGGAAGAGAAGCACTCTGTATTTCCTGAATTGTGAGCCTCACTCTAGTATCCTGTCACAGTCTGTAAATAGCTTTATCCTTCATCACAACACAAACTCCAAGACAATAGAACCCACAGTTGTCTTGTTCAGTATTTACTCCAAGGACCTACCATACTGTTGGTGCAATGCCTGCCATAATTAGTGTTGAATAAATATTTGTAAAGTAATAAATAAATGCACCCAGGTTGGGGATGTAGCTCAGCAGTAAAGCACCTGCCTAGCATGCACAAGGCCCTGTGTTTATCCCCAGCAGCACCAGGAAGAAAGGAAGAAAGAAATGAAGGAAGGAAGGAAGGGAAGAGGGAAGGAGGGAGGGATGGAGGAGGGGAAGGAGGGAGGAGGAAGCAGAGCACCCCTCACAGATTTGGCATAAATAAATTAATGTTTGGTGAATAAGTGAATGAATAAAACAGGAGGACATGGTTTACAAGAAAGGAAGCAAGAAAGGAATGAAGGAAGGAGGGGAGGAAGGGGTGGAGGAAGGGAGAGAGGGAAGGAGGAAGGAAGGAAGGGAGGAAGAGAAGAGATAGGTTCCTTTCCTGCCAAAATTTCAAAAACTAGAAAAGAAGCTAAAACAAGCCCACAACTAATGGATAAAAGCTCACATGTCATGGCAAATAAAAATTAAGTGGAAGACAAATGCCTTACATTTCAATTTATCATTTGTTTTCTTTTAAATCACTTTGTCTTCTTAACATTTTATCTTTCTATAATTTATTATTTTATATTCACAAAACCCATGAGAATTTATGATCCAAGTTATTAAATTGTATAAAATGAAAAAGTTGATATAAAGAATGTTTAATTCATGTTGCAAAAATAATTATTTCAAAGGTTCTGGTGGAACTTGGATGAGAATCCTCTCCTCAATTTAAACAGCTCAATTTAAAGACAAGTATCAAAAGACTGTAAAATAATTCTATCTTCCTCTCTAACATTTTTCCCCAGTATGGAGGAAGGAAGGAAGGAAGGAAGGAAGGAAGGAAGGAAGGAAGGAAGGAAGGAAGGAAGGAAGGAAGGAAGGAAGGAAGGAAAGAAAACTGAGTTTGTAAATGAAGACAGAAGAGATATCTAAGACTGCTGTGCTGAATTAAAAAAAAAAGTATTATTTTACATTGTCTTAGAATATAAAATTAGATTTCACAAGTATAGTATTATTAATGTGTGAAGTTGCATGTGCCATATGCAAGAAGTGTGGTTTTGTTCATTTGTTCATTTATTTGTTTTTTTAATTCTACCTTTTAAGATCCCACATTCTGACAGCATTTCCAGAAGCTGCATAGAGGAATGTGCCGGATGGATTTAGTGCAATTTGATTGATCTGGTTCTCCCCAGAAGGAATAGCCACTGTCCGGCTGGTACTTGCAGAACAAGCATCTCCAAGGGTAACTTGACCTGACGACCTTAACACACGCAAAAAAAAGCAAACATAGTCATGTTTCCAGACATGAGTTTGGCTTACAATTTCTTGAATTCCTAAGGAAATGGCTGTGGGCAAAGAGAACAAGGTGCTTTTGTCACTGTATGCATGATGCCTAGCAGAGCACCCCTCACAGTTTTGGTACAAATAAATTAATGTTTGGTGAGTAGTGAGTAAATGAATGAATGAAACAGGAGGACATGGTTTACAATTTTCACTTTAATGCCCATTATAACACTAGGCAGTCTAAGTCCTGAGATAGGGATGACTATAAAATCATTCAGAAAAGACAAATGACATCATGCATAAAATTAATTCATTTGTCTGCAGGTTCCAGAAGTTGTCTGTGAACTAGTCTTACCAAATTTCTTTTGTGTGTAAAAGTTGCCATTTTGGATTAAAGGCACTGGGATCTTTTTAATTATCTGAGTTTTGCTTACTTTAATTCAATCATAAATAGAGTATATGTGCTAAAAAATAAAAATTTGTTTCTATCTCTCCAGATAATTTCTAGATATTAATTTTTTTTAAATTTTGAAACATTTCCTCAGCTAAATGCTAAATTAAGGAATCTTTTCAAATATGAGTTTTGTGATTCAACTGTATTGGTAAGTTTTTAGCTTAAGAAATAGTGTTATTTTTCTATAAAACTTTCCTCAAGAGACTTGTATTCAGCACGTAAAATAATTAGTAGTTCTCAAATTATAAATTAGCACCTAAAAGTTAATAAAATCTACTTACAAACTAGTAAAAATTAACCTTTCCAATGCTCCCTTCTCCTTTAAGCAATTGCAGAGGCAGCCTTAGTTTTGATTATGTAAAATAGTTCAATCTTAGGGCAAAATATCATTATCCAACACAAACAGCAGTTATAAAATTTGTACTAATACCAAAGTATTGGTGAGCTCATTTTCCAAAGATTAATATTTATTTGAAGTGAGTAATATAAATTATTCAATTTCATCAAGTAGTAAATAGTATGAAATGTAATTTCTTACTATTTGGAAGGGAAAAACATGAAATATGTATTTGGTTGTAAATAAATATTTTATCCTTTCCTGTTTAAAACCAGGATCTTATATTTTGTCAATTTATTTTTCCCTTATTTATATGTACTTTAATTATGAAAACTTTGACTTTCTCTGAGGAGTCGATAGATATATACAATTAAATGCATTCATAGCCTTATATTTTCTTGTCTTTAGTAAAAAAGAAAATAACTACAGCCCCTTAAGCTATTTTTAAGTTACTTACGTCAGTGTTCGGATGCACTTTGCTGAATCTCTGATATCCCACACCTTAATATAAGATGTTGACACAGTGAAGACCAAACTGGTATAATTACAGTATTTTACAGATACAACGTTGTTGGGATGACCCCCCAGTGACATTATCTCTTGCCCAGTGACCAGATTCCATACTTTACAAGTACGATCTAAAACAAATAAAAAGAGGAAATACTGTTAATATGAACTACTTTAGGTTCTCTTAACAATAAAAATTATTTAAACAATTTCTCTTCTACAAGAAGAATATGGGAAAGGAAATCTAATTATTCAATTAAACTGCAACAGGCATCCTAACTTCAATGTTAACCTTCTGTAGCGGTTTTATAGCAAGGTAGGTGCAATAGATCAGATTAGAGTTTGGAACATCCTGTTGTATGTATTACATGGTATTAAAAATATTTATGTAAAAATTTTAAATACCCATATTTAAATATTTTTAAATAGTCATAAGCACAATCTGAGTTGTGCTTCAGATTGCCCCTGAATTTAAAATTGCCATCTCCAACCAATATCTTCAAAACATACTGCTTTCTTTACTCTTATTGATCTTTCATATGCACATACCTTTCTTTTCCAGGGCACTAGTGGATTTTATTTTTACTTTGATCCCAAAACATAATCCCAGAACTATTCCCCCTTGTTTTGCTGACATATTGAATCTATAATTATCCTGGAGAGTTAAATTTAAGTCATCAGAAAAGTGTGATACTTTCACATAACAGATTTTTTAACTGTAAAATTTCTTGCCATTATTTTCAATTCCTAAGTTCTAGCTAGATCCATATGCTTCCCTTATAGACAATGAACAATAATGTCTGCATGTTAAACTGAATCATGGAATGTCTCTAAATGCTAAGGAACTCTTACTGGCCCACCACACTCCTTGCACATGCTTCCTTTTTATCTCCCCGTTCTCACTGTCCACCACTTTTCTTATTTATATTCTACTTTCAACACTATGGGACTTAGTTACCAAACACAGCCCACTTCAACTGCTATGTCTGTGCTAATGTTGCCTTGTAATCTTAATTATCCTTTCTTCTATGCCAATATCCAAAGCATCCTATTCATTTCATCCTAAATGCTTCTGGTCAAAGCCTTTCTTGGTTCTCACACCTAGGCATAATCTTCCCTTTCCTGAAACCCCGAAACATGGTCTGTAAGAGCATTTATAGCTAATGTCTAGTTTCTTGGAATCATACCAAATGGGTCAAAAGAGCAGGATGAGAGAGGAGTAGACCATGTTTCTAATCCTGTTTTTTTTTTCAATTTCTAGCTATATTTACACAGGAAAATAATTTAATCTCTTGAATCCTAAATTTCTTCATCTATAACATGAAGATATAATATGTATCCATTCAGGTGGTGAGAAATAAATGAGATATATTTATATAGTGGCTCACAGCCTCTGATAATATAGCTAGTATTCAAGAAATGATAGTTGCTATTGTCTTATTTCTTTTACCCCACTAGATATTTTAATGGCCTTTTATAAATGTGTATATTAACCTGCATTACAAAACCCAGAACCACCCAAACAATGAAGGGAGATATCTTACTAGTCTGAAACATTTCGATATTTTTAGAGCCTGTAAAAACTAAACCATTAAAAAAAAACTATTAAATATCCACACTAAATAACTACTAGCACCTTTTGATCCAGTGAAGAGGAGATCATCAGTAGAATCCACACAGAGCACAGCTTTTGTATGCCCTTCAGCTATGTGAATACACTGAAGTGGAGATGCTCTGATTCCTTTCGAAGCAGGAAATGGGTTGATTATGCCCCTGAGTTTGGGGAAAAAACATACAAAGATTCACTTCAACAGCTCTATCTCATGGGACTAAGTTATTTTTCCTTATTTTAAGAAGTCTTTATAAGGAATTAGTAATAAAATCTAGACTGCTTCCTTGCTTGTTTATAAGCAAAAAAAATGAGGTGGGGAGGGGGGATAATACTAGTACTAATAGCAACTAATCAGGCTTCTGCTAGCAGCTGTGTTCTACAAACAGCAAAGCCCATGATATATCTGGATTTTCTCATTAACAATTTCATCTCTGCAAAGTTTAAGGAAGCAATACTGGGAGCTGTTTGAGTGTATTTAGTTGTGACAAATAAGGAAGACGTAGAAATGAAGAATAACTCAAAGAAGTGACTCAAGGTCATGTGGGAGAGTAATTCTAGGTCAAAAGGAGCATGCTGAAGAAAGAATAATACACAGTATGCCACCTTACATTAAGAAAGAAATTTTCAAACAAAAACTGAAGAAAAAAGAGGAATGTCTGCATGAACAGAAATTGAAGGGAGGAGAATTCAAAAGATCAGAAAATTAAGCAAGAAAATAATTCTAATAAGCTCAACACTTTTAAAATGAGAATTGTAAATAACAGTGAAGCTTTTTAGGGAGTTTCTCATAAGTTTAATATTTCTGGAGTTTCTCCTTTATGCCACTGGCTAAGCACTATGGAAATAAAAAGATTTATCAAAACACTTTTCCTATCTTAAAGAAGTTTAAGAAACAGTCTAAATTAAAATAATTGCACTGGGAAAGCTAATCTGAGAATAAATTAAGATGTGATAAATCTATCAAATACTTAGCTCAGAGCAAGAAGAAAAATTGATAAAATATGTCCATTTAAAGCAGATGGTATAATACTAAGACAAATACAGATATAAAGAAAAACTTTAATTTCCATGTTCCTGAAAGAGAAAAATCTTCCAAGGTATAGAACAAAAGTGATTAAAAAGAAATGTAAGCCGAATACAAGAGAAAAACTGACAATGCAGATGTACTCAAAGAGTTCAGATATTTGTGTTCTTAAATTACTATGTCATAAGGTTTTGAAATTATATGGCATTGTGGAGGGAAAATCATTGTCAGTGTGCTTAGAAATCCCAAAGATTGATAAAGAAAACAAAACATATACACTTGATTATCCAAAAGAAGGTGGGAAAACAGGTTTCAGATACTATACATCGGTGAAATTTCTTGAAGAGTATCACAAATGAAAACAGAAAATGAACCATTATATAAACACTTAAAAATAAATGTTCATCAATAAAAGAGAACATGAGCTCACAAATCTCCTGGGGAGAAATTCTTTGTAGGGTTAATTGGTGGCACACCAAGTCAGTGTCATATTTATTATGTATGTGGACTCCAAATAAAGCCATTTATTAAGGCTTTTAAGCAATATCCCTGGTGACAAGGTAATCATGGAACTGAACTACTAAGGTAGTTCCAAGGACTGAAGAGTTACACTAAAGAGTCAATCTCAGAGATCTTTCCCTAGCCATAAACCTCATCAATCTTTCCCTAGCCATAAAAACAGAAATGGCTTATTAAATTGATATATTAAAAAGCTGGCGGCTGCGGTTGTGGCTCAGTGGTAGAGTGCTTGCCTCACACGTGTGAGGTACTGGGTTCAGTCCTTAGCACCACATAAAAACAAATAAAGATATATAAAAAGAAACAGAGCAACAATGCATTGCTATGCCTAATTGTGTTAATAATGCCTGAGCCAAAACAAAACTCATTTTTTAAAAAGGCTATTAGTATATTGTATTGCCTGGAAAAAAAATCACTGAAAGAATTCATTTTTTTTATGAACCTCCTTAGCAATAAATAATCACTATATAAAATGTAAGCATAAAATTTAAGTCAAAGATAGAATAGAATGACATAAGTAGGAAAGACAATCATAGTAACTTAGGTTTAAACACCTAAATGGTTAAATTTGTTGAATAAAAGATCAAAGAATTAACAATATGTAGTTCCCCTACCAACACTCTCAATGATTCATTCAACAGAAGTAACTATTTCAGAAGAATGTAAGAGACCTAAGGTATTTCACCTAGGCCACATTTAGAATGAGGTTTAGTCTTAGATGCCACATTTTAAGAAGAACATGAAAAAAAAAATGGGACTTTTCCAAAACAATAGAAGTACAAGAAAGACTTTATTACTTACAGAACGGATGACGAAACTAGAACTATTAAACTAATAAAGAACATTTACTGAAGAGAGGATACAGTGGCACTGCAGAAAGACTAAACAGACTAAATACATATATAAAAGTATTAAATTAAATTTGGCATAACTTAAGAGAGCTGATGAAAGACTAATGAGTAGAGATGTAAAGGAGATGAATTTGAGATCAGCTAAAAAACTACCTTATTTTTAAGGACTAGTTATAATGATTTCACAAGTGAAAGGACTGTCTTATCATTGGAAATACTACCAAGAAATGTCATCTCTGGGCGTGTATTTTATGAAATCCAATGCAATTACTTGAATACATATGTCAGTTTCAAATTCTTGAAATTAATGCTCAGTAAATATTTGTAATCTGACAATTTAAAGAGATTAAAACTAAAATGGGAGTGAAGTTTCCTCAAGAGTCTAAATCTGCTATTATGAAATCTTGCTGATGTCAAGTTCATAGCTACAAGCTGAAGCCATCAAACTTCAAATACTGAGAAGGTATGATTATAATGAAGAGTAGGCTACTACTGTTACTTCTCAAACAGCAAAGACTCATGTATATAAATCAAAAGATGATTATAAAGAAAAATTTATAGCATATTACCAACTTTATCCCCTAATGATATAACATCCAATAGAAATCTGTCACATCAAAGATCATACTGGGAAAGTACTCTAAATATTTGGCTCCTGGAAAGAAGGATGTCTCTTTTTCATTCTTAAGTATTTTAATATCATTGACTATTTAGTCTTCTAAAGAAAATTAATCCTGATATTAATAACAGCACTTTATTAATTAGAAACTTTAATATTCTCAAATATTCAGAATATTAGGGTTAATAACATATATCTATATCTATCTATCTATCTATATATAACCTAATATATATTAAACAAATACAGTAGAAAAGCTCTGTGCAGTGGCTCATGCCTGTAATCTCAGCTAATCAGGAGGATGAGGCAGGAGGATCACAAGTTCAAGGTTAAACTTGGCAACTTAGTGAGACCCCGTCTCAAGATAAATCTAAAAAGGACTGGAGATGTGGCTCAGTGGTAAAGTGCCCCTAAGTTCAATCCTCAGTAACACAAAGAAACAAACAAAAAGATAATAGAAAACAATACAGGCACTGGAAGAATATATCCACAGTATTTCTATTAGAATTAATCCATTCAAATTCTTAATATGAAAAATGAACATTAAAGTAATTCATTAAGTTAAGGTTAAATTTTGCAAGTTTGTTCACGACACCTGATCTGAAGGGGAAAGGAAGCATTTATTTTTGTTCTATTCAAATCTGTAAAGTCTTATAATACTGTGGAATATTGATTTCCTCTCCCTTCCCCTGCCTACCTTTTGGAGGATCTGTTGATGATCAGCAAAATGGCAATAAAACAAGGGATACAAGTGGAACAAGGGAAGAGACAAAAGGACAAGTGGGGAGAGGAAATGAGAGAAAGAGAGAAAGAATTAAGACCTCCCAAAATCCATAACATGAAAAAATTCAACAGTTATTTTAGAAACTACGTCTATCAGTAAGGAAAAAAAATTTTTTTTTTCAATAAAACCTCCTTTAGTTTCAAGTTTTTGTTCTTAATTTTTGGCATGATAGTATGTTTTTTCCCCCTAGTATTCCTTTATCCTGTGACCTTTTTGTTTAAATTTGCTAAACCAATAAGAAAAAATATTTGATCCATCCCACACAATGGGAAGCATTAGAACTAATCACTGAGAAGCAAACCTTCTTGACAATAGTAATCATAAAGCTTTATTTCTTTTAAAAAACATTTCTACCAAAGACATAAAGCACACAAAAAATACCACAACTTTTTAAGCTATCATATAAAAAGAGTTGGCCACTACTTTCAGGTATCATTGCAAAAAATACATTAAAAGCAATACATCTAAAAATATTAGTGCATTTACATGGTTTACAACAAGTCATGCATGCAACAAAAATGAGACTTGCTTAGGATTTCTAGGAAGGCATTTTAGAACATCAGTGAAATGCCAGAATGTAGGAAAGACAGAAAGAAAGTACCTGTGTACCTCCGACAGAGAGGAGTCACTTTCATCAGACCTATAGTGAAAGAGTTAGAATTATGAGCAGAAAGAATACGGATGTCAACAGTTAAAGACATTGACACTGGACTGAAAATCAACAGCACAAATAACAGACACAGCAAATGCTTCCTTTGGTGGCCTGCTCTTCTATTTGTCTGGATATCAGCAAGTTTAAAATATAGATAAGTCAGGCAAGAAACCTGACTCATGTTTTCTACCAAGACTTAGACAGGGAAGAAACTTTCTATTAATGATCCACAGAATCTATCCTCACTTCTAAAATTTAGGCCCAAGACAGGAATAATAACAAGTACGTGAATTAGGTTACTTCCAGGTTTATTCCATTTAACATAATTAGTACTTACAAAAAAATTTTCCATTTCAGTAGATTTAGACTCTTATGTGGAAGTTTCACAAATGCACTGTATGTTTCCATGAAAATTAAGTCAAAATTCTAATAATCCTTGGTTTTAACTCACCTCAAAAACACTGAGTTCCTTTGAGCAAGGAGACTCTAATAATTAGGGGACTTTAGTGTAATTTTAGAACTAGGCAAGCCACTACTGAAGGTCCTACCCAGAAGCCTTCAAGACTAGAGGTGAGTTCAGTCTTTATGAAAGTCTAATATATTGTATAAGAGACTTCGGGACAACAAAGACAGGTGAGTGCTGGTGTGGAATGTGGTCAGATACAGCCTGTGGGATGCACATCTCACCAGGGAAGTGAAATGCTCTCAAAAAGAGCCCTGGGGAGAATGAGATGAAAGGTAGAAGTTTCTGAAATGCAAAAAGGATCAGTTATCCTAAGTTTTAGCTAACGGAATTATTTATAGTTCATACAATATTTAGTAAAAAATATAAAACTATGATTAGATTATCAAGGTCATCAAGACTGACAGAAAAATTTATAACTCCTGTGAATGCATGGCAGATAAAATTTAGCAATTCTTCACCTAACTAGTGAAAACTGACTTCCCAAAGTTCCCCAATGGTCTGTTTTCCTCAATAACTGAGAGAAATGATTTAACAATATTTTTTAAGTGTTGCTTAATAACACATAACATATTTACCTCTCTAGACTCTTTCTCATTTAAAGGACATGTCATTTACTGGTTTAACGATATAAAATTATTATATAAAATATAATAATGAATACATAAAATTAAATGTATCCATAAATTAAGCAGATTAAAATTTTACTCAAAATGATGGAATGTTTAAGTATATAGAGCCATTTTAGCATAATCTAAACATGCCATAAACATCTTAAATGACATCCTATATGTTTCAGAGACCTGTGATATACAGAGGGATAACAGCATAGAAGGATAAATGTCAAGCACATACAGTCACGATGCTGTTATTCAAAATCCAAGCCGACAAGTCAGAGTTAATAAATGCCTCACAGCAATATTGTTAGTACTGAATTCTTGCAAGAGATTATGGTTCAGTGTAGGGATACTTTCTCTTGTCTAATTTAATGAAAGTAACATTTTCCACATCCTCTCCTTCCCCACAACCTCCTTCCAGTCCTCCTCCCCTACCTCCTCCAAGGGTCTCTTTTATCCAAGAACACAAGTCTTGTGGTGAATTTGTCTAGAATCACCAAATGATAGTAACAGGTTACACATATAAGAATGGTTTCTTAAGTTGTTGTATCTACCAAAGGTAAAAATCATGCCTATTTTCCATTCAGGAGACCAGGATTGGAAGCTTTTGTGGGCACAGAGAAGCTGAAGAATCCCAAGAAATTTAAACTTCAAATAGTCTCAGAGGTTTTTCATTTCTAATTTACTTGCAAAAGAAGAGGCAAGATAGTGTCAAAGTATAGCAATGCAAATCTACAACAGGGAATAATGTTCAGCAGGAAAATAATTTTCTCTCATTTAGATTATATGGTTCTTTCCCATTGGAAAAAGTACATGTAATATGGCAAGAGTTCACAAGTCAGACACCATCTCCCACACAGAGATGTTTTTGCAGACTGTACTTAAAGATTCAAAAACTTGTATATAAATAGTTGGGGCTCTTTTCCATAATGACTTACTTATCCTGCTGAACTGAGGTGTTTCCCTGAGAAACAGTAAGACGATTAAAGACATTCAGTTCATTACGGGGCCGGCTTGGTGGGGAAGAAGGAGGTGAGAGACTAGCTTCTGAAGTTCCAGAATCTGAGCTACAAGAAAAAAGAACATTAAACAGATGGCTTTAATTGGTTATGATTTGTTAGGAAAGTTATAGGAAACATGCGGGATTTTTTTAAAGCTTTTCATTAGAAAATTCCTTCTTTTCTTCCTCTCTTTCACTTTTTTTTTTTTTTGTAAAATAAAATGCATACTGAACAATTTAATTAAAAATTTTTTTAAAAAATTGTTACATGGGTTTTGTTACATGGACCACAAGGTGGCGCTAATGAAAAGTTCTGCCTGCTGAAATCTGAAGTCCATATCCATAAAGCAAGCCAAATTTAAAATCGTATGATTTTAGAGTTGAGACAAATTGCTCACTTTATAGATAAGAACACAGAGAGCTAGAGAACAATTTGCCTAGTTAGATGTTTCATTTGTTTATTTTAAAATTATTTATTAACTCCAATTCCCCATTTTCCAATTATTCTTGAGACATTTGATTCAATAAAATCAGGCAAATTGCAACTTTAAAAATATAGGAAGTTAGGATGATAAGAAGGATAATTTCTATGACATTCAAGTCAGCTATATCAGTGTCAAAATAGAGAGTGTTTCTTAGCACAAGGGAGAGGGGTGCTATAAGATTGTCCACTTAGATATAGAAAATGCATGAACACTTCTTTTCACATTTATTTTTATGATAAAGAAATTAAGAAAATGTATTTTATTAATATTTTAGTGTAGACTGGCATTGAGGCTCTCCCTCAATAACATGTCTGAGAGCTACCTGTCACACACAGAAAGTTAGATCATTTGAGGAAGGTGTGGCAAGGTAACCCTGGCTCTAATCCACTCAATTAATGTGTGATATGGTGTTGCAATTTATAAATGCCCAGTTAAGTGGGTCATCAGATTGTATCATATAGTAATAAGTAAACTAAGCCTTCAAAAAACTAACAAACTAAACAAATGAGGATAATTCAATTTAAACATGAGAAAACAGCAAGATAATGGCACAACTAACACACCCTGTGATTAATACTAGTTTTTTACCAGCCACTCTAAAGAGGTAGTCAAGGTCTGTTTTATCAAATGATAGTCAAAATAATTTTAAATTTTTCTAGAACACTATTTGAAATATACATTTAATATGCCTCAGCCCACATGCATAAGAACTCTTTCAATGATAATACAAAAGTAACTGAAAAATCAGTTAGTGGACATGAAAGGGAATAAATGCTACGTATATGAACAGTTACATGTGTGACCAAAAAGTCACACAAGCTGACTTGATTGTCTTGATTGGTCAAATCGATCATAACCACAGAGCCAACCTAAATCTAGAAAATAAACAGTACTATCCTTCAGAATCTGGTTCAGCAGATGTATTGTACAGTCTTCCACATAAAATGCATTAATCACTTACTGTTTTTGTTCCTTGGACTTTGATTTTTCTGCTTTTTCATATGCCTTTCTCCGTGTTACAGGGGAAGGCTCTGGTAATTTCTTTTCTGACAGAGATGACTGTCTAGAACTAAAATAGGAAAAGATTCTTTAACTATCTTCTGTTATTTTAAATATATATATAATAATTTTAAATATATATAATAATTATTTATTATATATAATAATATATAATATATATAATGATTATTTCTTATATAATAATTATTTTAAATATATATAATAATTTTAGATTGATTGGTAGACAATCAATCTAAAATTTTTAATAGTTATTACTTGAACACGAAAAATTAAACTAGAATAGGAAAATATTACATGAGTTATTTTTGATTGATGGAAGTTTCACAACTAGAAATTTTGAATTGGTAATCTTATTAAATATGTTTAAACCTATTATCATTACATGTCAACATCAACACTATACTGCTAAATAACTATAATAAACATTTTAAGTGTAAATGCCAAAGTTTTATTGTCAATTACTTCAGTTGAAGGAAAATTATGTTTATAAAAGTTTTGTAAGAACAAGAATAATAGACTATCAGAATATGAGAAACAATGAGATTTAATAAATTAATATTTAGTCACAAAATAGTAATCCAGATAGACAAAAAAATAATGACAATGATTTTACCGAACTAATAATTAGGTATTAATTAGTAGCTATGTATATTTTAGTAATAAAAAATCCTTCTCATAAGTTTTAAATGTTGAATGATTGCCATGTAATTAAAAATTCAGGATTATGACTTTAATATATGGTAGTAATGATTTTTATGCATGGTGGCAAAAATTTATTCTTGGCTAGTTACATTAATAAGAAAAAATAAATAAACTAAGAATTTTCAGACCCCCAGAATGGGCTTACATGATTCCTATTTAAAAGTGATAACAAATATATTAAACTTCATGTGTCTTGACTTTTCAAATCATTTTAGAAATTCTGTGTCATGTAAATCAAAAGGATTATAAAATAATTACTTTACTTCATGAAAGAATGTCATGCAGGAATGGCTTACGAGAGTTACTACACCAAGTAACTGGCAATTCTAAAATTTGTAAAGAATTTCAGATTTACAATATAAATTTCTGAATTTATGAAAACTTAAATCATATGAAGATAGAGTTCAAAATATATTTTCTACTATCTGTCTTAAAGGGTACATTTTTTAAATGAAAAAAAAAAAAAAGTCAAAAGAAGGTATTACCTGAATCTGGATTCCAGGCCACAGATTTAATCTTGATGTTCCAAAACTCCCTACTCATCTGACAGACTAAATGCTGAACACATGCAAGCCCTAAAACCTGTGCTTAGTTCTATATCACTACCTTCACCAAAAACATTTCTTCTATTCTCTTCTTACCACAAATGCATTGAAGCCATAGCTATACTGGTTAGCAGTATTCAATAGTTAATTACATTAGCCACCTCAAGCACATGCAAGAAAGTTCTGTCATCAATAAAATTAATTTTGGAACTAAAAGCACATGGGATTACTAAGTGGATGATAATGGAAATATCTTCATCAAATGAAGAATCTTATCGGAAACATATATTCAGTGGTGGAAAGTTTGTGATTTTGTTTTATTTGCAGTCATACAGTATGTACCATTTTTGTGAGGGCAATATTCCTCAGTGCAGAGGTGGATATTCCATAAACTGCTTTCTAGATTGTATGTGAGGATTAGTTTGAAAATATTATTTAAAATCTTTACAAGTGAATGACTGATCTAATTTTAATATAACTACCATAACACACACACACACAAGGTATATCCACACACTAACCTGTGTCGGGAAATATTTCTTTGTTCTCAAACTATTAATGAAAATATTCTGAGCAAAAAGACTTGTTTTGAGTAGAAAACTTTATTCCTAATATCATAGACAAGAGAGAGAATATTTTTCTTCAAATGTTTAATAACTCCAATAAAAATAACTTGTGCATACACTCATCCAAGAAATGAAATGTGCTTCAAGGTAAAGAATTAGAAAAGCTAAAAATGTAGTAAGTTTGCAATTCATATTTCTTTCTTTTTTTCTTTAAAATGGTCAGCAAAGATTTACTACTCTGACCAGGCTTGAAGAACTAGGAGATAGGTATCCAGAGAAAATGTGGGTCTTTAAGTTTTTGTTTATATATATATTGGGTTCAAAGGCATAACTTTATCCCACTTTAGTATTTATATGTGAACTTTGTCTATAATTCATGACTTGACCTTTGTTAAAATTGAAACCCCTAAAATGACCCTACAGCTTAGTGATAAGGCAAAGCAATTCCATAAAGAACATCTCATCTTAAATTATTTGACCATAAAAAGATCAGGGGAAACAATATCTAACAGAAATGACTTTGAAGATCAAAGATCTTATTTATACAAGATTTTTAAAAATAGAAATAGAAGTAAGAAATTAGCAACATGCAAATTAAAAAAATAAATAAATAAAAGCTAGAAGAAAAGAAGTTAGTGTAGCTGGGCCAAACTTACATGCTGCCTATCTTAGAAGGTAAGCCAGATGGGGGAAGAAGCTCTTTATCCCTAGCAGAAGTACCACTGGTCTCTGTATTCATTCCAATCTCTTGCCCTTCTGCAACAGGTGTAAGAGGGCCAGGCAAGGAGGCATCTCCTGCACTAGTGTCTGAAGCTAGTTCACTGCTATCTGCATACAGCAATTCCATCTGAGTGGTGGTTCTCCTTCGGGCCTAGTTAGAGAATGGAAGGAAAAGCAATCAGGAGCAAACTTCTGCACAGAACTTGATTAGAGAACATAGATTTATATTAGTTTGAAATAGGCAAAAACATTTAGCCTATATTTCCCTGACAAAGGTGTCAAACAAAGCAAGTGAGATAAGTGACAAGCAGAGCTCTAGCCAGATAAGCTCTATGGAAGCCACAATAATTGCCTACATGTGCATTGTGCTTATGTGCAAGGCATAATTCTAAGTATATTGTCTAATTAACACATGGATAGGTCATGTCATCATCCCTATTCACAAATGAAGAAACTAAGATACAAAGAGACTAAATAATTTTCCCAGGGCCATGCAGATAGTAAGTGGCAAAGGCCAGACAATCTGCCTCCATTTATCACAAGTGGCCAGCTTCCTCAATATAAATTGGAAAGAGATAGGAAGGAAGGAAATGGTGGGGAAGAAAGGAAGGAATAAATTAAGACAGAAGATAATTAATTTTAGGGATGCTCAACTAAATTCTCATTTTTCTCATACTTAAAAAGCTTTCTTAAATATGCATTTTTAATATTTGTTTTCAATTTTTGTGACCCTTCTCTTCTTTCTAATGCCATAAATCTATGTTTAATCTGTCTACTGGCTAATTCAATACCAGTCAGCACTAGCTTTAAGCAGCTTGGTGAAGTGGGTAAGTCATTTTCCTAGAATTCAGACTCACTATATAAGCATTCCTTTCCTTACTTTTTTTTTTTTTTTTTTTTGGCGGGGAGTACCAGGGATTGAACTCAGGGGCACTCAACCACTGGACAGCCCTATTTTACATTTTATTTAGAGGCAGTCTCACTGAGTCGCTTAGCGCCTCAATATTGCTGAGGCTGGTTTTGAACTTACAATCCTCCTGTCTCAGCCTCCTGAGCTACTGGGATTACAGGCATGAGCTACCAAGCCCAGGCCTTTCCTTACTTTTAGAAACCAAATAAACGGGGTTACCACTCAGAGTTGGTTTTGATATCCCTGAGATATTAACAGATAAACAAAGGGTCTACCAGATTATATAACTCCAGAGGATAGGTACTTGTACCCCTGCACTTAGCACAGTGGTATAGACTTACAAGATCAACTTTATTTTTTCAATGAGTGAAAAAAAATTATAGGACACCATTTTAGTATCTTACAATTCAAAAGAAATAGCAGGGAGCACTTCAGAAACCTTTAGATAAGAGAAAGCCCTGCAGCCCTGATTTACACTCAATTCTCTCCACAACCAGGGACCCAGGGAAGATAGGAATCTTTTGGGGGTAATTTCCAACCACAGTGGTTCTTTCTGGAGAGAACCTTTAGGCTATCACTTCACATCTCTCTCTGACATTTCACAAGGACATAAGGAATTAGTCTTCCCCAGGACCTAAAAGTTACTTTATGAGATTCTCTTTCCTGCTTAGAAATGGATCCAAGTCATATTGAGAATGTTTGCTTTGAGTTTTGGTAACCTGGTTGGTCAGTGTAATAAAACACAAACCATATGTCATCAAGTCAGTAGCTCAAGAAGCTACAGGAATTTGGAGACATATTTTTATTAGTTTTTCTCAGTATTTTAAAGATAAGGAAATTCTTCATGAAAATCCATATTTAGGATTTCTTTTGAGAAAGTAGGATCTGGTAAACTTAGTTTCATATTCCCACATGGCAAAAATAAGCAAGATTTTATGGTGACTATCTTCTTTATGTAGGCAATTACAATGAACCCCTGGAATACACTATTTTACATCCTACCAATTATTCATTTACACTACCTGATTAACAATAGTTGGCCTTAAATCTATGCATTTGCATAGTATTATTCTTCCAGGTTGTGATTCTATGTATTTGTTCAACAAACACTTAAACACTATAAGAATTTTTTGTTTTCAAATGCTTTGAGATCATTAGTTAATTCATTTAGTATCAAATACAACCATTCACAATCTGAAATGTATCATGGTTTCTTACATATTTAACAGTATGTATGATTTATATTTTTTTAAAACACAATAAATACCCATTATAGATGCATAAGTTTTAAAACACTATAATTAAGGGTCAACATTATATAAGCTACCTCAAGACACCAATTAAATAAAATAAATAACACTTAAGAATATACGAAAATGCTGAAATTTCAAAATTCATCAATGATAATGATTTTAAACCTCCAATCTAAATGATTTACCTTGAAAGCCCCTACCTTGTATGTTGGTTTACATTTAGTTAACCAGTGGCTTAAGAATTAGTCTCCATAACCCATATCCAGTGGAAAATGTGCAAGAATAAAATAAAGCTCCAATTTTTTTTAAAGACTAATATGATTTTTTTAATACCTTTATTTTATTTATTTTTATGTGGTACTGAGGATTGAACCCAGAGCCTCGAACATGCTAGGTAAGCACTCTACTGCTGAACCACAGCCACAGCCCCTAAAGCTCAAATTTCAACAAACAAAACTATTTCAAAATAATTATTTTTCAATTATCACTTACAGATATTATCACTTACAGATAAGTGATAATTTAAAAAAAAAACAACTAAATTCCTTACAAATGAGAGCATTATGGTAAAAGTGTGCCCACTGGCTACTCTATGAAGAGCAAAATCTATAGCCTAAGATAATAATACCTGGTATTTTCAATTCTCCTTACCTTGTTCTTAGGTTTCACTTCACCACAAAGCTTCATAAGGTCTGAAGAGAGTGTGCTGTATGCAAAGAAGAAATTAGCTACAGGATTAAGTGAGAACATAGTGTAGAAAACTACATGTCTTTTATGAATATGAAAAATATGTATCTATAGAAAACAGAAAACATTTAAAGTAAAAATGAATTTATTTTAAAAAGTCATTTTTCTTCCTTAAATATCCCACTACTTTTATTTTAAAATTTGTGAGGGTTAAGGATGACTTAGTTTGGTTTCTATATCATTGTTGGTGGTGGTTGTTTATTTTCAGGTTGGGAGGGGTTTGTTTTGTTTTTTAGTACTAGAAATTAAACACAGAGCCTCATGCATGCTTAGCAAGAGCTCCACCACTGAGTTATACGTCTATAGCCCCCATAATTACTGTTTCTAGTGCTATTCATCATAAAATTCAAAAAGTTTTATGTTTTATGATAATTGTTTAACACAAGATAAAAAATACTAAAAATATAGAAACAAGTCAAATCTATTCAGTCTCCTTAGGCTCTCTTACCTTCCTTCTGATCCTGGGCTGTTTAAAGGTGCATCTTCATCAGTACTATCCTCTACATTTTCTAAAAAAAAAAAAAAAGAAAAAAGAAAAGTCCCCAAATGAATGTTATCTACATGTCATAGTTTAATTGATGTCTATAGTCCCTATTCTATATAAATATAAGTTCAACGTCTCAAGATGGGCACTTTGGTTTTAGTAGCTGTTCAAAGTAGGAAAACCATACATTTGGATGATGAAACGTGGAAAAATATTGGATGGGAATTAGATCATATATTTATCTGAGGATATATAATTATATATATTTCTTTCAGAGTCATGTATTCAACCAAACACAAAAATCCACTAATTAATAATACAAGGTTAAGGTAAGCATGGTGGCACATACCTGTAATACCAGCAACTCAGGAGACTAATACAGGAGAATTGCAAGGTAAAGCCAGTCTCACAAACTTAGTAAGGCCCTAGGCAAGTTAGTGAGACCCTTCCCAAAATAAAAAATTAAAAACCAAAAAGACCTGAGGATGTAACTCAGTGGTAAAGCACACCCAGGTTTAATCCCCAGTGTGAAAAAAAAATTTTTTTAAACACAGTTAAATAAATGCTGTATGAGTTAGCTTTAATGAACTGAGTCCATTATTAATACTACATAAATGTAAATACACTTTTTACATTTTATCAGTTATGCCATCTTGTTTGTTTTTTAGTTTCTAGGTATTGAACCCAGGAATGCCCTACCTCTGAGGTATATTCCCAGCCCATTTTAAATTTTATTTTTGAAACAGGGCCTCTCTAAATTGTAGAGGCTGGCTTCAAACTTATAATCCTTATAGACTCAGCCTCCCAAGTCATTGATATTTCAGGTATGCACTGCCACACTCTGCAGTTATGGGACCTTACTTAAATATTTTTCATTTAAAATTGTGCTTAATTTTTGCCTTCATGTAGAATAGAGTGTATGAAGATATTCAGAAGTCACAAACCAGCATGCAGTTCATTCACATGTACACAGAAGACAAAAAAATAGCTGTGCATGCAACAGTTCTATAAACTAATACAAATAAACCACTGCTATTTCAGAACAACTGCAGCAGACTAGAAAAAAAGGAAAAATCAAATATTTAAAACTAGTAGGAAATCAGTAAATAAAACAGCCACAGAAAGTAAACTAGCTAAAATATCAAAAAGCCCTAATATAAGTACAGGTTTTAAAAACACATATATTATAAAATCATTCCATAAACTAAAGACAGTATTGTAAGCAACATATATTTTAGTTAAAAATACATAGGAGTCACTTTCTTTTAATTTCTAATTATGTATCACACAGGTGGACTGTGACACCTGAGTCAACTATTTTCTGTCTCTCCACTGAGAGTCTCTTCCTTCCTGGTTTAGCAGACACCTTTGGAGAAGTTCAGTAATAATTGATAGCGGTATCTAAAATGAAACCACATAAAGAACCTACACAAAGAGAGTTTACTTTCTGAAGTAAGAAAAGAGCGGTCTTGCAGGCAATGTGTATTTCAAAGCCTGTCACTCAATGAAGGCTCAAGGACTTGTTTCAAAGACAGCATAATTGAGTGTTAAGGTGATTGAATGAGTAGATAATATAGAAAAAGAAGTCCCAAAAAAATGAGAAGCCTAGCCTCTGTTTTCCCGGGTATAACAGCAAGCTACAATTTGCTTGCCTTTTTCTTTCAGAGAGTGATGGAACCAAACAGAATGCAAACATCATGGGAGTGTTTAGTGAAAACCACTTCAGCCCTGATTGTGCATGTACACCCTAGAGACAATATGTCTTGACATAAACAACCTGGACAAAGAGATCCCCACCCATAGTCACAAAGAGAGGAGTCATCAGGACAAAGAATGGTCTGAAGTTATCTGGGTTATCTGAACAGCAGGACACACCATGGCCTTTCTACTGCACTTCCAACTCTGAACTTAACCCTAATCCATGGCCAGAAGCTTTGTTCATCATCATAAACCTAAAGTCAGACAAAACTCCCACCTGTCCTAAGATTTATCAATATCAGGGTAAAATTTCACAAACATCATTGGAAATAACCAAGCAGGATTTTTTTTATTTCAGTCTTTTTTTTTTAAAGTTTTTTTTTTAAATACAAGATCTATATTTATAGTAAAACGTAGTTATGGAAAAGAGTCTATACAGCAACCCTGAGACTGCTACCTTTAGAAACACCTGTTTACAAGACTGCACTTGGGCTGACATTTGAAAACAGTTCTCAGAAAATCCCCAGACAATGCTAAATGAACAAAGGCTATTCGCTATGCCTGGATTGTGCAAACAGCATGGCTGATGTTGAACACCTGCTTTCCTTCTGGAGGTTTGAATTCTAGGGTGTGTTAGATCATACCAAAGATTAGAGGGTACTTATCTGACCATCACTAACAGCACTCTGGTGCTGAATGTCTAATGGACTTCTCTGGCCTGACACACAGCTGCATTTTTGTTCCTTGGGGCTAGAGTCTGAGTGATGTCTCATGGGAGAGAGCATAAGGTAGCCTGCACATGGATCCCTATAGACCCATCTGTGTCTTTTCCCTTTTCCAGCTGTGCATCCTTACCACAATTGTTCTCCCAAATTTCAGTCACAAATACAACTACATGCTGAGTCTCATGAATCTTCTAACAAATCTCCAGAGACAGAAGTGATCTTGTGGACCCTTATACAGGTTGGGTGGTAGTGTGTGGGAAATAAATGTTCTTCAAAGGCCCCTAAAATACTAGCCTAGTAGTGTGGGGTGTTGGCTATGGTTCAGCCTAAAGTTGCATCATTACATGCCACATACTTGTTGTTCAAAAGCAACAATCTGTTTGTCGGCCTCATCTACATAATATCATGGCTATATCTTCATGCTTGTGCTACCCCTCTTCCTGGAGTGACACTTCAATATTGTCTTTTGCCTGGATAACTTATTTTCTTCCTTTATGTTTCATCTGAAATGTCACCTCCTCCAGAAAGTCTTCATCAACACTGCCATTCTTTATGGATGGTCCCACTCTGTGCTCCCATAATTCCTCATATGTATCTCAACCACTGTCCTCACTGAATGGTGTCATAATTTGCTGATGGTCTGTCACTCTTAGCAGGGCATCAGGTCCATGAGATCAAGGTTAGTGTTTCACTCATCTCTGAGTCCAGCACCCAGTCCAAGGCTTCAGGTACAATTGGAGAGCTAAGTAAAGGCTTAGTAAGAGCTAAGTGAAGAGCTAAATAAAGTGTTGTTGTTTTTTTTAAGCAAAGTATCAATGACTGTGACAACTTTCTTTTCTCTTTCTATGCTTTTCCTTCAGCTCCTCTAATCTAGATTATATCCTCAATCTCTTGACTCTGCCATGAGTCACAGGTTATATCAGCTGAATGGGTTTGCACTCAGTGCTTCTGACCCCTCCTCAAAGTATAATTAAAAGTGATTCAAAGAAAAGCATTAGAAACAGAACAGTAAGAAAAGAAGAAAGAAGAGCAAGAAATGAGAGAAGGGGGAAGAAGAGGAGAAAGGAAGGACAGGAGAGGAGAAGAAAGAGGGGATGAAATCTCCTTTAATACATATAGAATGGCAAGAATGCTGGATTTAATGCCAGGAACCTGAGTGGCCTATATGGTTCTTTTAATCACTCCTAATTGGACCTTGTTGGTCTTGTCTCAATCCTTGTCAAAGCTTGAGTAGCTTAAAATAATAGCTTTCCATACATATTATATTATGCAGTTGATCTCACTGATCTCAAGGAATATTATTTAGATATTAACATGCTGTATATAAATCAAATAGATCATATATTTGTGACTTCATTTAAAATAAATACAGATTCATAGACTATGTTTAGTCTAACAACATAGGGATGTAATTACATTTAATATTTCAGTTACTTTCTTCTTCTTTAAGTATCAACATTTAGAAAACATATAACAGTTATGTAATTAGGAAAAAGATTATGATCAGATTTTTAAATAATTTTAAGCAAATAAAAACTACCCCAAATAATCATTCAGACACATCACCAATAATAAAATTTCCCCAATATTCCTGGTCCTACATATATATATCATTAAAAGGAGGCACAGATGTTACCATCAGGTGGGCATAACTGTTGTGGATGTTAAAGAGAAAAAGTTTAAAAACCTTTGTACTCAATGATCTCTATTGCACATTCTAACTTGAAAATATCCTTATGATTATAAATATGGCATCACCTTGCTGAAATAAAGTCTTTGATAGCTTTATTCACTTTTTAATATTAAAAGTATGTGACTAATTTTACAAAAATAAAGAATAGATAAGAACACAGCAAATATATACCAAAGATTTATGCAAAACAAAGTTATTTGTGACGTTAAAACAATAGATGCATGTTAACAGATACACTTAAAAATTTAAAAGAAACATATATGTCATGTTTTCCTAAAGAAAGAGAAAGGACTCAGAGGGTTTCTGAAACTGGAGCTATAACTGGAGCTCAAATAATAAAAGAGACAAATAACTAAAGCATACTTCTTTGAACATTTAAGAGTTTTAAAATCAGGAATGTTTAATAAAGACAAAAGACTTAGTATGTTTGTGGTCAAGGAAACATTTAAAAAATGATCATGCAACAACAACTTGACTGCCAATAAAAACTTTAAGATGTACCACAATTAGTGTACATGAACAATTAGTAATTCATGCAGCTGTAGGGTACATAGAAAGCTAAACATACTTACCTAATGGTACGCTATCTAGATCTGTGCAAATAACAGCAAAAAGGAAACAAAAAGCAATACTCCAATCAAAACAGATCCAGTGTTAAGAACTCTCACATAAAACAAGATTATGAACCATTTATAAGATATATAGAATAGATGCCATAGCAAACACGAATTTATTTTTAGGGCAGTTAGACGCAGAATAAAGTAATGAAACTTAGTTAATCTTTTAAGTAATTTAAATAACCAATTCTGAAAGTTGGTTGGTGTTTTTATCCATAAAAACTAATTACATAATAAAGTTAGATAAATCTTTTTAAGTTGACAATCACTTCTTTGAACAACAATAATTACTTCCCCCCAAATTTATATACACATGCAGATTAAAGACAGAATAGTTATTCAGAGCATAAGTATAGCATCTATTCAGTCAAGCCATAGAGGAAAGAGATAGAGTATAGCATGTTCAAAGAGCAAAGCTACCATGCAACCATTCAATTAAAAGGTAGTCCAAATTACCTTGTAAAGCATGGCCTAGTAAAGCATCTAGCTCAGGATTTAATTCTGCTTTCTCTTTCAACATATGAAATAAGAGCTGGTTTTGTGTAGCACTGGTTATTTCAGTTTGTTTGAGTCGACCTTCAAGAACTTTAATTTGAGCCTCTTTCTGGGCAGCCTGAAGACCCTGCAACAACAACAAATGATCTTGACTCACACAAAATAGAGTCTACCAGTAAAGATCAGCAAATGCTTACAATACACAGACTTTGACATCAGACAGACCATCATGCAACCTCGACTCTCCACTGACTAGCTTGGTGATTTGGGCAAGTTTACCTGTCCAGGAGACTGATTTTCAGTCTCCTCATGCATAAAATTATGTGAATAATACCTACTTCCTGGCACATTTTGAAGAGTGAGAGAACATAACATAAAGGGTCTAAAACAGTCCCCGTCAAAAACAAGCAAGTCAGAAGTCATAATCATCTTCACTGGTAACAAATTAGACAAGCTCTATATGACTGTTTCTTCTGTCTGAGTTTTGGTTCCAGCTATAAAGAATCAATACTAAGCCAGTTATGATACCAAATTCGTTCACTCTGAGAACTTTTTTCCTGTGATAAAGTAAAATTGGAGTTATATCTTCTCTAATTTGTTTATCTGTTCTAAAAGACAAATATAATAAACAACAAGCTAATAAAACTGATCTAAGTATTCCTTACTTTTCTTGACTCTTAAAAAAAAAAAAAGATTTACAAAGTGCTTCCTGTGTAACAACATGTAACAACGTACGTAACCCAATATCATGCATAATTATAAGTCACCAATACTTTTCTTTAAAAACAATGTTCTTTATTACAAAGAGAAGAGTTACTGGAGAGATAAACAACACTACAATGAATGGGTCAAAACTTATGCTTCAGTAATAGGGTAGCTAAATCTTACCTTATTGATGCCCATTGACAGGAAGTGATCTAGCAGGTATCGGGCTTCTGTAAGTGTGCAAGCATTAATGACTGCGGTGACATCCAAAGTCTCACCTTCTTCCTACATCAAACCAGCATATTCTGATTATGATTTTTGACCTGAATCTTGTATATAAACATAAGGCAAAACCCTACTGTATTAGTTTGATAGTATTAGATTAGCCAGTGAGACTCCTCAGAAAAATCTAACATTTTATCCCTTCACCAAGAAATATATCTGAAAAAAGACACATGTGAGTGGTTAAGAATTCAAGGCAGGATATTATAAAAGATATATGCATTGCACAAACAAGAAACCATATCACAAAATCAGCAGATAAATTGGGAGAGCCAGCAAGGAGTTGTTTACATGTAAAATCTGAAAATTAGATTAAACCAATAAATAGGAAATTCCTTCCTTTAAAAATTCAAAGAGCTTTTAAAGATAAATATAGTTCATCAAGCCATCTGACATCTTTTAAATTACCTTTGCTTCTTCCATCTGCATGATGTTGGCTTGACAATCAGAAATACTGTCATTGATATAATCTATGTTAGCAGTCAGTGATTCCATCTCTTCATTGATGTTAACCACATTTTTATCACCCTCTCCATTCTCCTTGACTATCTTTTCTCTTCTTTTTGAAAGTTTTTCTCGTCTTTTTGTGAGTTCTTCCCGTTGCTATTGAAAAAACAGGTTGGATTTTAAGAAATAACATTTATTTACTCATACACAGGACAATCAAAACAAAAACAAAAACTTAAATGTACCCAGGGAACAAATTTAGAAGAGTAAAATTAACAGTTGGCTAAGGGGAGCACGTCTAGTTTCTATTTTCTGTACCTTGAGGAGTCTGTCCATGTCGGCCTCCATGTTGGAAATAGTCATTTTCTGCATGATAATGTCAGTGACCCTGCGCTCTAAGAGCTGCCACTTCATGCGAGCTGTCTTAGAAGTAAACACTCGGCCAGTCAGTCCTTTCCTCAGATATTTTTTTCTATAATCATATAAAAACAGACAAATATAATTACTATGCATTTACATGACTGTGCATCTGCCAATAATAAGACTTGTTTAATTTATGCACAGTTTTCAATATTAACACCCAAAAGGTTTATATAAGGAGCAAAAGAAGAATCATTTGGACCTGGTTCCATTTGTTGTGGGCGCTGGTAAGGCCTGGACCCTTGCCACAGGAATTCTCATTTTCTGCTGGGTGCCTGCCCTTGATGGATCTGCTTCCACAGCAGCTGCACTGGAACCTGCGTCCTGAACAGGAGCATCAGATGAGCTAAGCTTCCGAGTGACTTTCCCAGCCACTTTATCTGACATGGGCCTCACTTGCCGACGAAGAGCTGTAACCTGAAATGGCACAAGAGTTGTCTCAGTCTCTCAGTCTATAGAAAAACGTCATTTATCTCAAGGTCAAAATGTTTCCTCCAAATGGTCAATTTGCTTACTGTACCTCTTCAGTTTTGCGGCGAAGAACCACCTCCTGGTTTCTTTTTTGGGCTTCCAGAAGTCTAAGTTGGTGCTATAAGATAATATTGAATGAACTGAAATATTAAACCAAAAGATATGATACTTCCTATTCCCATACTGACATATTTCCCCATGTCTCTGGAAACCTCCAGAGTTATTAGCACAATCTGAGTTAATAACCTTGTATCCATTACTACAGATAGGGCTCTTTTATTACAACAAACATAAACACATAGTGATATAGCCATCGCTGCCTAAAAATTGAAGTTATCTCTGTACCACTCACTTCTGTTTAACAAACACTATAGTGTTTGCAATATGCATGTACTTTTCTAAATGCTTTATTTACACCTCACCATTTTTGTAAGACATTTTGTTTGAATTGCTAGCTGAGGCATGAGCAGGAAGAAACAACTTACAATATTTGTAATAGAGTCATCTTACTATACATATAATGATTATAAACTTTTAAATATAGTGAGACATTAATCATATTGGCATTTTATAGTAATTTTGCAATTTTATTATTATGAGTAAAATAAATGAACAATAAACATGTTTTAAGTACTTTAGGTAATAAAGATAATTAGCAATGTGTTTCTAGGTACTTTAGACAATAAAGGTAACTAATTATAGATTAAGCTATTCTATATATAATTTAGGAAAGAATTCTGGCCTAAAAAAGAACATAGATACTAGTTCTGGTTCTATCATTTATTCAACTCTGTGATCACTGGCAAAGCTTAGGAATTGGACTTGATTAAATGCATCCCTTCTAACACTTATAATCTCTTCTATAACAAACCCCCCTCATGTTTATATCTCAATTCCAAACAGATCATTCACTTCATGTTTATGTATGTTTTTCTCCTCAGAGGAGAATTCTTTGAGAAAAGGATTCTATCTCATCCCTGCAATATTTACCTTGCCTACCATAATAACTGACATAGAAGCAAAGTTTTTAAATATTTTTAGAGCTGGGGATGTGGCTCAGTGGTAAATTGCTTGCCTGGCATGTGCAAGCTCTGGTTTCAATCAGTATTACAGAAAAAAATTTTTAAATGTATAAACTATCAAAAGCTAAAATTAACATATAGTTTGGAACTTATTTCTATATTAAATTTTTCCCTATTAAAAACCAAAACTCAAGACTATTCATATTTTTGCATAGAATATAACACTTGGATCTTTCTAAATGATGAAAGATGAAGATGATAAGGAATAATTTAGAAAGGGGTTCAACATGCACACAAAGCAACAAATAAGTAGGAGAGGAAGTCTAAGTGTTAGACTCTCTATGTGATTAGCCAGCCTCATTTCTTTATAACAGAATATAGACATCATATTGTAATGGTTAATTCAAATTTTCCATCCCAGAAGATAACTGTTTGATATTGATACTTCATCTCAAATGAATTGATAATATATTGATAATTCATCTCAAATGAATTAGTAATAAAGAGATAGATGGCATATCTTGTAAAAAAATTATTATTGTCATCTGGAAGTTTTCAATAAAACCAAAATAAATAACTAAAAAGTGGAAACAACTCAAATATCCAACAACTGGTGAATGGATGGGAAAAAAATGTACTATATCAGTATAGCCATAAAAAGGAATTTGAAGTATAGCTACATGCTATAACACGATGAACCTTGAAAATATCATGCTAAGTGAAATAAACCAGACACAAAAGACCACATATGGAGCTGGGGAGGTAGCTCTATATTAGAGCACCTGCCTAGCATGGGTGAGGCCCAGGATTCAATCCTCACTTCTGGAAGAAAGGGGGAGGGTTACATATGGTAGGATTCCATTTATATGAAATATGCAGAATAGACAAATTCATAAAGATAAAAAGTAAATTAGTGGTTGTCAGGGCCTAAGGGCAATGGGGAGTGACTGCTACTGGATATGGATTTCTTTATGAAGTAACAAAATGTCCTGGAATTAGTGGTAATTACTGCACAAGTTTGTGAATATACTAAAAACTTGAATTGTACACTTCCAAATGATTTTTATGATATGTGAATTATATCTCTAAGTAAATTGTGGAAAAAAATAGACAATATGTTATACTTTTATTTGATTTCAGTAGGAACAAATTCTATTAACAAAATCTAAAGTGCCTAGGAATTGAGTATGACAAATACAATGATTATTAAAATGTTGCTATACTGGGGAAAAAAGGAAATAAATATAGGCATAAATATGAGTCATCTGACTAAAATATCAACTTTTCTATGTCATAACTCTTTCCACTCTATCTCCTTAAGTTTCCTCTTTCAATACTAAAATAGGTTTCCATTTTCTAAAATATACTGTATAACCTTATTTGTTTCCCAGGGAGGATTCAAATAAAAGCAAGAATAAAGGAGCAATGGAAAAGGGCTCTTCTTTTAAGAAAAAAATCATAAATATAATTTTTTATTCTAAAAAAATAATGATATTACCAAAGGTTTGAAAAGAAAAAGAAGGAATCAACCATGATCTATAAACGTAACACAACTACAGTTAGAATGTTGATATGTATCCTACAAATTTTTTCCCTCATTGCAATCAAGCATATATATGTATATATTAAATCCTGCATTACACTTAATATTAAATTATAATATTCTTTCCTATAACTATATTGTTCCAAAATCTTGATTTTTAATGGATGAATAATAATCCATTAAACATCTATTAATCATTCCCTCCATTGCCAAGCAAACATTGCTGTTTTAACTTTTTTCACAATTGCAAATAATTCTAAAGTGAAGGCTTTAACAAATGTTTATTTTTCTGACTTTTGATATCTTTTTGTATTCTGAATTCATGAGAGTAGAATTCTTGAGTCAAAGTTTATGAAAATTTTTACAGTTCATAGGAAAGCCTCTTTGGAGAAATGAGAAATGGTTATTATTCCAGGAACACATGCAGAATCACTGGTGACAAGACTGTCCTTAGAACATTCTGAAATTGCTAACCTATGTGATATTGAAACCAGCTCTTTGATCTTTTCCTGGAGATAACCTGTCATTCTTTGCCATTTACTTTTCTTTTTTAAATATTTTATTTATTTATTTATTTTTATTATTAGTTGTTCAAAACATTACATAGCTCTTGACATAACATATTTCATACATTTGATTCAAGTGGGTTATGAACTCCCTTTTTTTAGATGTTGATGAACTTTTATTTTATTCATTTATTCATATGCAGTGCTGAGAATCAAATCCAGCACCTCTCACATGCTAAGCAAGTGCTCTAACAGTGAGCCACAACCCCAACCCTGCCATTTACTTCTATCTCAACATTATCTCATTCTATAAGAAATAATCCTCAAATAAAACTTACAATATTTTTCATAAGTTTTTGTATTGAATTGCTATAATATACATCTGATAATAAATGTAATTTTACAAAGTGAATGTTTAGTGTTCTTAATCTACACTTAATAAAGTTAGAAATGTTTCTTCTATTAAACAATCTTGTTCAACATAGAATATTCTTATATAATTAACAGTTAAAGTTGACTTACATCTCTTTTACGTTGATCCTTTTTCAATTGAGCAATCTCTCTGTTTCTTCTAGATTCTGTCAGCCTGGCTTTCTCTTGTTCTTCTTTCATTTGTTTCATTAGGCGAACCTAAAATTAGGGATATACATCTCTTGGAATTATTCTCTCAAGACATTCACTAAATCGACACATGTATGGAAATAAGTTCCTAAAATTCTGAATACACAACATGGAAACACATGGGTTTATGCTTCACACTTAAGAAAGTCAGTTCTTATTTTTGTAGGATAAATACATTTCTATACATTCCTGACAAGTTGCTTAGTGCTCTATGCTATCCATATTCAATGTTCAGTTGTTCTGTAACCTGAGATTTTGATACTATTCTCAGTAGACAAGTAACCATGAACAAGTTACTTTAGTTTTCTCATCTATGAAGTGGAAATACTACTTCTAAAGAACTGGACTAATGTGAGAATTCAATGAGTTGATAGTTGATGATGTTCATAAGAGGGTCTAGTGAATAATTAACACCTAAAAATTTTCAGCTATTGTTGTTGATATTACCAACTTTACAACATTATGATCTAACTACTTCCTAAATAATTTTAATGTGAACTATTTTAAGGAAACTACATTGATTTTCAGACCAGACGTTATGAATAATCAATCCTACAAACCAGATTAAAGATCAGGATTCACGTCCCTTTGGTCAGGTGAAGAAAATGTGTACTTTTCCATATATGAGACTCACAAACATCAAATTCAAGACAGTTGTTTCCTCTTGGGAAATGGGGAACATGATTAGGAAGGGATGAACAAGAGGCATGTTGTCTATCTGTTCAAATATTTTGAACGAGATTACAGATATCATGTTTAATATTTTGAACTAGATAGTGGATATCATGTTTATTATGGTATTAAGTTTTCTGCATGTCTGAAATATTTTGCTTTTTGTTTACCTCGTACAAGAGGTTTATGAGAAATATGCAAAGTCTGCAAAGCTCTGTTGACCCACATGATTTTCAGTTACTCTGGAGAAGGCTTTGATGAGGTACAACTCTTGGAAACAAATTCTAATTGCTATAGGGAAGTGCAACATTTGTAAGATTGGGTTACTTTTTATTGAATATGGAAAGAACCACAACAATTTCTTTGTCCCAAGTGACATAAGCATCCTTAAGATCAAACTTTAATGGAAAACATAATCAATACCTTTGTTTTTTTCATTTCCATCACATCCTGTTGCAATTTCTTCAATTGCTTTTCATACTGAGACTGATTTTTAAGCAACCTTGCATGTTCTTTTTGAGCAGTCTGAAGTCTCTGCAGTTCTTTATTCATAGCTTGTAGTTTCTTTTCATATTCAGACTTAACTTTTTTTGCCTTTTCTTCTGAGTAAGATTCCACTGAGCCTAAATCACCAAAGGATATTTGTATTTGTTTTTGTGAGTCATGCTTTATTTCAGACTTACAACTTATAACCCTAGGGAAGAGTTACCTCCCAACCACCCACATCTCAAGAAAACAGGGTATTTTCTATCGTCTTCTCATTTGTTATCTACTCAATCTGTTTAACAATTATTGAAGTAATATTTTTAAATTTCTCAATATTGAATCAAGATATTAAAACAATTTACCACACTTTGAATAAAATAATTAAACACCCTATACAGATATCATCATGAAAAATAAAAATAAATAACAGTTTTTAACATAATGAGAAATATAACAAAGAAATGGTTGTAGGTAAAATACAATTTTTAAGTTAAAAAAATACAAATTTGACTTGCAAAAAAATACAACAAACTTTGACTTGCACAAATTTTGACTTGTGAATTATAATTTTTCTTCTAAAGTATAAGACTATAAATAATCATTCTGATGATTTTTGTTTTTCATCTGCATCAAATATAATTCTTACCTAAGTTTTGAAGTACTTGGTCTCTTTCAAGCTGAGTATCCCGGATTTTATGTTGTAGCATCATTAGCTTCTCTTCATACTGCCTTTTCAGCGTCTGCAGTCTTTTCTGGCTATTTTCTAGCTCATCAATAAGTTTTTGCTTAATTGCAATTTCACATGTAATGTTTGCTAAGTCTGCTTGATAATTGGCTATTTAAAAAAGAAGAAAATAAAAATACTGGGAATAGGAAAAAATATAATTCTACCTATCAAACAAGAATGTAAAAACCATCATCTACTTGTAGGAATTCATTTGGCAGCTATAAGAAAATTTCTTAAATTAACCAAAATCTAAAAATACGGAAGAAAGGGCTGATGTTGTGGCTCAGAGGTACAGTGCTTGCCTAGCATGTGTGAGGCACTGGGTTCAATCCTCAGCACCACATAAAATAAAAAATAAAAATATGTGTCCACCTGTAACTAACAAATAAATATTAAAAAAAATTAAAAGGCAAACAAGATAGTGTATTCATATTGGTCAGGACAATAGATACTATCTATACTATAGAATAGAAGACACAATGACTAAATCCAATCAGGAAAGGAACTCATTTGCTCAGCCTTGGAGTGTGTATGTAGGTCAGCAGTCATAAAAGCCACTTTCATCTAGGATGAAATAGAGACTGGGAAGAGTTTTCTATCCTGGTTTAAATAACTACCCAAACAGAATTGCTGCCCTCATACTAAAGGGCAAGTACCTTTTTCATCTGATTCAGAATCTGATTCATCAGAGCTTTCACCCCCTTCAATGTCATCTTCCTCCTCTTCCTCCTCCTCTTCCTCATCCTCATGCTCACTCACTTCTTGACTCTCTTCCTGAAATGTGATTTGTGACCATTAAAAGTACAACACTGGCATAGCAAACTGATTGCCTCATTAATAGAAACGGCTTGAATACAATGTATAGAAGCACAAAAAAAAAAAAATGTCACTTTCATCAGCTCAAAAGCCATCCTAAGATTTAAAAGTTATTATATAATAATTTTGTCTTTAATCAAGAAGTACTTTATCTCTCGTAGTTTTCTATCTCCACACACATAGAATGCTTTCACAACAGGCCAGGTTGAGAGTTGTCAATGACTTAGAACTCACACTTCTAAAGAAAAAAACGTCCTCAACACATGACAACCACTTCCTTTTCTACACACAAATAAGTATCAGCAACAAGAACAACCTCATCTGAGCATTACAATTTACAAATTAATTCTTCCAAACTTACTACTTCTAAATCATTGCTTTCTCTTTCTGAAATACCCTTTTCTTCTTTCTTCTCCTGGTCAGTGTCTGTGTTATCTTCTTTACCAGCCACACTAAAAAAAGGAACATTAGGGTGTAGTGTTAAAGTTCAAAACAAAATTGTTCACTTTTTCTCAATTTTTTTTTAATTATCATTTGTGAAAATGTACTAAAAAAGTTGGTCAATTGACTTAGCAAAGCTATCCTGTCTAATGCTTCAGAGAAAACTAGAAATCACATCATTACAGGAGAGCTCATTTTCTAGAAACATTGATAAACAAATTATATCCTAAAGTATAAGATCTTATGAGACACTAAAATCTAGTCATAATACCTACCTATTAACTATAATGAACAAGGCAATTTAAATTCACAAGAAAGTAAAACACATATTTTGTTTTCTGGTCTGAATATATAAAACTTTTTCCCAAAAAATACAAAGCTATGAAAACTACACTTTTGTCAAAGTCCTAATAAATTTGAGAATAAATTTAAAGACTTAAAATAAGTTTGTCCACAGTGTGTTAGTCTATGCTAGCTATATCCATCAGAGTATTCAGGTCTTTTAGGTCATTTCCACAGGACAGGGCTGTTATCACAGAATGGTTCTTTGCATATCAAAACTAGTTCGGGCTTCCTCAACAAGATTCCACATATAATAGGAAGCCTTGGGTTTTTTTTTTTTTTAATGTTTTATTTATTTATTTATTTATTTTTATTGGTTGTTCAAAACATTACAAAGCTCTTGACATATCATATTTCATACATTAGATTCAAGTGGGTTATGAACTCCCATTTTGGTTTTTCAGTGATCTAGTACCTACAGCCATAACTACACAATGGTGTCACATAATGTTTATAGCTGAACTAATTCAGCCCTAGTGGTCCTAGGAGAAGATATAAGACTGTGTTGAGCAAAGTTTTGCCCATCCAAACTACTCTGATACTTTTTAGGGTTAGCAACCATGATCATGTATGAATAGAAGTTATACTTCTGTTCACTAGACTTATACATTTAATCAAGTTAAATAATATTAAGAAAATAAACAGTAAATGAATTTATATGGTTGCTTCTACAGTAACAGTTTTAAATCATTAAGAATAAAAAGAATACTTGAATAAGCCAGTGTTCTCCAAATAATATTACTCTAAAAAGAGCTTTTAAATTTTATCAGAATAGCTTCATAACAGCTTAATTTTTTCAGATATTGTGCTAGATTGAATAATTTCCCTGCTACATGTACTTATTTTTAGATTATAGACAAAAGAAAAACAGTTTCATTTAGATCCTGTTATTATTTATTTAATTCAAAAGCTTAACTCTAGGTTCTTATCCCCAGATATTTCTGTACTCAGAACCATAGAAATATAAATATTTTCACCTTATAAATACTTTTCTGAATTCATCATATATGATCACTTGTGTGAGTTTATTATTTGATGTCTGTCTTTCCCAATAGAATGACAGTCTCATGAAGGCAAAGAGCATGTGTGGCTCAGCTCTATATTCCCAGTACCCAGAAAGGGCACACAATAAATGTTCTGAAATATTGCTAAATAAGTCAATCCCTATGACTTTTCATGAGCACCTCTGTTTTAATAAGCCTATGTGTCTCACACTCCAGTCAAGTTGGAATAGAATGGTAAGGTTTGAAAACTGCACTTAGATGCATGGAAGACAGCACATCTCTGGAGTAAGAAAAAAGGTGCCAGTAAGAATAGCAGAAAAAGAATCTTAACTAGAGTCAAGTAAGTTGCTCACGGTTTTTTGATGAATGTTATTAAAGAAAAATGAATTTGAAGAAACTTAGAAATCACCCAGAAAGAACCTTTCTGTCAAACAAGAAACAATTTTATGTGATATATTGAATACCTCTTTAGTTTGCTTATAATATACTAGGACTGCTGGTTACCACCATCATGCAGTTCAAGCTAAAAATCTAAAAAAAAATCACCCCTCCATCCAACCATATTAAAAAATCAGCAAAATGGACTCAAATCCTATCATACTTGAAGTTTGTGACCAAGGCTTAGAGCTAGCAAAGGAGAACATGTTAGCAAGACATATGCCTCAGGTCTCCCTACCCAACCCCATGGAATATCACTATATCACCCACAACAATTTCAGCTTACAATTTTTCTTATTGTTGGTTCCTTCATTAGTTCAAGATCCATCCCAAAACCCTGTTTGCTCAGATTTGTAACCATAGGACCATTTTATTCCAAATATTTGACTGAATACACACTCCTGCTCTCCCCAAGTCACCAATATCCTGCTTCATAACTGTTATCTTTCACATATATATTAAATAATGAATTTTAAGTTGTTTATGCCATTCTGATGCGGAAAAAAAAGAGCTGTCCTGATTTTACATGATTAATTAACCATTACAAATCACTTTGAAGAATTCAGGTTTTAAAATATAAGTTGATACTTAAAATTATTATACTCAAATATTCAAGTTTTTCTCAACAAATTTGCACTTCACATAGAATCAGAATCTTGGGAGCCAGAAGTAAAATTAGTAATGAACCTATTCATTTGGTAAATAAAAAAGAAACTGTGGCCTGGGGAGGTTAATTCCCTACAGGAAACTAAAACCAAGTGTTCTGACTCCCAGGCCAGTATTCTAGAAGCTTTCACTCAAAGCTCAGCTCACAGACCTGAAGCATGTGCATCACTAGGACCTTTTTAATATGCTGAATACAAGGCTCCACCTCAATCTTACTGAGTCAGAATCTTTATTTTTTTATCAAAATCCCCAGAGATATGTATTTATGGTTGAGAAATACTGTCTACCAAACTGCATAGCATTTGATATCCTTCAAGGATCACATTAAAGTTGCAAGTAAACTATTTGCTAAGTACGTTTAAAGAATATTTTCAAGGTGGTAAAATGCTTCCACACATAACTTTAATGTTGCATCTTATTTCACCTTTTAAAAATAAAAGAAATTTCACAATTTTAATACTTTTATTAAATTCTAATGATGTTATCCTAAATATATAATAATTCAGTGAGTTCTAGTGTGATCTACAGACAATTAGAATTATATTATAATTGTAGAAAACTTAAAGAAATTATAGACTGATAAAATATAAATTTAGAAATTTTAGAATAATTATAATGTATAGGATATAATTATGGAATATATATTACAAAATAATTTCAAGAAAATTAAGTTTTTAAGATAGGGATAGTTATGGTGAAATATTCATTTAGTTGCACAGTAAAAATTCTCAAGTTCTTATCTTAAATAAGAAATAAATTTCTAAAGTGGTGTTTCTAAAATAATTAAAATTATTTTGAAAGTAGTTTATTTTCTTAATCAATTTGGATATATAACCTGGAGATCTGTTTAGAAAATCTATGAAGATAAGTACTAATAAGAAGTAAAATACTACTTGATCCTTATCTAAGCAATCATAATTCAAATTTTCATAATCCAAATTTAAGTAATCATAATCATAATGCAAATTTTCATTAAAGTTCAGCAATAAGCTTCTCCTCTTTCTCAGATTCCGAACAGAAATAAGGAATCTATCCTGATTTTGATACTCACTTCCTAATACATTTTAAAAGCAAATTTCTGTTTTCTAGTTCAATCTTAAGAAAACCTCACAAGTCTTATCTATAGTAAGGCCACAGTTTCCTTTTGCTTTTGTTGTCATGTTTTCTAACAGATTACACCAAATAAGGAAGAAAAGAGAAAGAGGCCCACCCACGTGCACCGAAGTGCTACACCAAAAATGCTAATTCCTGCCCAATCAATAATTACCACTCTGCTAACATGTTTCTGAAAGATACAAACTTACTGGCTTTTTTTAAAAAAAAATAAATCCAGTGGTAGGGTATTGCTCATTTTTGTACTATAAAAGTTAAGTCATCATCATAATTATGACAGTTTACTCTAAAAATCCATAAAATTACCTGGATTTTAATTTAAGTAACTAGTGAAGTTTTTATTCTTAAAAATGTACCTTAAAAATGTTTTTGGTACCTTTGTTATTTCTGTGAAAATCATCAATATTTTTAGAAGTATACAATTAATCTAGTCTGAAGCAATCTACAAATCTATAACACATTTCTTTGTTAATGGCAACTAAGTATTTAAAACAACATTTTAATAAAAAACCTGGGAAATATTCCAACCTTCTTTCTTCTCGATTGCTTTCCTCAAGTTTCTGTAGCCTTCAAAATCACGAGGCACAGTATTGGAAGGCCAAGCCAATGAAGGACAAACCAGACAGTAAAAAGCGAAAGTGATAAGAAGGTAAAAATGATACATGAGCTTGAAGACTTTAAAATAAATTTTAAAAGATATCATCAAAGGACAATACACAGTAAAAAGGCAATACATTTTGTATGAATAAAAAATAAGCAGAAAATCAAGTAGCATTTTATCTAGGAAGAATAAACAGAGACTATCAGTTGAAATCATTCAGCAGTAAAATGTACAGTCTCAATTTATCTAAGTTGATAAGTATTACAAGTATGGAGAGGCTGATGCTTTTGAAATTTTGAAATGGATCAATTTTCTCAATTTACCCCCACAAAAAAAGCCCACTTACAATGAGATAGTCTCTTTCTTTAAAATTTTTACAAAAGACCATTTAATGGCATCATTAAAAATCTTCACAAAGTAATGCCTTTATACCAGGATATGAAAATACTAATACTACATACTAGAATGCTACTTTTAAAAACTTGGTTTTTGTTTTAATATACTACATGTGAACATCACTAAATCTAAATTTTAAAATTCTCTATCAAAATTATACATGAAATGGTATACAGGCAAATGAATATGGTTGTTATGATATCAGTGAAAAACTGTAATTTTATTAATTGAAAATAAAGTCTCATAACATTGGGATTAAGGATTTTACTGTACTATCAAAAGCTACCTACCAAAAGGGCATACCTAAGGCAAAGTGGAAATAAAATGGAAACTATAGTGCTTTCCATTAGTAAGTTTTTTTAAGCAAAAAAGTATAAGAAAAAATATAAATTTGTAGATATAGACTTTGAAATATAACTTAAGGAATATTTCATACACAATCTTGCAGGGAAGGCACTACTCAATGGAATGTACTATATTTCATTATTTGTCATTTAGACAAAAAATAGGTGCCAGGCTCTATTTAAGAATATAGCAATCTGGATGTAGCGAATTTCTGCCCAAAATGATTCTTTGTTATCATCAATATTTAAAAATGAAGAGATTGAGCTTGGGGTATGATTTATTTCATTAAGCCAGTTCTTCTCATTTAAATTTTATCCTGTGTATGCTTGCATTTAATTTTTAATTTTTTGGTCTGTGATTTTTTTTTTTATCAACATATACTGCTACTACAAGATAAGACTAGCAATCTTTCTAAAAGGAAAAAAAGAAAAAAGTCTAGAATGATATTAACCAGGGATCAAATGGTTGAGTATAGCAGTTAGAAAAAGGAAAGTAAGCCGTCATTTAAGAAATTTGGGTGCTTTTAGAGTTTCAACCCAACACCACTAAATATGAATATAGTGCAGTCTGAAGGATGAGAGTTTTCATTTTATTGCAAGTCATTTAAAGCTAGATATCCAAAAACATGGAACTAAATGTGTGAATGGTAACTTTTTTATATGCACAAAATTTTAAGTCTAAACTAGGCTTACATGATGATAATGAGCTACAATGGCTCAAAAGATATGGTTCCCTAATTATAAGCCCAAATTTCCTATTTCAATATAAAGATTTTTTATTTACCTTACAAAAGAGAACTATATTAAAATGTGTAGATTGCATGAACCAAAAAGCAGATCAATTTTAAATGTCTTTCCAATTGGGTCTTTAAAAAACATTGCAATCAATATTTCAAAAAGACAGTGGAGAGGCAGAGATAAACTGATAATCCAACACCTTTTCCATATCTTAGAGGAGTTCAGTTTCTATTTTATTTGGTGCAAATATAATGCTGAAAGAGAAATTCTGCCAACAATTCTATCATTTACATAAGTGAAAAATGGGTAACATTGTCTATACAATCATTCAGAGGCAAATAACCTAGTTAACAGCGCACCTTATGAGCCTTGACAGTCCCCTATTTTTTTCTACCTAAACCCCTAGTTTCTTTTTAGGTCCACAAAAACAAGGTCAAAGAATTAGAAGTGCACTTAAAACCCCACATATTAACTATCAGTTTCAGCTCTGGTAAGAATGATAACAGAAGAGGATATCTGCCTTTGTGTAGATCAATTAATTTTTGGCATCCTCCTTGAATGCAAATTCAGCTTCTCACATAATAATGACACTCTTCCTACTAACTTTTACACTGTCAGAGACCCCACAGCTACTAAAACCAAACCAGCAATACAAAACAGTAAATTCAAAGACAAGAACTTCTAAACAACATGCAGATCCAATGGTAAGCAGCTGTGACAGCCGTGACAGCTCAAAACAGTCTATGCCAAAGGTCAAGCCCCAGACAGGTTTAGGAATTCTCAGCTGAAGGAGGATTAAAACATCCTCCCTACTTTGCTTGGTTTTCTTCTTCACTAGGCTCCACTGTCTGAAATTTCACTGGATTAATGTGTCCTCTCTTATCAACCATTTTCCCAGTATGAATTCTTTTAGTCAGCTTTGCTCCTGGGTTTGAATTCAAGGAGATGAGAGGAGAAAAGAAGATGATTTTGAAATGTGGAGCACTTCTGGATAGGGCAGAATGATGTGAGAACTAGTGTGCACAAGAGAATGGACTGAGGCAGCAAGGGTACATAGGGAATCAGGAAAAATGAACAAGTAAAGCAGAAATTCACATTTTTCCCCCAAAGGCTGGCCTATAACCAAGACAGGGAAAGATTTTTTTTTCTTTTTTTGCTTTTTCCTGGTCCCATGTGAACTGCTCTTACTACACTATAAATTGGTCAAAAATTATTTCATATGAATATACCAAATACCGTGCATTTATAAAAACTTGTCCCAACTTCTAAACAATTAATTTATCATTGAACTGTCTGTGCAAATTGAAGCAGAGACCAAATTTTGTCGACAAAATGGATGAATTTATGAGGTCTACAATGCAAATGATCCCAAATCAATAAATCCAAGCAGGATCTTTGGCCTCTAGAAAGCTCCAGAGGAAGACTAAACACCAGGTTTAGCACAGCTGCAGTTATTCTGAACACTCTGGGGCTATTGGCTCATTGTGTGTTTGTTTTGTTTCAATCCTTTGGCTAAAATGAGAGCTGATCTATGTTTTAAAATAGGAATTTATATTACATACATCTAAAAGTTACTGAGATCTAAGTGTGATGAATGAAATGCTTTATCAACCTGAGTAAAATAATTGGTTTTCATTTTCAATCCAAAACATTTGTCTACAGTGTAGAAAGACAACTTTCATTAAATTCTATACATTTGTATATGTAATAATATGAATTCATAAAATTTATCTCCAGATAAATCTTCTATTTTCACAAATTATAAGAGTGTCACACTTATGTAAACATGGTCTATAAAGTACTCGGTAAGATAATAAATTTTAGGAATTATTAATTTGCTTTTCTCATTTTAAGTTTTCTTATCTGGCTTATTCTTTTGACTGACAAACATTTTATCTCCAATTATATCCCTATTTGTTAGGAAATAACTTATTTTCCTCGTTTAGGTTTTATATTTAAATCCAGTCCTTCAGTGAGTTACTATTATTATCAACACCTACTGTTTTCTTTATCATAAGAATTATTTTTACAAACTAACATACTTACTGAGTTGTAATTGTTCAGCTTGAAGTAACTGCTATTTAATTTAAATTCTGCTTACTTTACAATGGATAGGAGTTCCAAAATAAAGAAATAAGGACACATCTTATTACTAAAGTATTTTCCCATTAGTAAAGTTTATCAGTCAAAAATGCTTATTACAATGCATTACCACAAAACAACCTGAACGAGAGATATTGAGTACATATCACTCACTATAAAAATATCAAAACCAGCATTTTTATTGGGATTCCTATTTATTTTTCATTATTCATATTCACAAGCTATTAAAGCAATATCTCTTAACTTCAAAGGAAAAGGCTCATGACCTTCAAAAGTATACATTTATTCATACTTACTTATTATTCATAAACACAAACTACCTTGGGTTTAAAAACATGTCAAACCTTTTGACATTTTGACCACCTATAGAATTGGATTTTACAAGTAAATGAAAAGTCATGTGCCTGAGTCTCATGTTCATTCAAGTAGAATGTTGAGTAACACTAGTTTCAATAATCCTATGATCATTATTTCAGTTTTAATTGCCTTCCACAAGGGGAAAACTAATCATTATACATTTCTTAATGCTGCCATAATCAGTCATCCATGAAAAACACCTATGAAGCCATTAGTACCTTAAGAATTCAATGCCTCCTAACCATAAAAGTGCAACTCCTTGAATTAATTATTTTAATCATTCTTTTTTTAATACAAAAACAACACAGACTTAATCTGAAGAGTTTAAACTTCCTATAACTTTGTTCAAAGAAGAAATGCCTGGGTGCTTAAATAAATTTCTAAATAAACTGAGCGAAACAGCAAATAGAATTGTGTCAATGATAATTCTATAAAGCTCTCCCCCTGTAACAAACCATGTGGTAAATGAGATGGCTCTGCCTACTTTTGAATATCTAGCCCAAAATGATTAAATGTAACTGGCATGTTCAAAATATACTCACATTATTATCCATATTGACTGCACTATAGAATCAATGTGTGAACATATAAAAGAATTTGTGAGTACGATGAGAATTTAACCATTCACATACTATAAGTAGTCAAATTTTTATTTTATTCCTCTTCTTTACACGCAGTTGATTTCAGAGAGAAATGTCATGATGCAAAGAAGAAAAGGCCTAAAACAGTGGTGAAAAGCTGCGTAACTCCTTGTTGGAAGATTCAGATAGCCTGATATAGCATGGATAATGTTCACATGATCAAATTAGAAGCCCTGCAGAAAATACTTAAGAGACCAAATGACATTAAATGACATTTTGATGGATTAGTTTAGCCTTTAGTTAAACTAATCTAGACAGAAATTAGAATAACCATAATACTACTTAATTGTATTAGGAAATGGGGGAAAAAATGAAACACTGAATTGTAATGGTACAGTGAGCTTTGCAGAAAAGCAAGATGAATGGAATGCAAAAGCAGCTATTTGAAAATAAAATAAAAAATTCTAATAGTAACATTATCTTGTCACAGTCTAAATAAAAATTCATTAACATACTATTAAAATTAAATTTATTTTTCTTACGTATAAGTAGAGATAATCCATTAATAAGTGTATAATTATCATTGGCAGCTAATTTAAATTATTTCTTTAATATGGGAAAATACTTACTGTGTATACTCATTGCAATCACAAATTAAAATATCCTGAAAAGAAAAACAGGTATTCACAAAACATTGATTTTATAACACTACCTTTTTTTCTTCCTCTTTTCCTTCCTTTTCAGCTTCTCCAAATCTTTCTTAGCTAGATCTATAATTTCAATAGTTTCTTTGTCTGAAGATAATATAGTGGGAGAGAAAGCTGATGATCCACTGAAATATGGCGATCTTGATGTGGCTCTTGTCAAGTTTTTTCGAAGGTTCTCATTCACTGCTTCACTTTCTAATAATTTTGCCCTAACAAAAATATACTTAAATAAGGAACATGTTTTATTATAGTAAAACATATATAACATAAAATGTAACACCCCAACCATTTCTAAGTGTGCAGTTCTGCAACACCAAGCACATTCCTACTGTATTCAACTGTGGCCACCAACCAGCTCCAGAACTTTGTCATCCTCTCATACCAAAACTCTGTACCCATCAAACATTAACTCTTTCTTTCCCCCATTCTCCAGCCTCTGGTAACCAACCATTTACTTTTTTTTCTATAAATTTGACTGCTTTAGAAATAAATAGGGAACATTTTAAATGAGTTTTTTTTGCATGCTAAAAATAATTCTGAAATTAATTTCAACATTGCTATAAGGTTGTTGAAGGTTTAGTTTTTCAAAATAATTGTGCTTACAAATATTAATGCTTAAGACATTTTAAAATTCCAACTGAATAAGTATAAATCTCAATCTCAAATCACACTCATCAGTGCTCAAAATAATTCTAACTTTCAGAAGCCAGTGGTAATTACTTGAATTCTGGCTTTACAAACTCATTATTTAAACTTAAAATATAGAAGCAGCATGGACCCCACAGTCTCGGTTGCTCATTCATTATAATGAATAGCACTTCCAAAAACCTTACAAGGAATATTCAGTCAAATTTGCCCCTAACTGGTAGACTGACATCTGGTTCTGAATGTGGCGTGGGAAAAATGGTATCTCCAAGGAAACCAGAGTTTGATAATTGAAAACATGCTTTTGTCTGCTCAGGCATCCTAGTAACAACGGGAGTAATACACATACTGGCAGCAGTAAGTGAAAACACAGAATAATAAGATCCTAAAAGATCCTGAACTCTTAAAAAAAGGATTCAGAGAGAACTCTAAGCCAATACCTTTACATGTATTGATTTAAACCATCAAGAACACAATTGTCTACTTCAATACAATAGAATTTCAAGGTTAATTTGGCACAATGGTGAGAAGAACATTCTGCCTACCCCTGCCTTAACGCTATATTATTAAGCACATTTGCTTTATACTCATATTTTTTCAGAAGAAAATGCAAGATTATTTGCAATCTTTAAGCTCTGAAAGGAACAGTCAGCTCAGTGTTCTTTCACTACTAAAATTATTTATGATATTCTTGAAACCAGCTAGAAACAGAGTATACATATATCAGTGAACATATGTTTCACATCATTGTCCCACACATTTTTTAAGAACGTTTTTTTGTTGTTGTTGTTTAATATATCTGGTGTCATGTATGAGTAGAACAACAATTTTAGCATTTTTAAATGGTTAAATAGTGGTAGGGGTATAACCCAGTGGTACAGTGTGTGCTTAGCATGCATAAGGCCCTGGTTTCTATCCAGGACCGGAAAAAAAAAAAAAAAAAAAAGTTTTTAATTAAATTTTAAAATAAATGGTTAAGTACCTATATATAAAGATTTCAAAGTTATTTTGAAGAAAATTATGAATATAATACTGTTAATATTTTTTAATCAAGAAGGCAAGTTAAGTACAAAAAATTGTGCTGTGAATGAATAATTATGATTGTAATGCATTCCACTATTGTCTTGTGTGTAATAAAAAAAAAGATTCAGGTTAACTTTGGAAAAGCAAAATCAATATTTATGATTATCAAACAACAGAAAGCTACAAGCAATATTTTATGCTTTCCTAGATTTTCAATGTAGCACAAGGCCTGGATCCATATTAATGAATGCTAAGAATGAAAAACAATAAATCAGCAAAAAATAATGACTTGTATTTGAATTGTTTTGATTATTATGTGATGAAAGATGACTTGTGTTTTGTTGGGTTTTGCCTGATTTTAAAAGCTTGCATTGGGAGGGGCATATTCAATGCTTCTTTGGTTCTGGTGCTGCTGATAAACACTGAAAATGTTAGGGCTCACTTCCATAAACCCCAGACTACATTAGCAGAAGCCACTTCTTGTACAGGCTATAGAGGGAACATCTCTCTCTCTTTCCCCCTCCTTTTTCTTTCTCTCTCTTCCCACTCAGCTACCCTGGCACTTATTGCTTCCCACATTTCCTTTAATAGGAGATTAGACAATGATTCGTGAGAGGAAGTAGACAGACATCCTTGGAAAGGGGCAGACAGGGTTTGCATCTCAGTTGCACTCCCTGGATCTTGGGCCATCAGTCTCTAAAAGCCCCTCTCTCCCCTTGATAAAATGGAGATAAAGGTAGATACTTTTCCTAGGATTGTTATGAGAATCTATGACATAATGAATCTAAAACTAGCCTTACTAATGCTCTATTTAACAAATAATAAGAATTTATCAAAACTTTGGAAACAGTAATGATTTAGTAATAGGGGACTTAAAAACTCAATTACTATCACATGATAGTACTATATGGAGCCACATAAAAACAATTTCAGGAAAATAATTAATAACATTTGCTCATAATATAATATCACATTTAAAAAAACAGAATAACAGAGTAGTATATAAACTCTGACATTAATTTTATTAAAATATTGAAAAACTACTAAAGATATATACCAAAATATTAACATTAGTTCTTGGAATGGTGAGAATATGAGTAATTTTATCTTTTTATATTTTCCTACAGGCTCAAAAATCTCTACACAAAATTTAATAACTCAAAAATACAAGGATTTAAAAAATAACATGACAGGCTGGGGCTGGGGCTCAGTAGTATAGTGCTCACCTAGCACATGCAAGGCCCTGGGTTTGACCTTCAGTGTCACATAAAAAATAAATAAATAAAATCAAGGTATTGTGTCCAACTATGACAAATAAATAAATAAATAAATAAATAAATAAATAAATAGCATGACATGACATGGAAACTTATTTATAGGTAACTACTATTATTTTATGATACAATGATAAGACTTAAAATAGAAATATTCCCAAGGGGCAATAGATCAATATAAATTTGCATGAAGTTTAAGCAGCTGTGAATAAAAGTCTTCATGAGACCAAGTTTTGACAGAAATAGGGATTGAAGTAGAATTTAGAAGGCAAAAACAGAATGTGAGAACTTGGATCTGAACAATAATAAAATTAGACCTTTACAATACCCTTCAATTTAAGAACCTTTAGATGTTTTTCTTTGATTTGGACCCATAATAATTCTGTGAGGATAGCAGGTATTATGTCATTATTACACATGAACAAAGTAAAGTGCAGAGATGTTAGGTAACTTAGCCAAGGTCATACACCTTATTAATAAATAAAATCTTAAATTTTAATCCAGGTAATCCAATTTGAATTCAAGTTTTACTTAAGTTTATCCCATATGTAAATTATTTTACATAGTAAATTATAATGCTGGGATTCTAGAAGATTACTCTCCAGGGTTGGGACACATCTAATTAAAGAACCATCAAAGCTGGAAACCTGAAACAAGGTATTAACCTATACCAGGAAAGATCTGATCAACCCTTGAACTCAGGGCTCATGAGTCACATCTGTTCTCAAAATGGATTAAGAACTGGATTTAAAACCTTGAAGAAGGAAGAGGCTATATGCTGCTTTCAGCCACTAAAAGGAGTAGAAATGACTCAGGCAGTTTTCGAGGAAAGAGACATACTAGTCATGTCATTTGTTCAATAATGAGATCAAGCCTAGTACAGCCTTAGAATAACAGGGTGGAGAAGAGGAAATAGACTGCAAGAACCAGAACATGCAATCAGCCCTAACAACTGACCAGCATCAAGGAAACAAAGAGCTAAGGAGAAGCACTGATGGAAGAGGACCTTCAGAAATTTACAAAGATACCAGTTGTGTTTCAAGGAATGGTAAAGATAGGGTCTACAAAATGAAAAAGAATGAATTTTGAACAGTAGCCAGGGAAAAGCACAGTCAATGAAAGGTAGAAACTGCCAAGTCCAGTTTAACTTCTGAGCAGGACACAAGGCCCCAAAGTCCTCTGCCAAACAGAAAGTAAAAATTATATATATACACACACACACATAAAATAAAAGTTATGTTTATTTGAATAACTATCTATTGCCACATTAGGATATCTTCTCTTTTGGTTTTGATTTTTAAAACATTTAGGGGATCTGTTGTGCCCTGTGGAGCCAGAAACAGAGGAGGCAATACTTATCACAATACCTCTAGAATAGCAAGAAGAAGAGAGGGGAAAGAGAACACAAATGCAAGATGGGGACAAGTTAGGGTAGCTGCAAAAGATGATCTCCTCCTATCTGGCTACTTGATATATAACCAAAGGAGATTTGAACTTAGATGCTTCCACATGGAGCTGACTAGAGTCTTACTTCAAGGGAAAATAATTCAGTCATCAGGGCAAACCATGGAACTTAAAATTTTATGAAAAAAATAATTAATGTCCCTGACCTCTTTTTTCACCCTTATTTCCCCAACCTGGGTTTCTGGTCTTCTCAACATTCCCACACTATGCTTGGGCATCCTTTTACTAAATTCTGTCATTCTATTTACTATGTGTTACTATTAATATATGATGTCCTACCTAAACTTCACTGTTTATGTCATGGCATGGCATTGATATATAGTCAGCATGTGCACTACACTGCATGACATGTGAATGAATGTACCAAAGAGAAGCAGGCATAATTGATAGACAGGTAATGATCACTCATAAGAATGGCTAAAGAAGAGGGAACAAGACTAATAGAAAATTCAAAAATCTGGAGGTGACTTTGTAGACATTGATATTATGGAGAAAGAAGCATAGTCAGGAAAGACACCAAAGTCAGCTTTATCAACATCTTTTATGCCTGTACAATGCATCAGGTTAGGTAAGCAACCAGTGAACGGAATAACAATAAGAATAGGAGGATAATATGGGAAGAGAGAAGAGGACAGTGGCTTGGAATATGACATTGTGGGAAAGGCAAGTATCTAGTCCTCTAAGGTTAATATGTCCAAAGGGCTGAAGTATTTCCATGAACAGCTGCTGTACAATAAGCCAACAAATAGATACACTATAATACTGTAAAATCCATACTAACATGTGCATTATGTTTAGAAAAACTATACCTGAGATCTTCAATTTCTTTGATATAGCTATGAATCATATTACTGATCTCCTCATTTCCTTCACCTGAAAAATAAAATATGAAATTAAAATTTTCTTTTAAATGAAGTTATTGGTTTTTTTTTTTTTGTCAACAAAACAGGAGGGAAAAAAAGTTTGGAGATAAAACAACAGTAATTTAAGGCACAATTCTTACAGCAAATTTTCTATCCTAATTTAGATGAGCAGACCATAAGATAATATGATGCAAAGGACATATTTTGTTTGTAGAAGAATTGATTATTATTTAAAATGAGGTAGTTAACTTAAAATCACAGATTAGATTCACACCATTTGACATTTCTACTTCAACTACTCTAGGTGATTAACACAATGTTCCCTGCCATCCAGAGGCTAATCCCTCATTCATCCCTCAACACGCAAAGGCATACCTGCTCTGGCAAGAACTTGGTTGGCCTGATCACTAACAAGCTGTGTGATTCTTGACCTTAAAGCATCAACCGTCTCTTGCATGGCTTTTATTCTTACACGCAGGTTGTTATTTTCAGTCTGTAGCATAGCATTCTCATGAAACATGTCATTGATGCTTTCCACACCCTCCTCGTCAATTATCCTTTTACCCTGGGAAAAAATATACATTTTCTTGTTTGTTGAGGAGCCTTAAATACACAAGAGTTTTGTTTAACTCCAGAACTATACAATTCGATAACCAAGAGCTCTTTATCTTAGCAGCCCCAAGGCAAAAGATCCCCTCTGCTACAACCCTTCATGGTGCATTAGTCATTAAAAAAAAAAAAAAAAAAAAAAACCTGATTGGGTAAGAACTATTTTGAACAAATGGTCGGTTAGATTGGACTGAACATCATTAACACCAACCACAAGGAAAAGTAGAGAGCCCTACTTCCAAATACTTCCACAGTTAAAACCAAGTGACTCCAGAGTCACATCACAAAAAGCAAACCATCACAAAATGGCGTCCCTGAATACACACAAGCCAGCCCCAGATGTATCACAAAATTTAACAACCCCATTTGTTTACCGTCTTATATTCCATGAGCTCCATTTGAAGTCGCGTGATCTCACTACGGAGAGCATTGATTTGCTGACTAGCTCTGTCCTGATTAACCATCACCTTGTTCTTGATATTTCTAGCCCGATTGGCATATTTCAGAGTGTTTAAGGTTTCCATAAAATCTCTGTCTGAAGGGCTGACACATGCTATCATGATTGTTTGGCTGAAAGTTACAAATAGTAATTAGGTTTACATATAAAAGCAAATAAAATGCTGAAATGTTCATTTTAAAATAGTTTCTTTTCTTTGAAATACCAAAAGATTGATGTTACTAACTTAAAAATAAAATCAAGTTTAAAAGCCCCCATGCTTTAAAGCCATCTTTAATCTTTAAAGGAAAAAATTTTGTATTTTTAGGTAATATTGGGGAAAATTAATTTGTATTATTCTTCTTTGACCCACATGCTTTGAGAAAGAACAAACACATGCATTTGTTTCTCACTTCTGTACAGAAACTTTCAGAAGCAATACGGGCAATAAGCTAACATTACTCTATCTACAAATATAATAAGTTGAATATCAAAATAATTTCATTAATATGTCAATATTTTTTGAAATTTCTTCCTTTTATTTGGTCACTGAAATCTTGACTTTTGAGCCAGCAAATAATTTTACACAACATTTAATCACACAAAAAGAGAATATTATATCCTTATGTTTCACAGTATAATATATCATTTGTGATTGAATGATCAAAGTTCCATAGTTTCCAACCAGATTATATTAGGGGGAAAAATGGAAAATATTACACTAGAAACATTAGTTTATAGTCATGATAAATTGCTTAGCTAACCAAAACATGGTCTAGTGAAATGCTTAGCCTGCCCCAGCTATTGTTTCTGTCAATGAAACAAAAGGAGGTTCTGTTAGGCACTTGTATTTTCTAACTAAACAATGGATAGGAACTGTTGTTAGAGATCTAATTCACCTGTCCTGGTAGAAATCAGTGCCTTTCAATTCTAATCTGTAGCCTCCTAATATACAACCCAATATTTGTACCATATTAGGTCGTTAATAGTTGTGGTGTGCATGTCTACCTAATATTTATTGCAGGTAAGTTAGATGAAATAACTCCTGCCTCTCTCTCTTCTGATGAAGATAAAGTAATCAAATAAAAGGTAGGTTTTATGGATGTTGATTAGAACTCAAAGTATGGTTCCCAGTCCAGTGCCATTCTGCTATTTATTATTTTTCCACAATAAATAAAGAAATTAAGAATAAGCATTTTAGAAATTTAACACTTGAACTTTCTGTAATCAATCCTGTAATCAATGAACTCATCTCACTGAATAGAGTGCAAACCAGTTTAAGTGTTTTCAAAGTCACATGGTAAGTCATAAATGGGGTAAACAGTGCAGTCATGCACAATATTTATTAATCCACCACTAAATGGGGAGGAGGGGAGGGACTTGCCCTTCAAAAATATTTTGAGAAGCACTAAGATCTTGCAAAGTTTGATAAGAATAACAAAAGTCAGGAATTTGAGGAACTAGCTAAAATCAATTGTATAGGGAAAAGTTGATATATTAAGCAAAACCAAAAGATGAAAATTTCAAAAATGATTTTACTTAGGAAAAACTCAAAGAAAACTTTAAAGCTATTTATTTTTAAAGTTCACACAATAATTTCAATTCTGTTCTAAAGGAAATGATATCATTTAAACATGCTATATTATATATGTCATATATTAATTTATAGTACACATCTGGAAGAAAATATATCACAATGTTAGCAGTGGTTACTTCTAGGCAACAGAAATATAGCTAATTTTTATCCATACTTTATATTTTTCTGTATATTCTAGAATCTTTGGTATAAACTTGTAATGCTAAACATTATAAATATGTAAAAGTCACTGTGTTTAAAAAAATTGTAAAAGACACATAATTATTAACATAAATATATAAAGCTTATTTCCAATAAAAACACCTTGATTAAAATTTTTCTTTTATTTGTATGAGCTTTAAAAAATGAAGATATTTTGCTTTCTGAAATTTAAATTAAGCACAATGCTTTTCAACTAGAAATTCAATCCTACCATTTTAAAGCAGAAATAGAGGTACACTAAAAGTAAAATTAGAAGGGTTCATCTCCCCAGACACACTACTATTCATTAAGGAAACAGGTGACGTCTGAGACTATTTAGCTATAGCCTGTCTAAAACTCAACAGGAATTCAAGATCTGCAGTAAAAATATTTTAAAAGTGCTTAAAGAGCAAGCAACCCTTCAAAGGAAGCGAAGTACTCAAAAGTATATATACTTGGAAAGTCATTTAACATCTCTGCTTTTTTTTAAAGTTAAGAAATAAATACAACAAATTACCACAATTTAAAAAACTATAAAAATGTACATTTGGTTTAAAACAAAAATTTCTGTTTAGTTATAACAAAAAATTTTGATCAGATTAATACAGAAATTTGGACTGAAAATGTAGTACACTAAGAAGAAATATGCAACATGGATGCAAAACTGTGTCCACACATAGGATATATTATAAAAGAAATGACTTAAGACAATGCCAATATTACATAAAAGGAAAAAATATAAAAATGCTGTTTATTTCTATAAAAACCTTTTTTCTAAAACAAACTGATCTCAAATCAAATACATTTAACATTATCCAAAATTCTTTGAATAATCGTTGTTCATAAAGAAAGTTTGAAGTTTAATTACCAGATTATTGTAGAGTATCTAATGATTTTTTTTTTCAGTAAATGAATTTTAGACCATCAAAAACACTGTAAAGGGCTGGGGATGTGGCTCAAGCGGTAGCATGCTCGCCTGGCATGCGCGGGGCACTGGGTTTGATCCTCAGCACCAATAAAAATAAAATAAAGATGTTGTGTCCACCAAAAAATAAAAAATAAATATTTTTAAAAAATTATCTCTTTCTCTAAAAAAAAAAAACACTGTAAAATAGATTTGCTGTTTGCTGTGCTTGTTTATCATTGCCTGAATTATACTATGATTGCCTTAAATGCAAAAATGTTTCCAGTTGGGAAGTCAAAGTGTTGACATTTACAAAGTGGAATGCTTTACCAAAAGGATGTGCTTAGTTAATGAACCATGTCAGAATGCAAAGGACTGGAAAGCTGAAAACCAGCAAACAATTCTATATTTCCTACAGTGGACATTTAAAAAATTTTTTCCGTATATAAAAAAAAAAGTTTGAGTTTTGAGGAGATTCTTCGATAATATGTTCAACAAAAACACTCAAGAGTATTTAAAGATAGCACTTAATTTTTTAACAAAATTTTATTTATTTTATGTACCATCTACTGTGTGCTAAGTACTTAAAACAGAAACAATGGTATAGTAGAAACAGCTCATATTGTAAACTTTGCTTACAAATTAAATGACTGATAAATTACTCCACCTCTCTGGATTTTAATTTCCTTATCTATAAATAGGAATAATAATCCCTTAAGGACTGTTATAAGGATTATATGAAATAATAACATAATGATTCACACTTGTTACTTAACTACTAGCTTATTGTCCTATTAATTTGCTTTATAATAAAAGAAGTTATTATAAATCTATAAATCGCATTATAGATTTACTAAAAAATAACAAATAATTAAAATTTAGTAATGTAGAGGATAGTCATTTATGCATACCTATTTCCCCCAAGAGAATCCTGCAATAATCTTGTCAGCTTAGAATCTCTATAAGGGACATGGGTGGCCCTCTTGCTCTTGTCTCCCAATGCACTTATTACATTGCCAAGTGCCAACTAAAAGAGAGAGGAGAAAAATCACATATGTTTACTAATTATAACACTTTTAAATAAAGAATGACTATAGAAAATAAAATGGAGACATGACAAATATGAGAACATCTGTTTTACATTTGTATTTTCAAGTACATATGAAGTAAACTTCAAAGTTTTCTATTTTAAGTACTAATAACTGATAATATTAAAAATATATAAGTATTACTTCTCATATACATATAAAGATTACCATAAAATATTAATTCATGTTGTAAATTCTTCTCAACTCAATTAAGAAACAAAATGTTTAGTTAGTAAACAGTCCTGTGAAACTTTCTTGTTGCAATGTAGACCCCTTATGTGGCTAAAATATACTTTAACTACAATAAAAGTATCAGTATGATTTTTCTGAATTAGAAATTTATGTAAAAGTAAAACTACCCTTAGAAATAACAATGAAACTATATGCTATGCATTCATTTTTTTAAAATAATATGAATAATGAGTCAAATTGCTGAAGTCTACAGTTACTCCTGCCACCCACACTGTTTTTCCTACTGTTAATGAGCTAGCATTTACAGGATAAGCATTATCTAAAACTGGCCACACTAGCCTTCAGTAATACAAATATCTATAACTATGTCGTTGCTATGACCAAAACATACAGTGAGGGGCATCAGGATTGTACTGTGTCTTGATCCTCCTTTTCTAAACAGGCTAGTTACAGTCTTAAGCACTGGTCACAATGAAACTACCAGATATGTCTCAACATGCCTCAACAGCCTAAACAGGAAAACAGAGCAATGACTTTATCTTTCCCTGACAACCCACATGTAAATACCAACATAATTTTATCTCCTAAGAAATTTAAAACAATACACAAAGTCCAGGATCCAGGTCATGCCCTTTTATACAACATGCAAATATATGGTGGAGTATCATGGTATTGGGAGGGCTGCAGTGCCCCAACACCAGGGTCACATTGATATATGAGCAAATGTTGAGCAAAGATTAAAAAAGGATGGGGGAACATATTTTTGGAGACCCCACATCCAGGGTAGAAGAGAAGCAAAGCAGAAAGCACACAACCTGATGTCGTCAGCACCACAGAAATTTAGTGACGCTATTACTTTTATGCAGGAACAAATGTCCAATTTTATAATGAAGACAATAAAGAAAAGGATTTAGTAAGCAAAATTTGCTCTAAAATATTTTCTTCCACATAATGGAAGTCTTAAACCAACTCAAGCACAAGTGTTTTCCAATCAACATACCACTAGGTGGCATGGCATTAAAGTTAATTTCTAATATAATTATAAAAATTTCATTAAAAAAATCATTTGACTATAATTCTAAAAGCCAATAAAATAACTGTCATTAAATGTTAAATTCAAAGCTTCTTTGAGTTTCATAAAATACCTAATGTATATATATATATACACACAAAAAAACCACACATATATAATTTAAAATTTTTTTCTTTCAAAGTAAAAAATATTAGGTATTATATATATATATATATATATATATATATATAAACACACTTTCTTCACATATTGTAAAATTTAACAACTAAATTTACACACATAAAGAAAACCTGCAATGTGAGGGGAAAGGAGGGAAAAGTCTACATGTGATGTCAAAGATTCATGAATTACTAATAAATTACTGCAACTTTTATTTGTCAGTTGTGTGCATGAAAAGATCCCCATAAGAGGATATTATATATTGTAAAAAAAAGAAAAGGACAAGAGTAAAGCCCTGATATATTCCAGGCACACAGCTTTAGTCTTACAAGTCCACAGTTGATAGAAATGCCTTCTTTTGCCCTCTCGCCTGTAGCGCCAGTTCGCTTCAGTCTTTCTGATCCTGCCAGATCAACAAAATGGAATTTTGCAGTCAAGGTTTCAAATTCATTCATCTGTGATGATTCAGAAATCATCTTATTATCAGTTGCATTTTCCTGCAAGTAAGGTAAACAGTGAAAGTATTTTTATTAACATGACTATCCTCTAACCTCTCCTTGTCCTTATCCCATATACCTATATAATCACAACCGAAAAAGAAGGCATGAAACCATATGAAAATAAATGCAAATGTGTCTGCTGGAAATTTGAAACCTAATATTGGAAAGAACTTACTTTCCAAACAGGTCAAACTCCAATATCAACATCTGAGGCTTTGCTTATGTTGAAGAAGGAAAACCTATAGCACATGGTCCTCAAAGCCAAAGCATCTTGGGTAACTGCACTCATTACTCCCTGCCCGCATACTCTACTGAGATTCATGTAATGTTTAAATTATCATAAAATAATTTTGAAAGTTTAAGAAATGAAAACTATCAACTCACAGCATCTACTTGAGGACACATTCTGGTCTGACACACATGAATGGTAAAAATGGCATGTGAACGAGAACTCTGAACATTCATCTGGGTACTGGCCGTAGTGCGGGATAAAGCACCCAACTTCAAACACTGCATCATCTGGAAAAGGAAAGAAAGCTTCACCTGAGCTATATTTAAACACAACGCAGTGAAATTTTACATCTGAGCTAAAGGCTAAACCCCATTAACATTAAGGAATGTAAAAGATGCAGTTTTTCATATTTTAATTTTAGTTTCAGGCACTTTTTGAGCTGAACTTCTCGGCATAATGGTGTATTATTTTTTAAACAGGAGAAAACACTGAGATTCCATTGTTTGTCATTTGCTGACTTTTGCAGCTTCCATTCCAAAATGGTTACAGAAGAATACTTTGGCACAAAGTGAGCAATAACTTGAATTTACTCAATCTCTTCTTCTGTTGAAATTTTTTTATGGATTTTGTAATTTTTCTTAAGTTTTCCTTTAGGAGTCAAGTTGAACTCTTATCTATATATGTTACACCAAAAGATACAAATGGATTGTGATCTCATCCTTCATCATCAATTGTTTAACCCTATCTGTGAAAGAAAACTATACACACACTGCCTCGATGCTTTTGAAGTCATGAAGTCACTGCCTGTATTATAACATTGACATTTTTACAATATGTCCTGCTTTAAAAATATAAGGAAAAAAGATATGATTATTAACGCCTTACATATAAGGACACAAGTTTCAAATCTTTATCTTATGCAAACTAAATAAAACAAACAAAAGGGCTATATTTCAGCTACAACATAAACGTCACCTCTGATTCTGTATTCACAGTACGTGTTGTGACTCCCACAGTATAAATTCCTCCAGTCGAATCTTCATGAATTCTTATATTTGATTTTTTATTTTTTGCATCAATGTCACGAGTGGTATCAAACAAGTCAAGGACCTCTTCATTATAGAGCTATCATGAAGAAATATTAGAAGTTTGATTTTGATAGAAATTTTTCCATGAGTGTCATAACATACACTTCATAATGTATGAACATAAGGAAGAACACTTTTTCTTTTTTCACTATTACCTACCTTTCTTTTGGTAGAAACACATCCGTGTATTCTCCACGGTTTTTAACTAAATTGGGGTGTCCATTAAAACTAGTAGTAAAATAAATGATATTAACTTGAATTAAGTTTTCTACTTTGTACTTAATACAGCTGAACAACATGTTCCACGGAGCAAAATGATTAGTTTATGGATCAGGTGATTTAGACCAAAACACACTTGACCAAGGACTCAGAATTATAATGCCAGGTTCAGTTCACTACATTGTTGCTCAAATCCTACATATTCTTCTGTCAAGCTCCTCACACTAGATTAAACCGTCTTAAATTAATCAAAACTTGCCCCAAACTTAGGACTGCATTGACGCATCTGTCTTTGCAGAGACCAGCCTCTGCAGCCAGATTAGTGCTACTGCTATAATCCTATTATTTTTCACATGCTCCCCCTCCCTTTTGGTCTTAGTTACTGAGTTTCCAACACTTTGTGATCCTTTCTAAATTATCACAGTAATTTTCATTTATCTTTATCCTTGATAAAGAAAGATTCAAAAATAAGCAATATTAATTGTACTCTTACGCTATGTACATTGCTAAAGTGTTCATTATCTTATATGCTAATATCAGTGCCTATAACTAAGGTGTACTTATTGCCAACTATCTAATGTTAACTTACTTGAACAACATTTACTAGTACTATCTACAAAGCACTGTACTAGAAGCCAACAATATAAAGTCATAGGGCTATGGCCTTAAGAATAAAATTTAAAGGAAATCAGTGACACAATTAGATTATTACCTCTAAGAATTGGGCATTCACTTTGAAGTCTGGAGGCGGAAGCCCATTTTTAATTGCTGTATGTTTTTTTTCTTCAATACTCTTGAAAAGATGTTTCACAGCACGAGAAATAATACCCTGTTCTCCTTCAGTGATATTAACATCAAATCCTGTTCCCATTGTGTATGTTTTGCCAGCTCCAGTCTGAACAAAAGAAAAGAGAAAAATGTTCAACCTCAACATAACCTCAAGAAACAAAAATGAAAGTACAATTTAATTGACATTTCTGAAAAGGTACAACTCCTATGAAATTAAAATGGAACTTACTTGTCCATAAGCAAAAACTGTAGCATTGTATCCTTCAAAACAACCTTCAATTAGTTTTTCAATACACTGAGTGTAGATCTGCTCTTGCTGAGAGTCAATGTCAAACACATAGTCAAAAGTAAAAGCCTTATCCTTCCCTAGGAAGACCTGAGGTTCTCCTGGTGTGACAGATGTACAAATATGGCATCCTTCAATCTTTTCTTTGGCAAGCTGTGGTCTTATTCTGTGAAAAACAATGAGTAAAAATAAAATTTAAAAAAGAAATCTTCAAATAATATGACTTAAAAACTCTTGGCCAAATCTTTTTTTAAAAGACTAATGTAATTATCATCTGCTCCTTTAAGTGAAAAGTTTAAGTAAATTTTGAATTACTCCGAATAAATTTTAGTATATGAGATGACTTATTTAACAATTCCAATGAATTGCTTAACAATCACCAAAAGTCATGAAGAGTATAAAATTCATCTTAAATACTTATTCAGGTAAATAATTTTCCTTGATTTCTGTAAGCAATAGACAACTTGGTCAAATAAAATCTGCTACCAAAATGTTGTTTTTGTTATTTTTTTAATATATTTATTTTTAGTTGTGGATGAACCTTTATTTATTTACTTTTATGTGGTGCTGAGAATCGAACCCAGTGCCTCACACATGCTAGGCAAGTATTTACCAATGAGCCACAGCCCCAACCCCTGTTTTTGTTATTTTTATTTTAGGCTTCCTCTCTTTATTTCCAGTGATCATCATAAGCAAAAATAAAATTATTAAGAACATATTTATCTTGATACTCTGATGACCTTGACTCAGCTTTTTGCAAACTCTTTATCAGTGATTTCCAAGCTTATTTGACCATTATCTACCCTCAGCTTAACATGTTTAAGTACATGCTCATAATTTAAATATGCATATCTATTCATATACATATGTATGTACATCTGTATTTATTAGTTTTATATATATATATATCCAGAATTTTATTAAAAAATAAATACAAATAGAAGTTATATTATTTTCTCTACAAAACCCAGTAATTTATCATGAGTTCTCCTCCCTTTACTTGGAAGATCACAGTACAACAGTCACCCCATATCCAAGGTACTGCTCCAAACTCCAGTACCTTTCTGTTCTGTCTTCTCTTTCTAACTTCAGGCCTATTTGCAAAGGAAAATAAACACAGTGATATGTTCGTAACAGCACAGTCCCAAATCTGTCCCTATTCTATACACTCTATAAACAGGACTATACTGGGCATGGACCATACTGGACATGCACACTAACAACGTACTAGACTTTTTAAAGAGATTCCTATTTGTTGTGAAGAAAAAGAGGCAGTTTAAAAATGGTAAATGCAGAAAACCAAAGATGGAAAATATAAAATAATAAAGACAGTGTAAGGAATGGACTTTAAAGAAATCTGTTCCCACATACTTGGTTTTTTTGTTTTTCATTTTATGGGCTTTTTTTTTTTTTTAAATAAAATTCATGTCTATAGGGGAAGAATGAGTTCATCCACTTTGTAAAGATAAAGTCAAGCCTAAATCCAGATCTTTTGACTTTAAACTCTTTCCAGTTTATTGAAATGAAAGCCCAATAAATGGACAGGAAAGAATTCTGAAAAATAAGTGAACTTCTGCAACCCTAGTTATCCATACTCTTAGAATTCCGTACTCCCAAAAAATGTAAGTTAAAAAAAATGTATTTATTTCAGCAAGGATTCCCTTTCTTCTGTGACACTGGTGTTTTTCTTTGACAAAGTCTTCAGCTGTGTTTGCTTTAATGTAGCATAATAATCAACATGGAGCAAGCCAGGTACGGTGGAAAGAGCAATGGAGTAGCCATCAGAAGGCTTGAAACGTATTCCTTAATGTCACTCACAGACATCATGTGATCCTCTCTTACAGCAACAATTTCTTCACTTCTGGGGGGAAACTATAATTTCTTCCAAGATTCCTGCTAGATCTAACACTAAGTGTAGGATACTGCATATAAAAAAGAAAAAGAAGGAAACAATATTTTTGTACTGTTGTAAAATGATAGTATAAAAAATGAAACAATTCCTCATAATAAACTATGTTCTTACACTATAAAAACAGCCCACAGTAGTAATGGCTTTAGCTTTTTGGCATCACATATTCTGGATAAGTGGTGTTTTTAAAAATTAATATTCTCTTCTTTCTAACTTTATTTTATACAGTTATGCAGAACAAACGATACCAAAACCCTAATTCCTGCCAGGCACAGTGGCATAAACCCATAATCCCAGCAGCTCAGGAAGCTGAGACAGGAGGATTATGAGATCAAAGCCAGCCTCAGCAAAAGCAAGGGGCTAAACAACTCAGTGAGACCCTATCTCTAAATAAAATACTAAGTAGGGCTGGGGATGTGGCTAAGTGGGCAAATGTCCCTGAGTTCAATCCCTGGTACCACCCTCCCTCTCTTCCCCTCCCAAAAAGAAAAACAATTCTCTTTGGGAGAATGACCATCTTTATTGTTGCCAATCCCAAAAATAACACAATCAATAACAATCTCAGCTAAATGATATCTTCTTCCTCTGTCCTATTCCACCTATCTGATCCATCTCCAAGAGCTATCAATTATCTCTGTAATAACTCTCCAGTCCACCAAGTTCTCTTTCCTCATCTACATCATCCTAATTAAAGCCATCATTATCTCTTACTTAGAATATTACAAAAGTCTCCTCATATATGTCTGTCAAATCTTGCCCCCAGCAATCTGTTCCATTCACTGTACAATCAGTGATATTTATAAAATACAAAGTTGATCAGGTTCCTAAAACCCTTTGATGCAACACTGTGCTTTTGCAATGCTCAGTCTTTGCATTAAATTATTTCCATTAATGGTTGTGGTGAGGGTTTATTTTAACCAGGTTCACTAACCAGGTATGCTTTGTGCTCTCTTGCTTCTATCCCTTCTATAAGACACTGCTTCCTTCTCATCACTTCTCCAGTCTCTCAATTTGCAACTCTTTTACAAGCCTAAATACCTTATGTTTTCAATCTCTATTCAGATATTAATTCATTTTGGAAACTCCCATTACCCCTTTGCATTCCAATATAACATCAGTACATGAGCTCAGTGTTTTTCTCTGCTGAAAGCCACCTAATTAACCCTAGGCTGCTGCTCTCCTCCAGCTTTATGGCTGCTATACTATGAGAAGCTTAACAAACCCCATGTAATAAGACAAATCAAAACAAACACATTGGTCTAAATGAAGATATGCACTAGACTACTCTTTGAAATGTGTGCCTTAATAGTTTCAAATAAATTATTATAATCATCAGGTAATTTAGTTGGCCATTAGAATACTTTTAATTTCAGACAAAGGAAACCTAGGTGCCATTTGAATTGCAGATTCACAGCCAATTTTAGAATGCCAATATCTCTCTGCATGTCTTTAACCTTCACTTCCCAACATATACTCATCTGGTTATTATACTTGCTAATGGCACAGAGGATCTGTTTGAAACATAGATGATGCCCAGTTCCACTTGTTTGCATGGGTGGAGGAAGTGGTTTTACTGTCATCAAGACATACTGAACTCTTTGCACTAGATGGAGGTGATGGCAATTTTCTAGCACAGGTCTGAGAAATTCCCACATGAGAGGGGATGGTCTTCCACACATGCATGCAACTGGACTAACTACACTTTTAAAGTTATGGATGTATTTTGCTTTTCAATTCTTCTTCAAAAATTTAGGATTTTAAATTCTCCAAATCTCTAAATTTATACTTGTCAAAAATTTTCACATGAAGTACCAACCCAAGCCAATTCATCTGCTTAAAATGAAAAAGAGCTCAAATTTATCTTACAAGTCTCAATTTTGAAACTGTTATTCATAATTGGGATTACATAGAAATAAAATATAACAGTCCTTTTGAGAAATAGCAAACCAAAAAAAAAAAAGAATCTGATGTTTACAACTCTGAATATTTTAAATATCTTCTTTTTTTAGTATTTTTATGTAAAAAATATGACTATTAAACATATTCATCTAACCCCAACACTAAGAAATTATCAAGGTAAACAATTTGATTAATATTAATATAAATAAATCACAAGCCTTGTAGAATTTTAATATTCCACAACTAGTTATATTTGAAACTGCTTCTTTAAAAAATTTCATAAAATTTATGCCATAAATGTTTAGGACAGAGCATTCTAATATTACACAGAAATATTATATTTTAAAAAGCTATTATTTATATATTTATGTAGACAACAACATATATCTATATATAACAGATAATTATAAATTATCTACCTATAATTATTATATCTATATATCTAAGAATTATGGATAATTACAAATAAATATAGTGTGTAGATAATTACAAAGTTATAAAAAATGTAATTTGATGTACCTAGTTTGTGAAAATTGAAGGTTTGAAACAGAGTATGTTATAAACTGTTAATTAATTTTAAGATGAAGAAACAAATGCTGTCCTCATTTTCTCGTATCTGAATCTTTCCCTCAGCACTTAGCAGCCATTTAGCTTCTCTACTCTCACACTATTAAAACTGCTCCCACAAATGGCACCAACAACTTACTTATTTCCAGTTTCAGTGGACCATTCAGTCTTCAGAATTTGATCATATATTTGATCCTAACCTCTTTTCAGAATTTTATCCTACATTCAATCCCATATTTCTTAAATCTCTACTGCAGTTGGCTTTTGTGATTTCCAACTTTTTTAGTAATTCTGATTTCTGAACAAATATTATACTTAATACCACAAGTAACTACCTACCTTAAAATGTCAGTCTTTCCTCAGGAAAAAAATGTCCACATTCTTAGGTTGTCATCTAAGAATTTCCCCAATCTGGATTCTTCCTGTCTTTCCATCCTCAAATCAAGTCACCTCCAGCTACATCTAACACTTCATCATTTCTTGGTCAACTTATATACCTTCATTCATCATACATTGCTCATAAATTCCCCCATATAGAATGTTGGTCCTCCATTTTTCTACCTAGAAACCTATTTGTAATTCTTTAAAACTCACCTCACACACTGGCACCTTTATAATTCTTTTCCTTTTCCCCAAGCTGACCTAATTACTTATTCTTCCGAGGACTTTGTTCATGATTTTATAATAGTAGATATCAAATTGAATTATTGTTTCTCCACTAGCAAATAAGTCTTTGGAGACACAGTATATTATAAATTCATGAAATAAAGCAAATCAGAAAATGTACACTGATCCCCCTACATTACACTAAGAGAAGAATGATTATAATAATCTCATACCACTTTATTCTTGTCACAAGAAAACTTGTTCTTGAACAAGCATTTACTCATTCTACCTCTCAATTTTCTAATCTATAAAATAAGGAAGCTAGATTCAATATTTCTAAGGTTCTCTGCAAGTTAAAATTCTTTTTAATTAACCTTTCAAGAAAAACAAAATAAAAGTTTCCTGTGCTGGCTTTTGAAAAGTGGCAACAAACTACTTATTTTCTTTCCTGCCATACACTATGCTCACCATTAGTTATACCATTTGTGCCTTATTTCTTCATAGTTCCTATTGTATACTTCACACTTTTTTATCATGACTGGGACAAGAAATTGTATTTGTGAAAACATTATCAGGGTTCCTTGCAGTGGCATTAGCCAGTGAATATAGCAGGAGATTCTGAGGCTGAATCTACTGTTTCCCAAAATTGCGCCCTGCTTTCTGTTCTTTGAATTCATAATAACCAAACTACTTTTAATTAACTGAATATATTGAGTAAACCAAGAGAACTAGTTTCAACATAAACTGGAAGACAAAGATAAACATAATTTGGGGAAAGGCTTATACTTGCTAATTTTCAGCTAGAGTTTTAGTAATGAAACTCAGCAGAACTGAGCATACACTTAATTCTGCCACATACTGTTGTTAACTGGAAATGCACCACCACGGGACTTCAGCAACCCTGGACATTCTTGCTGGCATGCCAAGAATGTAAGACCCTGACTGCTCTTTCATGGATTATTTCTCAAGGTTGTTTGCAACAAGTAACCTTTCAGGATAAGTAATGTCTTCTACCTGACAGAGCTGGCTTGCTTCTGCTTACTATAAAATCAGTGAATCCCCCCTTTTGATGAATCTTGATTCTCCACTGCTTGCATACCATCCACATAACAGATGTCCTGCACTAATCCTGATGTTAGGAGGGAATCAGGAATCAGTTTAATCAATGTGAAACTTATGGTGCTTACTATACTGTGAATAATATAAATCCTTAGTCAAACCACTTTCCATAGCCTTCTTATGGTGTGATATGATTTGAAAACTGTCTTTTGAACTTTTCTGTGTAATAAAATCTACCAGGGTAAATTAAAAAGTCTTTAGCCTCCAACTTAGGAGTCTTGTGTCTTCTGTCACTATCCTTGGGATAGCAAGCATGAAAAAGTGTGCTGCCTATAAGTAGACAAAAATCTCAGACTCTTCACAGGCCTTAACACATACTAGCTGTGACCTTTGGCAAGTCACTCTCTCAGCTTCAATTACCTTATCCATAAAATATCTATAAAATATTATGTCACATCCTGATTGTAGCATCTTGAACAATGAGATAATATGTGTCAATGAAAGCCTATCAAGTATCGTTATACCATTTTAAAATTCTTTAAGTCAGTTCCACCATAAGGCACCATAACAACTTACATCAATTTAGGCCTTCTAACATGTAAAAGAATACTTTTTGGGTCCCAAAACTGTTGTTATATTAAAAAAAAAAAACCCTCTGAGCCAGGCACAGTGGTGTACCCTTGAAATCCCAGCTATTTGGGAAGCTGAGGCAAGAGGATCACAAGTCCATGGCCAGCATCAGAAACTTAGTGAGACCCTGTCTCAAAAAAAAAAAAAAAAAAGCTGAAGATATGGTTCAATAGTAAAGTGCCCCTGAGTTCAAATCACCTATACTACCAAACAATAATATAAAATAAAAGGGCTGGGGATATAACTCAGCAGTAGAGCACCCCCAGGTTCAAATCCCAGAACCAAAAAATAAGCTATGATTTGGATTTTAGGAAAATTCGGTATGAAACTACTCTGGAAAGAATAGAAGTATAATAGAACACTGAAGATTACCTGCATGTGTATGTACATATACATACAAATCTATACATACATATATTGCTAAACAAAGATAATCAAGCTAAATATTTTTATACCATCTTAAAAAAAACATAATCCCAAATTAGTCTTCTCATAATACTAATTAATCAAGCTTTATTCATCCCACTATTCATACCAATATAGGGTACAATAGGAGTTAATAGGAGTCAAAATGAGAATTCTTTTCTTTTTTTTTTTTTTTTTTTTTTTTTTGTGGTGCTAGGCATTAAACCCAGAGACTCATGTATGTGAGGCAAGCAAGCACTCTACAACTGAGAAACACACTTAGCTCCCAAAAATGGGTATTTTCATTCTTTCGACATTATTATCATTTTTTTCTATCTCCATATAGTTGGGAATAGAATTGCATTCAGAAATAAACAGAACTAAGTTTCTAAATAACAGGTTTACTTAAAAGGGGGGATTAAATTATTATGGTACAATTTTTCCCTATAGCTAATTAAGTTGAATTAACTGCTAGAGACTAGAATGTTGACACATAACTAAGCAATAATTTGTAGTTACTGAAAAAATTCTGACCTAAGGAAAACAAATAAACCCATGCCATTATAATTTATAACTTCCCACTATGTGTGCAAACAATTTTTTTCAATATTAAAAGAGTAGCATTAATATCAATGATGTAAGCCCGCAGATGTAGACAACAAACCTGCATTTTTAGATGTGGTTTTTGAAGTACTTTCAGACTTACACCTCTACCTCTCCTATTCCTCTGTCCCCCATTTTATTAAAAACATCTCAAGGGATAAATACACCTTTCTTTTGTGAATATGTGGGTTGTTATTTTTCCCCACAAGTAGAAATAGAACAGCACATAAAATGTCCCCCATTTTGCCATTGGCCATTGCTGGCTTCTTGTCCTGTTAGAAAGTAACATTGTCCTTCCTCCATGGTTTCACAGATGGGGCGAACTTTTCCATCACCTACACGTCTTTGTAAACTGCCTCTCCTTTTTTTTTGCTTGAGTTATTCTGATCTCATCCCCACACGACTGTGGCTGTTCTCCAGTTTACACAATAATCTGACCTCATTCCCACTTTGTGCAGCTCTTTTACTCACACCTGTCTGTAACTAGCCTGCTTGGCACACTGTTAACGCCTTTGTTCTCCCTACATAACAATAAATCTATCCCTTGTACAGATCTATTGCCTTTATATTTGTTAGTGTCTTGGGTGATCATCATTATTGGCTGCTACTTACTAGTGCTCCATTTAATTTCTTAATGTTAATTATATCCTACGAGTGTCCTCCCTTCTGTTTCCAAAAATTTACTGCAATTATCATTTGGTCACATCTGAGCCAATAGAGTTTCTTTTTTAACATTCCTATAGATCATTCCTATAAGTAGACACTACCTCAAAGAAGCATTCTGCTGTTGTTTAAGCCTCCACCTTCTGTTCTAGAAAAGTTTCTAGCACACCAGAAGAACTTGTTAGGCCAACGGTGACCTTGCTGAATTGTCTCCCAAGAGACTAGGCCACACAAAAGGAAGTCCTCTCCCCCAGATGGATCTTTAATTACAATGATGGCTGACTGAAAGAAAGGTATGTCTTTGAAGACATTCAAGAAAGAAACATCCCTCAATAATTTCATTTTTTAAAAATCATCTGCTCAGTAAAAGTCCAAAAATAATAAAATACCACCACATGCTCCAGGGACCAGGAAGCATACACTTCTAAAAATGACAGAAAGGGGAACCTCACTTTCTAATCCACTAATGATAAGCCAGTGTGAAAAACTATACATCAGTCTTGTCCTAATCTAAGTAATGAGTTAGGTATCCTTCTGCCTCATCTCCACGTGATGGAGCTGATCAAGTTTATTTTTACCCAATAACATGAAAAGATCTCCATCAACATATTGCTGTTCAATTGAAATGCTTAATACAGTGTAGAGTTAACATTTGAAGCTTCAATCCTCAGCTGTTACTTGGTCTCTGGTTTGCAACACCATTTGGAAAAACAAAGATTTATTTCCCCCAAGTGCAGTAGCTAACTGCACTTCCATGTAGCTAACTTGGGAAAGAAGGCAGGGGAAATAGATAATGGAATATTGTACCAACTTCTTCTGACTTTTACTCAAATGTCTCCTACCTTTTTATCCTCCCAGTTTATCTAAGGATATGGCACATTGAGAAAAGCTCTCTTAAGTAAGGAAACTAATTCCTTTCATAGGGAGTGGCACTGTGTAACTTCCTCTGTTAAACACCAGATACTCAAAGAAATACATTGAAATACTGCACATAGTCTGACAAAACAAAGAATAAATTAACCAAATTCCGGATTTAGAGAAAAGCCCAATCCTCGTTCATCATTATAATTAATTCTTTTGGAAAATGAGTCTGTCTTCTTTAGTCTTCCTTGAAGAAACAGAAAACCTTCTACTTAAGATAACGACAACATAGGGAGAGAAGAAAGTACTTTAAGAAACAGAGTGACCCACCTACCTGTTTTACAAAGTGCTCATAAGATTTCAGCCTTGACTGGCCCTTCATGTGGTGGCATATCTGTAACCAAAGTCCCTCAGAAAACCAATTTAGTCAACCAAATCCCATGGAGCACCTACTACATACAGACTGACAAAGATTTAAAATATATATATGAGGGATGTAGCCATGTGGGTGAGGGCTACAAGAAAAGTAAACATATGTTCAATGGAATATTATAGGAGAAATACTTGGCCAGAAGTGAATAAGCTAGAAACAGGAAAAGCTACACACAAGAAATTATATTTGACCTGAGTTTGGAGGGTGGTTATAATTCTTTAGACTGAGAAGAAAGAAAAGTCAGTTCAGGCATTTAAAAAAAGGCACAAAAGCAAAGATGCATAAAGTATGTTTCTTTGCTGGTTATGACATAGTCCTCTTCAGCAGAAGCAATAACATTAAAGTTGGTAAAATTTAGAGAAGATTTATAAATATCAGGACACCACCTAATTAGATATCCCAGCTAAGACAATGTCTTCTAAAATGATCATCCTGGTTTCCACAAGTTGAAAGATGGCACCGAAACACATATTTGAGTCCTCTGCCAAATAGTTTCCCCCTCCAGATTGATTCTTGACCATCTTCAAATTGCTTTATGCCCTGGGAGACTGACTTTCATGGGCTACAACAAGGGGACCCTTGAGCACCCATGAGGATCACAGTGAGGACAGTAGGCACCAGTAGGACATTGCAGGGTAGGAGAAGAATGAGGTCAGGTTACTTATTTTCCTGGTTCCTTCCCCACCAGGTACGGGTGATAGACTATGTCCCTTTATCTAATGCCACAGGAAGCTCCTATTAGGCAGTCATTTCTTATACCCATAGCTAAAAGCATGATGTGGCAGTACTATTTTTATCCCTTATCTCTCTAATGTTGCCTGTCTTATACCACACTCTCCCCAGTTATCTTGTTTGAATGGGTCACCTGATCCCTACCAACTAACTGATTCAGGATTAACCTCAGGAAATGGCAAAAAAAAAAAAACCAAAAAAACCTTTTTCAGCATTACATTGTTACCATCCATTTTACTCCCATTTCTGCAATCAGCATTGACCTACAATACAAAGCCACCAAATTCCCTGAAATTCTCCAGCTCTTCACAAGCAAATAATCGACCTTTCTTTTTCCTGGGTAAAGCTGGAGCTTAAAATATATGTAATAAGCTTTATTATATAATATGCTACAAGTGATAATGCAAAACTTAAAAACATCATTGTTTTTGTCAATAGAATGATTTTATATATTCTTAGAATGAGAAGAATTAATTAGGGGCCAGGGCTATGGCTCAGTGGTAGAGCGCTTGCCTAGCATGCGTGAGGAACTGAGTTCAATCCCAGGCACTACATAAAAATAAACAAATAAAATAAAGGTATTGTGTCCATCTACAACTAAAAAAAGGGTTTTTTAAAAATAATTAATTTTAAACACGTTTTTAAAATGTGTTTCAAAAACTTGAATGAAAGATGGGAACAGGTTCCTGAGGAGAGGAGGAAAGGGAGAAAAATCATCTCAGAATGAGGATCATAACAACAGGATGAAAATCAAGTCTCAAGTACCATTAATAAGTTTCTAATACTTCCTACTTTTTTCTTATTACATTCCTATCCCAATTTTATACAGAGTTTTCAAAAGTTCTTTCTAAATGAAACCTTTGGGGAGAGGCAACTATTTTATGCTATTGTCTAACAATACTCTATGTTTATTAAACTATATAATTATGAGAAAAACTGATTACATTCTAAAATGATAGTAATATGTCCTTGTTCCCATATGTATATTATCTGTTCTTATAGTCACTTCATCTCTGCTTCTAGAAATACAAACAACCTTTTAAAAGCATGGACAATACAGTACAGGTTAGGATTCTGGTTCTGAAGTAATTATAATAAGTCATTGATACCAATTTTTACCATCAAGGAAAAATAACTCCTACCACAAACATCAAAATAAACTGTAATTCTGTCATCTCACAATATCATGCATGTGACAGGCCAAAGCCAAAGCTAGAAACTACAAGAAACACTTTTTTGCAAATGTATGAGATTCAGCATTTTAATAAGATCCTCCATGGCCAATGATACACACCCACATGTATTTCCTGCTCCTTGAGTGTGAATGGAACCTGTAAATATGACAAGATGCCAATTTCAATTCAGTTACTAACCAATGAATGTGGAGTTAATCAAAGAGAGACTATCCTGGATGAGCCTGATCTAATTAGGCAGGTGTGCCACTGCTCTGCTGGACTGCAGGAAGAAAGCAAGCATCCTATGGTAAAGTGCCTAAAGAGAGACACCTTTAGGCACTGAGAGCAATCCCCTGACATCAGCTAGTAAGAAAACAGGACCGTAGGCACACAACCACAAGGAAAGAATCTGCCAACAGCCTGTGTAAAGTTTATAAGAGGACAGCAAGCCCAGATGAGAACTGCAACCCTAAAATGATACATTGACTTCAGCCTCCGGAGGCCTGAACAGAAGATCCAGTAGAAGGTTCTTGGACTCCTGATGTATGGAAACTAAGACATAGCAAACATGTTGTTATAGTTTGGAATGAGGTGTGCCCCAAAAGCTCCTATGTCAATGCAAGAGTGACCTGATGAGACTATGAGAGCTGAAACCTAATCAGTCCGTCCTATTTTGAATGGAATAACTGGATGGTAAATGTAGGCAGATGGAAATGGGTCACTGCGGGTGTGCCCTAGAAGGGTTCATCTTCCTTGTGGCTCCTTGCTCTCTCTGCTTCCAGGTCTCCATGAATGCTCCATGAATGCTCCATGAATGGAGCAGCACTTCTCCTTCACACTCTTCCACCATGTTGTTCTGCCTTATCTTGGGCCAGAACAATGGAGCCAGCCCACCATGGACTGAACCTCTAAAAGCATGAGCCAAAATAAACTTCTCATCCTCTAAGTTGTTCTTGTCTGGTATTTTGGTCACAGCAAAGTAAAGTTCATCAACTATACATGTGTTATTTGTTTTAAGTTGCTGAATATGTGACAGTTTGTTACATGGCAATAGATAACTAATACAGAAAGATACCTTACGACCTTTATGACATTAGACCTTATTGTTTCAAGACCATAATCTTCAAAAGGACTGTGTATAAAATTTTGAACTTGGTCTAGTGACATGAGTCACTTCTGGCATATTTTGATGACAAGACTAAATAGATGAAAGGAGATTCATTCACAACACCACTAATCTATTTGTCTTTTGCAGAAAAAAATGAATTCATTCTCCTTCTAAGTTATTGATCTTTACATACCTGCCTGTAAACTTATTTTCTTGATTTCAGAATCCCTGAATCAAATGTTTGATAATAGTTACATTTCCTATGTGTCCTCAAAAATTTTTTTAAAAATGCTGATAAAGAAAATTAACTCAATTAGAAACATCGTTTCCTTTTGATCCTTTAATTCAGAAGCCATTACATAATAAGACTGTAATTGTATTAAGTACTTTTATATTTTCTAAGCTTCCTCAGCCTGGGTTCCCATTTTTTTTCCTGTTTATTTTTTACTAGGAATCTGTGATATTTTTCTTCTGGTAGCAGCTCCTGCTATAATAGTCCCAAATCCCTGAAACCATGAAGGCATTACCATACTTGGTAAAGGGGATTCTACAGAGGTGATTAAGAATCTTGATATTATTCAGGTAGCCTGATGTAATCACAAGTGTCCTTAAAAGAGAAAGTAAGATTTACTTCAGCAGAGGCACATCAAAGTGCTGCAGTGTGAGAAAGACTTGACTAGCCTTTGCTGGCTTTGCAGATGGAGGAGGGAGCCAAAGGTCAAAGAACACAAGTGGCTTCTATAAGCAAGAAAAGGCAAGAAAAGAGGTAGTTATTATAGAGTGAGCCTCCAGAAGGAATACAGTCCTCCCAGATCATTTTAGGATTTTTGACCTCCAGAATTACAAAAGGGGAAGTCCTTGTTTTTTTTTTTTTTTAAACCACCAAATTTGTAATAATTTGTTATAGCAACAATGGGAAATTAATATTTGCTCTTCATCTTATATAAATGGTTTGGTTCTAAAAATATTAGTCATAGTCAGAATGATCATATAATCCACTGTTCAATCTAGGATAACTCCAAAAGCAAAAGGAATACTATTAATAATTGTTCCAAAATAACTGTTATAAGTTAAAAATGTCACAGTAAACTGAGATGTATGCTCATTCTACTCATGGTACACTCATAGCAGAGAATAAAGTTAGAGATGAATATTTCAGCCAAAATGAGGAAAGAAATTTTTAACAATTAATACATCAAAATTAGGTTGATTATCTTAGGGGATAGGAGGGTCCCCTCACTGGCTACTGATAACAGATAAGAGTAGTATCAGTTCTCAAACCTGGCTGCATGGGAGAAGTTCAATGTGTTTATTTATTTTGTTTAGTAATATTTTAATTTATATTCTCAGGCCCCACCCCAGACCTATTAAGTCAGAATTTCCATAGGTGGGGCACAGAATCAGTACTTTTAATTAGCTCTCACTTGGATTCTAACGCAGTGCTAGCCCACCACCAGACTGTGGAAGCAGTGGTGGGCAGTACCATTTATGCTTCATTTTGGAAGTGGACCTTAACACGGTAGGGTAGAGTCCCCTGCCACACAACACAAATAACAATGTCACTATTTCCACCACTTTTTTCCTCCCAAACAAAAATCTTAGTCCTGAGGCCTAATATGTTTAAAAAAAAAAAAAACATAAAAAATGAGTAACTCCTACTGGAGCTGCCTGAGGATTCCTCACCACTAGGTTCCCCACCCCCAGTAGCTTTTAATACACTCCATGAAGTACCAAGCTCCTCTGAAAACAAAGTGAAAACCAAGGCCTCGCAACATCAGAAGTAAGGAGGTTCATCATGTCCATAGTTTGTTGTGACTTTCAAGAGCAGTGTTTCAGAATTTGGATTATTGCAGATTTTGGAATATTTGCATTTACATAATAAGCTATCTTAGGAATGGGACCCATGTCCAAACATGAAATTCATTTATGTCTCATATGCACCTTATACACAGAAGTAATTTTATACAATATTTTTAATAATTGTTGTGCATTTTGATTGCTATCTATCACAAGAAGTCAGGTATGGAATTTTCTACTTGTGCATTATGTCAGTGTTCAAAAAGTTTCACATTTCAGACTTCAAAATTCTGGATGAGGAATGTTCAACCTATATTTTAAAATTGTTTTAATTAATGTAAGTCTGGATTTGTCATCCAATTTATTTTATAAAAATTACCTTTCCTTGATTTTCCAGCTCTTCTGAAGGTACCTCATGTTAAAAGGCTGGAAGTTGGAGGTAGAGAACCTATCTGTCTTTTATCACACTCTTAATGCATAGCAGATTCAGTTTCTTATTTATTTATATGATTTTATATTAAGAAAGAATGATTTGCGGTTCAAAAAAGAAGTCTGAGAACCTTGTTGTTGTTGTTGTTGTTGTTGTTGTTTTGTTTTGTTTTTGTGGTCCTACGGATAGAACCCAGGGCCTTGTGCATGATAGTCAAGCACTCTACCAACGGAGCTATATCACCAGCCCCTAGATTTTTTTTTTAAGGTGTTTTAATTATTATTTATTTATTTTTATGTGGTGCTGAAGCGAGTGCTCTATCACTGAGCCACTAGTAAAATTTTAAATAATAATAATAATAATAATTGCAGAAGGTCCCTCACGTACGAAATATTCCATATTTTTCTAAACACACAAAAACATACATGGATCATACAAGAGCATATAAAATGAAATTACCTGTCAATGAAATTGGCTCTCTAATGGCTAAATTTTCATAAACTTCCTCTTTTTTTTTTTTTTTTTAACTGACTGTCCTTTTTGCTGAATATCATTCATGGGGCTTTATATTTTTTCATGAAACATCAGAAAGGGAGAATGTGAATAGCAGTTCCCATACAATTCTCACCAGTTTAACTTGGCCTATTACCTTAACCTGAGATCAGAGTTCGGAAGTGAAAAGATCCCTGGCAAATGCGCAAGCTGGCTTTCACTCTCAGACTTTTTAGCTCATGAATGTGCTAGAGAAACATTAGAGAACAAAGTATCTTTGATAAATGCACAGAATGCACTTAATCCTTTTCTTGAATTGAAGGTCAGAGGAAATAGATAAATGTCATTCATTAACATGGATACTAAAAGAGTTAGGAGTTACATTGTACATTCTGAGAAAACAATCTGAGTCTCCGGAATTGAATAAAAATGCCATTAACAATTTTTGAACCACAAAGAGCTGTCTAAGCCATCAGCTTTCCCTTTCAGTACAAGGTTTAATATCTACAAATAGATTATGAAGGTTTCTGCTTTATCAAAATAGTGTTGACTACACTACAGACATTTGAGGTTAATTACAAGAACTAAAGGTTTCCAGAAAATAGGAAGATGTCTTCCTAGATTTGATTCAATGTAACAAATAACTTATTGTGCCTCTATTTGTAAGACGCTATGGCAGGTATTGCAAGAAAAATGAAGAACAAACTATAAGTTCCTGACACCTGGGAATTTATCATCTAGTATAGAAATGAGGCAAATACAAAAATGACTGTAACTCAACATGATATACTACTACACACAAAAGAATCTTAAAGCGGTACTTCCAAACGTCAGTGTATACATGAACAACAGGAAGAGCTGATAAAAATACACATTCTGATGTGGATATTCAGGTGGGAGTTAAAAATCTGCATTTCCAACAAACTACAGGTAATGCTGATGCTCTTTTTGGGGTTTGAAAGTCAAAGGTGGAATAGGTGGAAGACATCAGCCCAAGTCAGAAGAGGGGAGAATAGTATCATTATGGCAGGGAAAAAATAAAAGATGATATTTCAGAAGGTTTTTAGGTAGATAGGATCTGGAAGAAAAAGAAATGAAGTGAAAAAGAAATGAATTGGAAAAGAAATAAACCAAAGAAACATGTGCTTTATTCCTTACACTGTGTTTTTCACCTATGGAAAATCCTAATAATGACTATTAGAGCTATTGTTTTAAAATAGCTATCTCATATCTCATTATTATATATACAGAATTTTATTAAAGTGCCAAATCCTAGTAACTTTATTTCTAGGCATTGCAAAGTCAAACCAACTACAGTATTTAAATCAGTGATTCAAAGATGAGCTCAGACAAGAAAGCTCAACAGAACATGAAACTTGTAGGCCAGATTCTGGGTTTTATCTTCACTCCACCACCCTTGGGCAAGATTGCTCCAAATATTTGCAGTCACATCCAAGAAGAAGGAAGGTAAGATAAGGAATATGCGCTATTTTGGTTTCGTGTTCCTCAAGCAGCACAGGACTCTTGAAACCTGCATTTGTTTTCTATTGCACTGTACCAAATTACTATAAACTTGGGACCTATGACAACATATTTTCTACAAAACAAAAGTCCAGGCATGGCATAGCTGAGGCCTCTGCTCAAAGTCCTAGGAGGATGAAATCAGGGCAAGAGCTGGTAGTTGTTCCCAGTGGGATTTCAGGGTCTTCTAAGCACATTTAAGTTGTTGGCAAAATTCAGGTGTTAACAGTTCTGAAGTAAGGTCCTTGTTTTTTTGCTGGTAGATGGCCTCTTTCAGCTCTTAGATACTGCCATGTGGCCCTCTCACAATATGGCAGCTTACTACTTCAAAACCATCAGGAAAATCTCTTATCTCCTAAAACCTAGTCCATATAAAGCAATTATGGGAGTAATATCCCATCACTTTTTCCATATTCTGCTGATTAGAAGCAAGTCACAAGTATTATCCAACTCAAGCCAAGAAAACTACACAAAGTAAGGAACGACAGGAGCCAGGGGTCATTGGGTCTTTAAGGTCCATGTGTCACAAAGTTCGTCCTCAGAAAATGTGACATTTTATTAGAGACTTGAAGAATGAGGAGTCAATTATATTAGAGCAGTGGACTGAGAAGGCAACCACTGAGGAAACAGGGAAGGAAGGAAAGGACCCTTTAAAATGCATGCCACCAAAGGCCACATTGAATATCTTTCAGTTTCATAACTGGATGGAAGTGAATATGAATAAAATATATTGTGTGAGTTTTATATACCCAACTACCCAATCTTCTCAATCATTTTAATCATTCTCTGAGTTATGATTCAATATGGAACAAAGAAAAAATATTGCACATCTTCCTGGAATATTAACTTTACATTTGATAAAATTAATTAGTACTTAATACATTTTTAATAATGAGAAAATATTTCTAGAATGTATATACAAAATGTAGTGCAATATAAAATTTAAACCAATTTTTTAGATAATACTTGAAAATTTAAAGAAATTTCTAATTGAATAGTACATTACACATTTTTCTCTCACTGTGGTGAGGGGAATTTTGAGTGAAAAGCTTGAGACCCAATGCTATTGTGGGTATACACAGTACTTTATACCTCATTAAGTATTAATGAGAGAAAAGCCTCACAGGTGAAGAAATAAATTTTTAAACACACAGTTTCAAATGTAATGCAAATGAGCATATTCACTATAGTCTCTGAAAGGCAAATTGCAGATTAAATTGTTCCAAAGGCAATTAAATTTATAAGTCACGCAGTCAGGTGTTGATGCCTAGGTTACTATACTTTAAAATCATCCTTCCCAAACATTAATTTCAGTGTGGTGATAAAAGCTTTGTGTTTGGCTTGGGTTTTGTTTTTACTTGTGTTCTTTAAAATCAAAATGTGTATTTGCATCTTGTGGCATAATACTAATGATACTCCAAAACCCATCCTTTTTTCCTTATTAATAAAAATGTTCACTATTAGTAACATGTTTGCCTGAATACTCTGTACATTTTAGCCTCCTTGTAGCTATGTGGTCACATGGCCAGGTTCTAGTCAGTGCCAACACTAGAGTCTTTAAATTGTAAGGATGGGTCTTGGCCTTTTTTCTTGCCTTCACGCTCACTAGAATCCAATGGTGGTCTTGCCATGTTGACCTGTGTGAACAGAGGTAACACTAGAGTCATATAGAAGAATCCTGGGCCCCCAACACAGTGTATCTTATCAGTCCTGGTCCATTTATATAACACATATAATGTGGAAGAGATGTAAATTTCTTTTTGTAATTTGGGGTCTTTGTTCAAACAGCTCAACCCATACCCTAACTAAATAGCTGTAAGAAGATACCACCCTAACAGAACTTGTGATATGTGGCACTGACAAAGAATGAACAGCAGGTGAGCACACAGTCTGAAGAAAAGTCGCTGGCTCTTATTATGCCATGCCAAAATGTTCAGTGAAATGTCATCTTGAAAGTTAAGTACCTTGAAGGGATAAAGCCTTTAACTTGAAGAGAAGTTACTTGAAAAATCAAGAATGTTAGTAGGTATTGACTTCTTGCTGCCTTCAACAAAGTGCTTCCAAGATATATAAACTCAGCCTAAATCAAGCAGTCTCAAGTAGATGTGGAAGGAAATTTGGCTCTACTGAGGAAAATTCACACCATACATAGCCTGAATTCTAAGTTGGCTGAATGTCTCATAAAGTGGGCTTCACTGGGTTGAAAAGTTGTTCCTCTACACCCCACACTAACACAATGAAAACAGAATGTTCAGAAATCACTCCTTAGGCCAGTAGAACCCTGGGCCCCAACAGCTCCCAATCAGACAATGGGAGCTACCAGCAATTAAGAAGATATGGAAGCTATTACCTGTTCACCCAAGCCTCCAGAAATAGGGGTTTGCAGAGTACAAAAGTCAGCGATTAAAATCCAGATTTTTCCCCCCATGCTGGGGCTTTGACCCGGGGGTGGGTGCTTTACAATTGAGCTGCATCTCTGGTCCTTTTTATTTTTTATTTTGAAACAAGATCTTGCTAAGTTGCTGGGGCCGGTCTAGAACTTGCAATCCTCCTCCTTCAGCCTCCCAAGTTGCTGAGAATTCAGGTGTGCACCATCACGCACAGATAAAATTCAACATTTAGCTGGGGGAAATAACTAATTATGTTAACTTTGACTTATAGCCAATCAGCTCAAATAGGTTTAAAGTTCAGTGAGTTTTAAGAGGATGTAGTACTTACATATACAGAGACACACAAGCCTGGACTGCTCAACACAAAGCCCCTTAGACTCCCTTACCTGCACCATCAGGAAGTGAGTCTGAAAGCTATCTATCCCAGGACAACAATATACTTTCCAATATCCACTTTATATCTGGCCATGGAGAATAATAAAGAATCTCCCAAAGGACAAAGTCAGAAACCAGGGAGAACAAGTGATTTCCTCCCTGAGGACAATGGGGCCAGTTTGTCAGCAGGGCTAACAAAGACCTTTTCCTACTGCCAACATAAAAGTCTTCATGATTTCTATGCACAGAATTTAACAGGTGCTAGGTAAGGATCAATGACTTTTGGGTTTCCAGTATTCCCCTTTTCCAAATGGAGTGTCTCACCCAGCTTTTCCTCTATCACTGTCTATTGGATGTGTTATCCTACCCCTACTTTTATTGTACATTGGACACGTATTTCATACAGCAGACAAGTTGGCTTTCCGAGGAAATGGGCCAATCACAAGAAGCTATAATAGGACGTAAGAACAGACTTCCCATTACCCAGGTACAATATATTACGGAGATGGGTAAGATTTGGTGAAAGAATGAATATGTCATGGATGAGAAATAAAGTGCACATGCAGAAACTGTAAGATGTCTCCCCAAATCCATGTCCTCCTTCCAGAGGAACAGGAATTCTGGGTGGGTAGGTATTTGGAAATCTACATTTCCGAACCTGCTCTGCTATTACATGTGGTGATATGACTGAGTTCTGACTAAAAGATTGCAAGATGACTGATGTGTGCTACTTCTTGGTTAGTTTCTTTAAAAAAAAAAAAAAAAAAAAAAAAAAAAGGACCATGTCTTCACTGTTCCTCTTCCTGCTAGAATGTGAACATGGTATTTTCCATCCATGCACATGAAATCAATATCCTAGGGACAGCCAAATTACAAGACAGAAGGAACCTACATGCTTATACTCTACCACTCTACCATTGAGCCATATTACCATTCCTCTCAATTAAAAATAAATAAGCATATAACTGTAAATGAAAAAAAATAAATCTGTCAGAGAGATTAATATTTGCTTTCTTTGATTCCTTAAAATTGATTCAGTAAAAACTTATATACATAAAGATGTCACCTGAAAATCAGAGAACAAAAAATAATAGCTAACACAATGTTTTACATTTCATGTGCTTTTCATATATCTCTAACATACAGAAATTTGTGTTGTCCATTAAAGAGCTAGATATCAATAAGTAAAAATATTGTATATATTGTATCATCCAAAACACAGGCATCAAAGGAGCAATGTGTGATATAAATTGATGAGTAATACTCCCCATGGTACATTACCTGTATGCCTAGTTGGCCACTAACAATAGGCTTTAGACCTAGTTTCACTGGAGTTTTCTTGCCATTGCTACTACTACAGAATCCCCCCAAACCAAATATTATTTGTAAGCAGTTTAAATCCTAAAATAATTTCAGGAGTAAGACACATTTACCTTAATCAGTCTCCAGGACATGCTAAGATTCTAGGATCAGCTGGAAAAAAAAAAATGAGCACACTTTGCTAGGAGCAGTATATTCCTAGTACACTCTCAGCTGTTGAGCTCTAAGAGAACAAAGCACCACCCCTCCCATCTCAGGTATCCATTGTTATAAAACTGAAAATCCTTTAAAATGTTAATTTAACAGTTTAAATAACTTAATCTAATTCCCATTTACTTTGAGTTAATGCTTTGAAGTTTCATGTGTGGTTTTGACCCTCTTCTCCTAGATAAATTGGTATTCTGTAATCTGCAATCTGAGGGCTTAGCATCTTTCTCCTCTCTCCTCTACTACCCATATACTACACACCTTAACATCATTTGGTACATTTGTCTTTCTCCCCCATACAATTCTAACCCAGTTGTATTTTAGGGAACTGCAAATGAGTCTCTATTTCATCTCTTTGTATCTCTTCTCCCATATATTTAACCTCCTTTGTCTAGCACTATTCTTTCCACCTGTCAGTGTCTTGGGAGGATGAAGGAGGTAAGGTTATGAAAAGTATTCAAAGTGCAAAAATCACCTCTTCCAGTTGTGCAATCTACTCACTGTATAATCTTTACAAATTATGAGTATTCAAATCATACCTATTACATTCTCACATAAGCAAGTTGTTATGATTTGGATGTGAAGTCCCAAAATAGTAGTAACAATTTGATTATTACACTTGGGTAATCATGATTACAATAATTGAATGTAATTATTATATTGGAGCCAGGATAGAAGGAACCACAGCTACAGTCTCAGTGGAACACATGGTGATTTCATCAATGAAACACAGCATGAATCTGGAAAGACAAGTATCCTATGTTCTAAAAATAAAAGATCCCTGAACTTGAATAAAGAATTCTAAAAGCAAGCTCCCATAGCAATGAATTTCAGTCTTCTTGGTTCTTAAATTTTAAATGACAAATAGCAGAAATCTGGATACTGAAGGATTCATTCAAATATCATCAAAATGTTTTTTCAGTTCCCAAGCTCAGATACCTAGAGTTTGCTTGATAAGAGACACCATCTGAATAGGTTTCCCAGTGAGCTTGCTATGGGTCCTGCAATAAATTCAGTGGGGAATACAGAAGAGATCTAAACATGAATTCTGGTTAGCAAAGACTTGCCATCTACTTGGAGAAAAAAAGTCTGTAGTGATACATGCATACCCATATTTACTAGCTTAGGTGTCCATCAACAGATGAATGAGTTTTTTTTAAAAATGTGGTACATAATGTTGAGTACATATATGAAGACATGAATTGGTGTCAACATACTTTATATACCACTAGAGATATGAAAAATTGTGCTGTATATGTGTAATAAGAATTGTAGTGCATTCTGCTGTCATTTATTTTTTAAAAAATCAATTAAAAGTTTTTAATTGTGGTATATATACACAATGGAGTTTTAGTCAGCCATAAAGAAGAATGAAATTATCCATTTTCAGGAAAATAGATGGAACTTCAGAGCATAATTGTAAGTGAAATAAGCCAAATAAGCAAGTCAAGAGTCATATATTTTCTCTCATATTACATACTAGAGAGAAAAAAATGGGGGGTTTGGGAATTAACACCCATAATTTAAATTGTGTTCCTATCCATCAGTGATGATTCCACTAAATGAGAAATTAAGAAAACTACCCAATTCACAATAGGTGAAAAAAATAAAATATTTGGGAATCAATCTAACTAAAGAGGTGAAAGATCTCCATACAAAAAAACTACAGAACACTAAAAAAAGAAATTGAAGAACACCTTAGAAGATGGAAAGATCTCCCATGTTCTTAGATAGGCAGAATTAACATTATCAAAATGGCCATATAACCAAAAGCATTATATAGATTTAATGCAATTCCTATTAAAATCCCAATGACATTCTTCATAGAAATAGAAAAAACAATCTTGAAATTCATTTGGCAAAATAAGAGACCCAGAATACCCAAAGCAATCCTTAGCAAGAAAAGTGAAGAAGGAGGTATCACAATACCATGCCTTAAACTACACTACAGAGTCATAGTAACAAAAATGGCTGGGTATTGGCACAAAAACAGATAGATACCCAGACAGACCAAAGATACAGAATAGAAGACACAGAGACAAACCCACATAAATACAGTTATGTCATACTAAAGAAAGATGAAAAAAACTACATTAGAGAAAAGATAGCTTCTTCAACAAATGGTGCTAGGAAAACTGGAAATCCATACATAGCAAAATCAAATTAAATCACTCTCTCTCATCCTGAACAAAAATCAATTCAAAGTGGATCAAGGACTTAGCCACTGGAACAGAGACCCTGCACCTAATAGAAGAAAAAGTAAGTCCAAATCTCCATCATGTCGGCTTAGGAACTGACTTCCTTAACAAGACTCCCAAAGCACAAGAAGTAAAACCAAGAATCAATAAATAGGATATAATCAAACTGAAAAAGCTTCTTCACAGAAAAAATAAATAAATAACATGAAGACAGAACCTACAGAATGGGAGAAAATCTTTATCACCTGCACCTCAGATACAGCATTAATCTCCAGGATATAAAAAACTCAAAAAACTTAACACAAAAATAAATAAATAAACCAATCAATTAATGGACTAAGAAACTGAACAGACACTTCACAGAATTAAGGAAATGCAATTCAAAACTACACTGACATTCCATCTCAGTCCAGTCAGAATGGCAAATATCAAGAATACGAGTAACAATAAATGTTAGTGAGGATGGGGGGATAAAGGTACACTCATTCATTGCTGGTGGGATTGCAAAGTGGTGTAACCACTATGGAAAGCATATGGAGATTCCTTAGAAAACATGGAATGGAACCACTATTTGATTCAGTCATCCCATTCCTAGGTTTATACTCAAAGGACTTAAAATCACCATACTACAGTGACACATCCACATCAAAGCTCAATTCACATTAACTAAACTATAGAACAAACCTAGGTGCCCTTCAACAGATTGGTAAAGAAAATGTTATATTTATATACAACGGAATATTATTCCACCTTAAAGAAGAATGGTATTTGTAGGTAAATGGATGGAACTGTAAAATATTATGCTAAGCGAAATAAGCCAATCCTAAAGAAGTAAAGGCTGAATGTTCCTCTCATATGTGATGCTAATTCACAATAAGTGGGGTGGGGGGAATAGAGGTACTTTGAACTAGACAGAGGGGTGTGAAAGGAGGGGAGAGGGTATGGGAGTAGGAATAATAGTAGACTGCATTGAACATTATTACCGTATGTGCATATATGATTACATGAACTGTGTATGTCTACATCATGTACAACCAGGAGAATAAGAAGTAATGTATGATGTATCAAATACATTCTACTTTCATGTATAACTAATTAGAAAAAAAATTAAGAATTAATTTTAAAAATGGGGGTGGGAAGCATGGATTGGATCTCATGCAACCAAAAGGGAGGCAAATAGAATAGAGAAAGGGGACTAAAGAGTGGTATTGGAAAGGGAAAGGGGAAATACTGGAGAACAAAACTGATCAAATTATATTGTATGCATGAGGAAACATGTAACAATGTATTCTACTATTATGTATACTTACAATGCACTAGCAAAAGGAAACTAGGTTCAATATGCAGAATATAAAGCTATTTATTCTGAAACATTTTTCTTGTAAAATGTTGAATCTTATTTTTATAAAATCTAGCATAGTTCCTTTATAGTATATATTCTCACACAATCAGAGTTTTATTTACTCTATTACTGGTGAGATCCAATTCAGTAGACAGTGCTGAATTCTCCCAGCCTTGAATATGAGTGTGCTGTGCTGTAAATGCTCTCAGCTGTTAAGTGCACCAACTGCCTCCTTGTCCGAAGCTGAGTGAGCCCTTTCCAGCACTTAACTGTGGTTTTTCCACTGCCATTTATGTTCTTGCAAACATAAATGATTGACAAAAAAAAAAAAAAAATGTGCAAGTGCTGAGTTTGTCACAAAGGAATAACCATTGAATTGTAAATGCAAATGTTCCTGTGAGACATCCTTCTAGGAAATGCTGAATGAACCAGGGGTAAACTCCTTTATGTACTGCACAGGCATCTTACACACCACTCTAGTGGGAGGGCACTGGCCAACCCCTGTGTGAAGAGGAGTTGTGAGGAATACTGCTTGAGGCACGCTGTGGCTGAAGGCAGTGTGAAATGTCCAAGGATTCCCTTTACTGTTCATGCATACACTCTGTTCACTCCCAGCTTTAATGATGCTCCCTCCTTGCTGGAAATATCCTTTATTTTAGAACCTCAGGTCCTGCTGATTATTGCTTTAGGATCTACTGTCTCTTACCCTCACCCTCACCCCAAATTTTGTGATTATTTCCATCATTATCAATCTCCGCCTCTCTGCTTTGCTTCATGTTTTCCCTTTCTCTTGCTATACTGGGACTGTACTCCTGGTAGAGCGTTAGTTTCTGGGCTCAGTTGTCTAGAAAACTCAGATTTATTTAAGCACTATTAAACTAACTGAGGTAATTTCTTGATACTTTCCACAAAGTGTTAAAGAAGAAGGAACAAGGTTCTAACCATTACTGTTCCTGAAGTAGAGGGAGGAGAAAGGAAACTTGCACGTTGAGCATTTATAATGATCACTTATAATTTATAATAGTGTGCCAGGCACACTATTGGGTTTTCATGTCATTTCATGTAATATCAGTTCATTCTCACAATAAACCATCCATCCAACTTTGTTGATGAAGAACAAGGAAATACAAGAGAAGTGAGTGAGCTTTCAACTTGTATAACATTGAGCTCAACACAACAGTACATGCATCATAGCTTGGGGGTAGGGTTATAGTGGGTCAGATCAGTTCAGGCATATTCCAGAACTTGAGTGTCTAAATACTAAAACAATCTGCAGGAAATCCATCAGTCCTCATTTTGAATGCTTGGTTTCATCTCTTTTTCATTCTGCCATTCAGATGCTAATCAAAGCAGAGGCAGCCAGGCAGTGCTTCTCCAAGCCAATTCTTCACAGAGCATGCAAAACAGATGTCATCCTCACATCAAATGTTATAGTCTTTGTCTACATGTTTTTAAGTAGAAATATGTTAAAATTTGTCTAATTTAAACTTCATTCTCTTCAATCCGATCTTTAATGAAACTACATGTGGTTTCATCTAGGTAATCACTTTTATCACTTTTGGCAAATCACTTTACAATAACTAAATAAAAAAATGGTCTGCATTTTTAATTTTACTATTTCCATGTTTGACAAACCAAAAATATTGCTATATCTAAAGACTATTAGTATCCAAAATCAACAAAAAATGGCAAAGATTCTAAAGATTTTAATCACAAACACTTGTATAATATACACTATCTGTCTAGTTATAATAACACTTGTTATTCCATTCAATCAAATTAGCAAAGATGCTAAAATCAAATTTGCCAATAATGCTAACTTTCCTGTCATGTTAAACTCTTAATAACACCCTACCACCTTCAAAGCTAGGTTGAGCTATTACTATCCTCAAATACTCTGGGTCCTTCTCCCTCCTTTGCTCTACAAAGGTCCTGTCCTCTGCCTGAAAAGTCTATCCTCAGGATATCACCTATTTCCTGTAGGAGGCCAGTCCCTATCTCCTTAGGATTAAGTGTTCCTTCATGTTTCCATAGCACCCTGTGCACAGTATTTTTATTAGGATTATCTGTCTAGATGTGTTTTTTTCTGTGACCATGAAATCTCCAAGGGCATATTTTAGTACAAAGCAATGGTAAAAAAAAAAAAAAAATCAGTAAGCATGCAGCATGCAATTAAATTAAGTGAAATCAGCAATTCAACAACTTATCTTACTCAACAAAACTTTATATTCTGAAATCCCTAAATAGTAAACAAACATTTTCCTCAAATCATGACTTATAATGATAAAAGAATAATTGCATGGACAAACATGCATATACACATGTACAATGAATTATATAATAGAATTGTAAGAGACCTGAAAGATTATTTATTCTAACTTTCTCATTTTATAGAGAAGAAAATTCAAACCAGGAGAAGGTAAGTGACTTGTCTAAGTTCTCCAAACTGGAATCCTCCTTGTGTTATGTTGAAATGATATTTAATCTGCACACTTTGGTAAACAATTCCTGAAATCCTGGAGTCTCTAGAATAAGTGTCTTTTGTATCCCAGGGAGATGATTGGTGACTGAGGGACTCCAGATAGCTTCAGAATGAGGGCTGATCACAGGAAGACCAAGGCATAACTGAATAACTTTGTGACTTTCCAGTCCAACCCCTCCACCAACTCCTGGGAAAGGAGAGGTGCTGAAGGGTTAGTTGAACATCACCGGCCAATGATACAATCAATCATGCCTATACAATCAATCCTCCCTAAAATTCCAAAAGGACTGGACTCAGAGGACTTCTGGATAACTAACCACACACAGCGAATGGTGGCATGAGAAGCTCTTTACCCTTTCCCAACATACTTTGCCCAATGCATCTGTTCATTTGTAATAACCTTTATAATACCCTTTATAATAAATGGGTAAACATAAGAGAAGTGTTTCCCCAAGTTCTTTTAGCTGCTCTGGCAAATTAATAAAAGCTGAAGAGGAACAGGAACAAGAACCTTCAATTTATGTCTAGTTTGTCAGGAGTACAATAACAACATATCACTTGGCAATTGGCACCTGCAGAGGAGAGGTGAGAGCAGTCTTGTGGGATAGAGCCCTTAAACTCTGAAACCTGATCACCAAGTAGAAAGTGTTATAATTAAATTGAATTAGAACACGCAGCTGGTATACATTGAAGAAGTGCTTATTATGTGAGGAAATACCCTCACACACCTGATGTCAAAATTATTGAAACTGATATGTGAAAGTGATACGTTGTGTTGTTTTTAATATTATAGGAGTCCAGGGTCAGATTTCTTTTGTAACAGGTTTGCACCTTCTTTGGGGGATTGTGACTTGCTACATTTAGTAAGAACACCACTGTTCTAGTTTAATATAAGTAACATGATGACATTATTTCCATTACCACTTAATTAGAAGAATAAAAAAAGGGTTGATATAAGAAAAAAATCAGCCTTAAAATAACTTCAAAAATTGTAAATGAGACTCTTACAAAAGTGATGCACATTTGTTACATTGCTACGAAGTTATTATCTGATGAGGATTAATATAGGGTGTTTCTGCTGCTATTGCCACTGTAACAATTACTAAAAGTTCTGTGGCTTAAAACAACACAAATTTATAATATTATTATTCTGTAGTTCAGAAGTCTGAAATGAGTATCACTGAGCTAAAAATCAACACATGTCATCAGGGCTACATTCCTTTCTGGAGGCTCTGGTAGAGAATCCATTTCCTTGTCCTATTAAGCTTCTAGAGGCTGCCCACATTCCTAGGCTCATGGAAACTTCCTCCCTCTTCAAAGACAGCAACAGTAATCACCTTCTTCCCAAGCACATGGCTCTGACCTCTTCTGTTTCCCTCTTCCCTATGTAAGGACCCTTGTAATCTCTTGGGCCAACTCAGATAATCCAGGTTGATCTCCCTATATTAAGGTCAGTTAATAAGCAACCTTGATTCCATCTGCTTCTTCAATTCCCTTTGCCATCTTATGGAACATATTCACAGATTCTGAGGATTAGGACTTGGACATTTTTGGTTTTGGAGGCCATTATTCTGCCTATCGTAGGAAAGGAAAAATGCATATGTATATAAACATATATATGTATTCACATACACATACACACACCACACATACATGTGTGTGCATGTATGAAACCTCCACATCAACTAATTTTCTACTAACAGAAAAATAGAATATCAAGAAAGAAAGAAAAAAATTCTTCAATTGATGAATGGGTGAAGTGCAAAACATGTACATAGTACTCTGCAGTGAAAAGGAATGATACATGCAACAGTGTGAATGAACCTCAAAAACAGCCTGTGAAAGACACTAGACTCAAAATAGCAGATTCCATTTTCTAAAAAATTTCTGGAAAACTGTAGGGACAAAAGCAGGATCAGTAGTTGTCTAAAGCTGGGGAGAAGAGGAGGTTCTGATTCTAAATAAGCGCAAAGTAAATTTTTGGAAAGTGATAGAAGTTCTTTAAAACTGGACCATGACAATGGTGGCACAAGTGCATAAATGTATTAAAAATTATTCAACTTTACACTTACACTGGGCAAATCTTATGCTCTATAAACTATAACCAAATAAAACTGCTAAAAGCTTATCTTTTGGTTCTAACAGCATTATGTATGTGCTCAAAAGATTTTCTTTTTAGTTTGAAGAACAAAATTGAAAGGAATTCAAATCACCATTTTAAATTTTAATGTCTAAAGTAATGTTTTTGAAGGTACAGTCAAGTACACATCAGAATAATATTAAGAGCTAGTAAAATTGTACTCCTACTTCTACCTGCCACCCCTAACCCCTCCACACACTATTCCTCACACTATGGATCCAACTTTACCAATTTTTTTTTCCCATAGCACTTATCACCCTCTATCATACTATACAATTATTTATTATTATTGCCTTTTTCCCACAAGTGACTCTAACACTCACATAGTCATACACATACAATGGTAAGACAGCTCTAAAAGAGCAGGGACTGACATCTTCCTATCACCTGAGAATAGTTCCTAGCTGAAATTGTTGGTACTTAAATATCTGCTGAATGTGTGAAGTTTAGGATTCTGGGCCTCACTGCAGGGGGTGCAAATAGACCATGTGAACTAGGGCCCTGAGTTCCACATCTTGACCAAAATAATGGGATGCTAACATTTGAAGTCCACTGGCCCATAGGGAGCCCAGCTCATCACACATGGCCATAGCAACTGAAATGCATGGCAAAAATAATCTAACACCAGCACTGTCCAGAAAAATATAAATAGCTGAGTATAGTGCTTATAGACTTAACACAATGTTGCATGAAGAGGGGAACAAATTCCTCAGTTTCTGAGTATGAAATAGAAGGTTTTGCCTCCAACACAGCCACTTATACAAATCAAACATAATACTCTTGCCAGACTTTTAAATTGTATACCAAGAGAATTTTATGTAACCACAAGTCAAATAAACAACTAAAAAAGATTCTTCTAACTGTAATTTTAGCTATAAAGTAATGGAAACATTCTCATTATCTATGGTACCAACAATGTTGTATGCATTATCCTAAATAAGCACTTTAGAGTATACTTCATACTCTAGATTTCAAAAATTATCATAGGGAGAAAAAGTCAATGAATGTTAGTGTAATGTGGTCATCTTAAGTATCAGTGACTAAGATCATCAGATGGTACTTAAAAGAGTTCAAAGAAATACTTATTTTGTATCTATTATATGCATGTTTTTCTTGTCTCTCAGACTTCTTGTACTCAATTTCTTTCTAATCATTGCTCTGAAATCACAGGTGTTTACCAAAGAGCTATGCCTATGGGCTCTCCATAGAGCTAGTGAAGAAATATTTTTGGTAGACTAAGAGTACTGTGTCAAAATATTATAAATGTTTTTTCCTCTGTACTAGAAGCTAGCCTTTATTTCATTATTTTTACACTTCATAATTTTATATTTTGCTCATTTAAGCACCCTCCATATAAATTATTTCATTTAATCATGATAATCAAGATAGATAAAATGAAATAATGCACAAATAAACTACCAAAGAAGCAGATCAGACATGCCTCAGAGAGTTGAAATGTGGGGTTCAAGAAGCCTTATAGAAACTATCAAGATGCAAATTTTTATTTTGTGCCAATCACCAAACCACTAACCATATTTTATGAACAGGTATTGACCATCCCCCAATTTAAGACTAGAATATTCTCAGGGCTCAATTTAACAAGGAAAACAGCTTGGATACAGCCCAAGCTAATCAAACATTTTAGAAGTTCATTAATTAGTTTAATTTCTTCTTATATTGTCTGAGCACTGAATTAGATGCCTGGTACACAAGATGATTACAAACTAGTAGGGAATAAAAGTCTGAAAAATAATTGTGATATTCTATAACACATGCAATAACAAGGACCTACGAGAAGATTATTGGTAGGGAAAAGGAGAGTAAAAAATTAAACAAACATTAAAAAAGGGTAACCAAAACAACAACAAAAAATCCCATTGACTCAGTTTGAGTCCAGAACACCATCATCTCTTATATGATAAGCTTTCTTTACCTTTATTCCAGAGGGAACCATTACCTCTTGCCCAGTACATTTTCCAAATATCACCCATTATTTTATTTCTAAAACATTTATCTGACCATGTCACACTTTCTATTTAAACCTTTAACAGTTTACCACCAACTTAATAAGATAGAAACCAAATGCTTTTTCATGTTATGCACGCCTTCTGCATCTTTTTTCCTTCATCCATTAGATAAACACTTCCCCTTTCTACTAATCCAGTCTATCCCACAAAGTCCAGATGGTGACTTCCCCAGCATTCCAGCCCACAATGACCTTTTTCTTCTCTGAAGTCCCACTGCATTTATTAGCTTTATGACTTAATCTGTGCACAATCCTATCTTGGCACACATTGCCTTTTCTTGTTTATTAAATATATCTGTTTTCCCGCATAAAATGTAAACACTGTAAGCCAGGCACAGTGGCACATGCCTGTGATCCCAACAACTCAAGAAGCTGAGGCAGGAGAATCTCAAATTCAAGGCCAGCCTCAGCAACTTAATGAGGCCCTAAACAATTTAGGGAGACTCCATCTCAAAAAATAAAAATAAATTTAAAAAGGACTAGGGATATAGTTTGGTGGTAAAGCACCCCTGAGTTTTACTTATTGGTAAAATAATAATTTTACCAATAAGTAAAAATTAATAAAATGTAAGTACTTTAATCCCAAAATCATTCTTTGTACTTCTGTTAGAAAGTCCATAAATTCCATAAATACTTGTTGCAATACATAAACTACTACAAAAATTATTCTTTACTTGATTTATCATGGAACCACAGGTTCAGAAATGGCAACTAATGTTAATTATCTTTCTTCTCTCAGATAAATTTTTAAGAAAATGCATTTATTATATTCTCCACTCTCCCATATGATAGACACAATGTTCCTTGACAACAAAGTTCACACTTTTCTGAGTACTTCAGGGGCAAAAATTTTCCTTACGCCAACACTGCTTTTTAAAGACAGTCTCACTATTTTAAGCATATCCCTTAGGAATTATTTGGATTCTCATTCATTCATTTATTAGCAAATATTTACTCAACAATGCTCTGTATGGAGCCCTAGAAGAGGAGCACTGCATGAAGTGACAAAGTGCCTGTCCTCAAGGAGCTCAATTCTAGTGAGTCAGTACACAATGTGTCCAGTGGTCCTAAGTGACAACAACCAAGGCAGAAGAGAAGTAGAGGTCAGGGAGAAAGAAAAATTAGGTCACTATCAGTTAGATATTTAAGGTGATATTTGAGCAAAGTTTTGAAGAAAGAGAAGGAACCATGCAAATATATAGAGGAGGAGTACTATGGACCAAGAAGGGACAGCGAATACAAAGGCCTTGTAATGTCCATTTGCTTTTGCAGATGAATAAATGTGTGGTTTATAAGACACAGGTGAAAAGTTTAAGATGTGCTAAGCATATAAAAGTAGCTAGTAAGCATATTATTAGTGAAACATAAGCAGAATTCATAAGACCTATTAGGGATAAATGGAAGTAGTTTAGTAATTATAGCATGTATCCCTAAACAGAAATAGAAATAGATGGACCAAGAGAAACCCAGATTCATGCATTCAATATGCAAGAGGCACCTACTATTCATGAAGCAGTAAATATAATGAGACATCTGAGGCACTGAATATTTATAACATACTAAATAAACAAGAGGGACCTAAAGGACTTAATTTTGGTTATCTCACAGGATCTCTGCCCAAGTAGCACATAAAACCCAAAGCAGCTCAGTGGGGTACCAGGCAAGTATCAGCTGAGGTGAGGCATACTTGCCCCTCTGTCCCTCTGATAGAGCAAGTTTATGGCCCTGCATATCTTTCATGTGATCAGGCCCCTCACTCACCTCAGTTCCATTCCTTACTGCTGACATGGCAGAGAGAGAAAAGACATATGAACATTGTGCACAATGATTCAGGGAGTGTGATCCTCAGTCACTTGTGCACTATCCTAAATGTGTAAATTCTGTCCCATTTTCCCCTCCTTCTTCCCATGGTGAACTTTAAGTAAATTTAATAAACTTCTTAATTTAGTGTCCAAGGCTTTCTGTTCCTGCCTCTGTGGTAAGATTACCTGGTATGGTACTTTGAGACTACCACTTACCAAGCAACAGGTCCTCAGGCCAGGCACTCCTGGCAGGTTTGAACGGTCAGAAGCAAGTTGGGCAGGAAAAGGAGTAGGAGTTCAACAAATTTTTAGACACTATATCACGTAGGGCCTTGTAAGCTACTCTAGAAAACTTGACTTCAAGATGGAAGGCTACTGGAGGATACTGAGCAGAAGAGTAACAGGATGGGATGTCCATTTTTAAAGTATCATACTAGTCTCTGTATAGTAAATACGCTGTACAGGATCACAAACAACGAGGTGAATTAAAAAGCAGGATGTACAGTCTTCTAAGCAAGTGACAGCAATGACTTGGACCAAGGCAACAACAGTGGAAGTAAAGAGATATTATTTGTTTTGTATGTTTTAGAAGTTCTATTGAGCTATGGAATGAAAATAAGAATGTCATAAAACAAGAGAATTTGGTCTTAAAATACTGAATAAGAATATATGAAGTCCATTTAAGATATTGTTCATGTAAATGGAAATACTTGTTTCAAAAAAAGAATAAAAGTAGTATATCTACTTAATTACCTTAATTGAGTTAAAATATGACACTAGAGTGTATATATATATATATATATGACACATTATACATGTATACTTGTGTGTCTAAAGTCTTAAGTCTGTATATGTACATCTAAAGGTAACAAGTGACATTCTCTGGACTGGGATGTAGACACTTCTGATCTCTTTAAAATTTTTGTATCTTCTTAAGGTTCTATAATATATAATAACAAGTTATAAGAAATTAATGCATTATACACTTTTGCATGTATTCTATGTTCCTTAGGATAGGAAACATGTATGGGAATCTTGATCTTACAAGCTCCAGCTGATGCACCTCAATAACATGGGCCAGTTATTGAGAGTCAGAGCAGGAGGAAACCCTACAGTCCTGGAGTCTTCTTTAAGAAGGTAATTAGAATGGTCAGGTAACACCTTAGGAAATTTACTAGAGACTCAATCAAAATTTAGGTATTAATCTACACTAGATCATTTGATTGGGGAAGAAAAAGGCATAGAAATCCAGATACAGTCACTATGCAAGCACTCAGCAGACCCAGGCTTTGTGCATTGTCAATCAGTATAGTATATGATAATAAACACAGATTTCAGAGTCAGATTAAATGGACAGGATTTGAATCTTGACTCTGCCACTTCATAAATCAGTGAACTTGTGCAAGTGACTGGGACTCACTCTGCCTCAGTTTCACTCTTATTTATTCACTCTAAATAAGATAAGGGCACCCACCTCCTGTGATTCTCAAGAGGATTCTTTGCATGTGCATAATCAATATTAAACTGGCTTGGATTCGGGGTCAACTGCTATAGGCAATATATAAAGCAGGCAAAAAGAAAACAAATACTGAGAACTTCAACTGCAAAGGCAGCCAGGCTTAGCCCACATATGGAGGTGTGGTGCCACAGGAGAGTTCAGGGACACCAACAGCCAGAGGACAATTTAATCCTAACCTACTCTGAACAGGATGGGAATAGGACAAGATACAGAAATAGGCTGGTTAAGAAATAGGTGTGCCTATAGGAGATGTCACTGGGGCCAACCAAGAAAGTTGGAAAACTAATCTAGGCTAGGAAGAATAGCCAGGTCCTGTAAGGAACTAAATCAGGATGTCCTAATTTACTAATGAGGTAACTGAAACACTAGTCCACACAGCCAGCAAGGATTGTATCTGTGAAGTGGAGATACACTTGAAAACTGCAATAAATTTAGCAATAAAAACTCAAATTTGGGCTGGGGTTGTGGCTCAGTGGTAGACCACTCACCTAGCACATGCAAGGAGCTGGGTTTGGTCCTCAGCCCCACATAAAAATAAACAAAATAAAGGTATAAAAAATAGAAAAAAGACCTAAAATTTTCTATTATGACAAAAATAGGCTCAGACACTATGAAAGGCAAAAGGAATCACACTATTTTTCTTAAGAACCACCTATAAGCCATAATTGACATGCCTGAAAAGACAGATTTTATATCTCTGACAACCACAAGTGCAAAGCATTTACTTTGTATAAGTTAAAAGAATTTAAATGTATTTGATGAGATTTCACCTCAATTACTTTATTCCAAATTTTACTGGAATCGAAGGCAAAGAAAGGGGGTGAATTAGCCTCTTGTGCATATTTATTGCATTTAACCCTGTCTCTCTAGTCCACAATAGTGACATACAGTTCTTCTGCTAATGAATAAAAATGATAATTTAGAAACAAAGCAGAATAAACATAATACAAAAAAAAATTTTTTTTTCCTGGTTGCAGGAAAACCCCAGACTCAGAGTGGACAATATTCGTGTCACCCTCTAAGTGATGAGCACAGTTGTAAGTCCAAGTTCTTTGAAAGTGAGAAGGGGAAGGTCTTTTTAACTACTGCTATACTTTTGCTATCATCATCAGTATGCTGACAGTGCCAAGCACTATCACTAGGTACAAAAATACAGAAAAGGTGATTTAGCATAAAACTCTCATGGTCATTTACATGAACAAAAAACCAAGAGAGAAATGTACCACCAAGATGTGTAGCTATGATAGTGCATCAGAAATCAGCACCAAAAAAAAAAAAAAAAAAATCTAAAGCAGAAAATAGCCAATTCTACAAAAGAAGAAAGCCACCTTCTGCCTAGGTTTTATAAAATTTCCTAAGACAAGTAACCTTTTTAGAATTATATTAATTTCAAGTAGGCTAAAACATTAATTTGAGAACAAACATTTATGGAGCAACCAATTGCTGGAAAGCCCCACGCTTAGAATTTGTTGAGAGACAAAGATAAGACTAAAGAGTTTACCCTCACAGAGAATACAGCTGTGTTGCTTTAAAAATGCAAGATAAATGATAAGTACTACAAAGGGGACTCACAAAAGGTATAGGAATGCAAAGGGAACCATAAATTGTCAAAACCAAATCAGGAAAGGACATAGCAAGGAAGCAAGGAAGAAAACACAGACCACATAGCAAGGAAGAAAACACAGATTATTTGTACAGAACAATTACTATAGTAGACAGCTTTCAGAAGAAGCAAAAAGTTTTCAGAATAGCTAAAAGGATAGAAAAGAGAAGAGCTTGTTTCCAGATCAAAACTAATAGAAATAATAGATGGAAAATGGAGTAGTCAGTAAACAAAATGTTCAAAGTAGACTCACTACCCAGTTGCCTTGTCTTAAAAAAAAAAAATGATTTTTGAAAAACTTTTTTTTTAGACTGAAAACTGCTTTAGACAAAATTTTTAATATAACAGTGATTAAAGGGTATTCATAATAAAATGTTATCAACAACAGTAAAAGGCCAAGTTCCCATGATTCTACAAATACTTACTAAGGCAAATTCAAAGTGAGACCAGAAAGAACTCAAAAGTGCATGGGAGGAACTCTTGGCTAAGCACCAAACACTGAATCAAAACCAGTGCCCAGAATACAAACTGAAGGCATGTCATCATGACAAGTGTGTAAAACACTTCCTTTTCCTAAATTAGTCTCAAACATTTTTCCAAAAAAAAAATGTTTTGATAGACTCTTTCAAGAAATGAGATTTCAGGATTAGTAATGAATGTACTTATTATATGGCTATAAAAAAGAAAAACTGTACAAATATACAAAAACCACAATTTATCTAAAACTTCAGTTGAACCATTAATTTAATGTACTTTTTTGTCAAGCTGGTAATGAGTTAAAATTATGCAGATATATAAACTAAGTGGATTTTATTTATTTATTCTACTTCTGAAAGGGACAAAAATTACATATATTGATTTTAAAAAAACTAGTAGCCTACCAAAACTGCATATTTGGACAATCTGAATAATTGGCAAGGGAATAATCTCATTCTAGGAAAGAAAGGCAACTGTGCCTTTTAGAAATTTCATAAAAGGAAACCAGAAAAATTTTATTTACCACATAAAAATAAATAAATAAAATAAAGGCCCAATGATAGATTTATATATATATATATAAAAGTTTTGTTAGCTTTAGACAGTCACAGTGGTACATGCCTGTAACCCCAAGGTATTGGGAGTCAGGAGGCTGAGGTAGGAGAATTGCAAGTTCAAGACCAGTCTTCATGATTCAGTGAGACCCTGCCTCAAAATGAAAAGCTTGGGAATATAGCTCAATGGTAGAGCACACCTGGGTCCAGTCTCCAGTAACACACACACACACACACACACACACACACACACACACACACAAAAATAGTTTTAGAAACATTTTCTTTAGAAATTCTCTAATGGGTTCTGAGACATTTCTAAAATAAGAGAAATCCCTTCACTTCTTAAAATTTAATTCCACCCTGTAATATTATATTTACTCATGGATAAAAGTATATATATGACCTAAAAACTAAAATCTTTTGTAATTCAATACAAGAACAAAATCATTACCATCATATGATTATTATGCTCCTTCATGAAGCAGTATTTGGCATCTGCTTATGAGAACTGGCACTACATGTAATTGTGATTCAAAAATGTGTGTCATCCCTACTTAAAAATCAAGAGCCCAATAATGAGTCTTTCCCATTTTGAGACAAGAATACACATCAAAAACTTTCAATCACTCCTTCTTGACACAATAACCTGAAGGTTATTCACTCACCCATTCATTCATTCGTTCATTCATTTATTACACTTGTTGAATACCTGGTACCCTGCAAAAGAACATATCAAGCAATGAGAAAACAAAGATATGTATAAGACAAAGATATGTAAGATATGCTAAAATCACCCTAGTGCCCTAATTTAAAACTTTTAAAATGCTAAAATCTAATCAGCATACTAACTTCCAATTAGAAAAATTTTACCAGGTCTGATGATATGTGTGTATGTGTGTGTATGTGTGTGTGTGTGTGTGTGTGTGTGTGTGTATGTCTGTGTGTGTGTGTACACAAATACTTTTTAATTCTCCAATTTTAAATAACTTATATGGAGGTCACACCATGGAAACAGCATTGGTCTAGGTGTCAGGACTTACATTCTAGTCAAGCTCAGTTGCTTATTAGCTACGTGATCTAAGACAGGTCATTTAACTTCTATTGACCTGTTTCACAATACATAAAATGAAGATCATAATACCTGTTTTACCTACCTCACAGGCTTGTGAAGATAAAAGGGCAATAGATGTAATAGTATCTGTTAAAATATAGAATTCAATATAAAAGCATAATGTTATTATAATCTGAAACATGAGAACTCATTATTTTAACTTTCAAAGCTACACTAAAATAGCTAAAATGCTTTTATGTAAGTTAAGTAAAATAATGCCAACTTATAGCAAAGTCTTACTCTTTTTAAGACTAGTGTTGTAGATTTACTGAAAATTGAGTATGTTAAATATTAATAAAAATTGAGATAATGTTGAAGAAATACTATCTAGCAAAAAAATTCTCAAAGGACCAGACTCATCCTAGTCACCTGGGAGCTTTTTAAACATGCTGACTTATAAGCATGAATTTTTAGACAGCTAGGTATAGAAATCCAGAAGATTTTTTCTCATTCTTAAAATGTAAGGGCCACGGACCTCTTGTGAAAGACCACCATATTCTTCTGACTTTATTAGCAAATCAGATTAGAAAAAAAAGGCTTGATTAGAAAAATAATCTTGTGAAATAATTACTGCTCTCTCAAGTTCCTTTATATATATTTTAATTAATGAAGGGTAACACGGGGCTGGGGTTGTGGTTCAGCAGTAGAGCGCTCGCCTAGCACATTCGAGGACCTGGGTTCGATCCTCAGCATCATATAAAAATACATAAACAAAAAAAAAAGGTATTATGTCTAACTATAACTAAAAAATAAAATATTTAAAAAATAAAAAGAAAGGATAACACATTTTAGGTATTACTTTTACCACCTTAAGTTGTGTTAAAAAGTAATCTGAATTGTTATTCTTTATTATAACTAGAAAGACAATCAAAGCTTGTTGGGGAATTTTTAATAGGTGTTTGGGATCATTAAATATAAGAGTTCTCCTTTCTCTTGGGATAAATACCATCTGCTCCTTGAAATGTAACACTACCATCACATTTTATGATATAGGTAACAATGAAAAAAAAATATGTAATAATTCTACAACTATGCTTTCTATAATTTAGCATTAAATAAGATTAATAATATATCAAGAAATTGACAAAATTTGAGTTTTTCTCAGCAAATTAATACAAAATTAGCTATAGTTTCATATTACTTCAGAAATATCTATACTATTCCATATATTATACATTACTTACTGAGTCAATTCAAATTTCAAATGTGTAGCATTAAATGAATTCTACCCATTGAAAAACTTTTTGTTTTTCCAATTAAAAATACAGCGGGTACCCCTTAAAATACGTAATAGAAAATTTAAAGCTATTTATGTAGTAAAAATAAAGATGATAATTTATTTTTTAAATTTTCTTTAACATTAAATGCTATTTTGAAAAGTAAGAGATTAATTAGAAAAGATACACAATTTTTAAAAATCTCTATTGAGGAAAATCATTGTGACCTTTGCAAGAATGCCTAGTTTTTAAAGAAATTATTTGGTGCATGCCTGCTACTGAGATTCTGTCTCAAAATGAAAGAAGGGTTGGGGATGTAGCTGAGAAGCAGAATACTCTCAGGTTCTATCCCCAATATCATGAAAGAAAGGAAAAGAAGGGCAGGAAGGGCAGCAGAAGGAAGATAAGGAAGGTGAGAGAAGAAAAAAATAGAGAAAGAAAGGGGAAGGTATGTTTATGTTAATTAAATTTAGGATCTTCTCTAAATCTATAGCCCTCTAATTAAACTATAGTACAGGAAATACTTAAATAGTAACTGTTGAAAAGCTTCATGCAATTCTTTAAATATTCCTTACATTAACATTTAAGAAACAAAAACCTACACACGCTTTTCCTTGCAGCTGCTTTATGAAAATGTATATAAAGTTCCAAAACAAACTACTGAAAAAGTCCCACATTATTGTTCCATATTTCTTACTAACAGACGTTCCTCTGTTTGAAACAGAAGGTTGCCTGTTCCATGAAATGACTGAAAACACAAAGTTGGTCATTCTTATCTAGACCACAAGAAAAAAAAATATGCAATAAGAAAAAAATGATAAATTCACTCAGTAATGACCATAAGAGTCACAGGACAGTTACAAACCTATCATTATATGTGTGACCATCATTACATGTGTGACCGTTTTATTTTGTATACAAATTTTAAAAATTAAAAAAAAAAAATTCCTTCCTCAGCTCATATGTAAAGCATGACTTTACATATTTCTTTCCCGGACACTCTTCATGTTTAAGTCAAAGAAAGCTGACAGCACTCAAAACACTTCTCTAAATTCTAACAGAAACTTGAAGTTACAGAACATATCCTGTTTAATAAAACAGACACACACACACTATTACTCCAATCCCTAACCACATATCCTCCCTATAAAATAATAATAATAATAATAATAATAATAATAATAATATTTCCAACTTTCAACACTATTTAAGCAATATATTTGATACACAAATAATTTAAGGCATTTCAAGGTCATTACAGTGTGATTATACCTGCTTTAAGAGTAACTATAGCATTGTGTTATCTTCAGATGGATCCAACTCTAACTCCACAGGGTATAGACTCAAAAGATAAGGAACTCAAAGACTTAAAAGCACAGTGTTGAATCCCAGGAGATGATGAATAATTGTTCTTTTGGTACCTGCATATGCTTTAATGCCACATCAATGTTCACTCTCACTCATTCCACTCCCTCCTCTGCAGGGACAAAACCTGAGTTTTAGGTGATCCAAATCTTTTATGCATCTTTTTAGGCTTATATTTACTGCTTAAGCATGTAGACTTTAAACTTTTCAAGGAAAAAAGCTGTTTTCTTTCTTTCGAGGCTTTATCACATTAATTGGTCTTTTTCCTACTCAAAAATCTCCCTACCTCCCTTTTCTGTTTATGATCACCAAATCAAAAGGGCCCACAGTACTTATCAAAATACTCATCATATCCTAAATTCCACTCAGCCACTTTCCAAAATATCTAATTCCTGCTTCTCCTCTAATATACCCAAACTCACTCTCAGCTAACTCCCTTATTTCTTACTTCAATGAGAAATTATAAGCTGTCAAAATAAAATTTTATTTTCCCTTTCCTAAATCCACTCATACAGTTTGCTTCCATACTATTAAAATGAATGTACATTCTCTGGTGCTACTGAAGATTAATCTCTCACTTGTAAGCTGTATTCCATCATTTCTCACCCATTTGAGAACTTTGTTCCTAGAATTATTCCTTCCCTTCCTTCTAGGTCATTCTCAGCATTCAAACATTCATGATTGAATTCCTTTCTGTATGCCTCAGATTTCTCATTTTTGCAATGAGGGTAAACATAGTACCTACTCTACAGAGTTTCAGAGTTATATATAATTACTTTATAAGATTACTATAATTATTATTATTATCATGCCTTAAATCTACCCCTTAACCTCCTGTGCTTCTCTGGTTATCACAGTTCTCTAATCCTCTTTGTAGCAATCTCAAAACAACGGCCTATTCTTACTCTCTCTAATGCCTCAGTCACTCCAGAACCTCCTTGAAAAGTCACTGTCACAGATGCTAATTACTGTCAGGTAACTAAATCCAATAGTCTATTCTCAGTCCTCAGTAAATAAATAGCAGCCAACATACAGAGAACACTTGCTTTACTGCCAGACATGTTCATATAATCCTCACAATATCTCTGTGGGGCAGACACTATATTTATCTCATTTAGAGAAGAGGAAACTGAGGCATCAAGGGATTAAGTAACTAGCTAAAGATTCCCCAGCTTACTCAATTTCCCAACAAGTTCTAGAGAAAATTCCAAAATTTGGCCACATTCTGGCAATTGTTTTAGCAAACATTCCCCTGATTAATTCCTTCACAAGCAAAAAGCTCGTGTCCTTATGTCCATACTATCTTATTTACAGTGATTTTCAATTCTCATAATCCATGCCCTATTCCAAAAACAAATAAAAATCCCCCTCTGTGAAACTTTTACACATTATAACTAGTATAAAATCAATGACAGAAAAAAAAACAAACATTCGAATAGAGAAAGGAAAACATGACCAATAATCAGGAGGGAAAAAACAGTTAATGGAAACAAATCAACAAAAGATCAAGATGTTATAGTTAGTTAATGAAGATTCTGAAATAATTATTACAGGGGCTGAGATCATAGCTCAGTGGTAAAGCCCTTGCCTAGCATGTGTGAGGTCCTGTGTTTGATCCCCAATGCTGCATAAATGTATGTAAATAAAATAAAAACAACTAAAATATACTAAAGAAAATAAAACATATACAGAAAGGATAAAAAGAAAATTAAGAGAGAATTTTAATCTAGATATAATTAAATGAATATCCTAAAATGGCAAAATATAATATCTGAAATCAAAAATTCACTTAGTAAGATTAATAACAGCTTGGACAAAGAAGACACCTCTGATGAGCTCAAAAGCAGATCAACAGAAAATATCTAATTTGAATCACAGAAAGAAAAAATAATTGAGAAGAAAACAAAGCATATGGAGATGTAGGACTCTCTCAAAATGTAACATAGGCCTAACTGTAGTCCCAGAACAAGAGAATGAAACAGAAACAGGATCTGAAAGGATAGTGGCCCAAGAAATTTCCAAAATTGACGAACAACACACCTCAAAGATTTAAGAACCTCAATGAACTTTAAATGAAGAGTTAAGTTTATGGCAAGAAATCTTACTAAAGATGCAGAGAAATAGTTCATAATGATGAGATTATGACAGAACAATATCCCCCCCCCAAATGTCCATATTCTAATCCTTAGAACCTATGAATGATACCTTACATGGAAAAAAAAAAGACTTTGCAGATGTAACCATGATAAGGATCTTGAGGTGGAGGATTACGCATTAGCCCTTCACAAGAATCCTTATAATAGAAAATATATTGTTAAGATAGAAATAAAAATTAAAGATGCTACTTGACTGCTTTGAAGAAGAAAGATGGTGCCATGAGTAAGAAGTGCAAGGATTATAGTGCAAAGAGCTAGAAATTCTAAGGCAGGGAGAGAGGTTCTCCTCAAAGCCTCTGGAGTACATTAATCTGGGCCCAATGAAGCCTATTTTGAACTTCTTATCTCCAGAACCAAAAAATTAATAAATGTTTATGCGTTACAAGCCACTAAGTTTGTAGTACCTTGTTGCAGCAGCAGTAGTGAGACTTATTATCAAACAGAGAACAATGAGTTCCTGACAATTAACCTATGGGTTTTTGCTCCCAGTCACATATACAGGGAAGAAAGTGAAAACAATGATTAAAAAGGTTGGTTCTGGGTCTATGAGAAAGTAAGTTTTACCCCCTCACCACTGGCTTTTGGCTCTGAGGCCCCTTCCTCTTTGGGGGGGGAATCTATCCTGTATCAATTTCTTAAATAAAATTTTCAAGCATATCAGGTGCTTATTCTTCAACACCAGGGGAACAAGAGCCCATTCCCAATCTCCATTGGACCGGTATCAGAAGGACACTAATATAAGTTTCGAAAAAACAGGAAAATACAACATTCCTGAGTTTACCTCCACTAAATCATCCAACTTCAAAACTGAAAACAGGAGCTGGAGCTGAGTGGGAGAGTGCTTCCCTAGCACATGTGAGACACCAGGTTTATTGGATCCTGAGCACCATATAAAAATAAACAATATAAAGGTATTATGTCCATCTACAACTAAAAATAATTTTTTAAAAAACAAAAATTGGCAGAAAAGGAAAACAAGTCCATTAACATATTTGGAGGATATTAACTCATTTATCCCAGTAACTAATAAAGCAAAAAAGAAAAAATAAATCATTAGAAATATAGAAGATTTAATCATACCATTAACTATCTTGAACTAGTTGACATTCATAGAACACTAAACATAAGCACTATAGAACATGCACTGTTTTCATTTACCAAAACAGATTATATTCTGGGTCATAAATCAAATCGGCAACAAATTCAGAGAACTGAAATATACTAAGTGTATCTTCTGACCACAGTGGAATTAAACTCAAAACGAACCAAAATTAAAAACAACAACAACTTTCTACATATTGGAAAACTAACCAAATTACATAGCTACCTTTTTCTCCCTCAAAGTTCCCAAATTCTCACACCCTCCTGGCATGAGGGAAAGGGAAAGAATGGTCCTCCCTGCCCTGAAAACACTGCTCTCTTTCAGATTCCTGTTTGTCTTTGACACTGCTCCCCTTCTTTGTAAAGTTTCTTTCACCCTTCCTCCAATTCCCACCTCTCTTCAAGGCCTGCCTTAAACACAACCCTTCCTATGAAGCAGTCTCTAATCCCTTTTGTGCAAAATAACCTTAACTTCACATCAACTTTTAGAGGAGATATTTTCCATACCTCTTTTAGCTCTCAATCACCTCTTATCTTGAAGCTTTGAATATTTCATGTGTGTAAATAGTAATTTTTCAATATGAATGTCAGCTATTAAATGATATAATTTATAACTTACCATCTTGCTGCTTATGGACCTGTATTAACTAAGGGGCCTGTTAGACATGCAGTCTCAAACCCCACACCAAATCAAAATTTCCATGTTTTACAAGAGTTACAGGTGACAGGACTACATACTGAAGTTTGAAATATTATGCCTGACAAGGTTTCTCATTAATTCAACACAATATATTGTATATGGAACAATTCAATAACTACCATTCAAATTGATCTAAAAATATGACACAATATCTAAGGAACACATAGTGAGGGCTGGAGCTGTGGCTGAGTGGTAGCTCACTTGCCTAGCATGTGTGATGCACTGAGTTCGATTTTCAGCACTGCATATAAATAAATAAAATAAAGATCTGTCAACAACTAAAAATATTTTTAAAAAAGAACACAGTAAATTTGAGGTCAAAAAATATATTTTCAGGAAGTGCAATGATTAATGGTATACTGGTAAACACATCTAAACTACAAGTACATGGCTACACAATATGTCCATAAAAATCGAGGTTTATATTTCTCCTAGCTATTGTCTAGACATTCTACACGAAATACTGAAATATTTAGTCAGTCACTAGGGATGATGACCCCTGATAAAAAATAAAAACTGGATGGTTATGTAGGCCTCCTCTATCATCAAATAGATGAAAAAAACTGGAAAATAAATTGGCCAACTATCTACCATAACTCTTGAATCCACCATAATTAGAGTAGTATTTTTCACATATGCCTACATCCAAACTTCCTCAAGAAGCTCCTTAAGCCCTCAAGTAATGATACTTAATTTTTATAAAGTAAGAAAAAATTAATAATTTCATTTAAAACAAACATGAATTCACTTTTCTGTCATTTTGGAGCCCATATATAATGGTTTTAACAGTTGAAAGAACCCATTGACTATATTCCGCTAATTTAGCAAATATTTTAGGAGTCCATCTCTATTTTCCAGGGCAAACATAAATCTTAATTACCTATCTGAACTTTTTATTTAAAAAAAAAAGATATAACATTAAAAAAGATGTGCTCAAGAATAAGTAAAATTTCATTATGTTGACACTGTAACATGTAAAAAAAATCTTTGTTTCTAGTTCAAACAGATTACATTAGTAGCTTATATTCCATGCCCAGTTTCTTATCCCCATTCTGAAAACAATTGGTCAATTCTTCCCTCTTGCTCCTATCTATTCAATGCTATTCCACTTAAACAAAACATCAACACCTAATCCTTGAGTCCCTTTGACTGGACAGAGTCCTTAAAACAGGTCCCTCCAGGACAAGTAGAAAGTGTGTCCAAATAGGTACCTAATGTCACACCTCATTTCTTTGATCTAAGAAAACAAAACCAATTCTGACAGACAATAATTTTAAAGTCTTACAAGGAATCATTAATTCAAATCACTCTAAAGCTGATTTACCTTCAAATCACCCCCAAATTAAACATATCTATGTTTATTATATATTTATTAATAAATATTTAATATTTAGTAAAAACTAAAAAATACATTTAAGATACAAAAAGAATGTATTTAGGCAGCCTCCTCTTTTTGTGCCATAATGATAAATAATACCATTAAATGTAACATGTAGCATTAGAATTATATTAAGGTGCAATCATTTCCCTTATAATTTTTTTTCCTTTAGTAAGATGCAATATTTCAGGTTAAACTCTGATAAACAAGATCAATGAAATACAGATAAACCAAATAATAAACCTAGTTGTTGAAGTAAATAAAGGTTTTATACCAACACTCATAAATGGTCAGAAACATACTATAAGTTTAGATTTCAAAAATGGTTCAAATGTACCCTAGTTTTGTTTGTTTGGTGATAGGGATTGAGCCCAGGACATTGTACATGCTAAGTATGTATCTACCACTGAGCTACGATCCCAGCCTCTGTACTCTAGTTTAAATAGTTCTCTATAAGAAAATTAACAGCACACTAACATGGTATACACAACAAATTTACTATGGTCTAAAAGCATAGTAGCTCATTGGTAAAGCAGTTGCCAAGCATTCATGAGGCCCTATGTTTGCTCCCCAGTACTTAAAAAAAAAAAAAATTGCCTAAAAGTTTAATAAGCCATCTATCATTTATTTTTTTTTACCATCCAAAACCTATCATCATTTTGGAGGACTGGTTTGAAAGTTTCAACCTTTTTATTCTATAAAAAGCATAGAATAAAAACCATAGAAACTTGAATAGATATCTTCTTTTTCCTCTATTAGCAAAAAAAAGATCATTTTACTCAACCATTTAGACATAAATATTCTTTCTGTTGCTAGGGATACTAATAAAGAGATTATATTTTAACCATCATCCATTATTACTCTTTCTTCCTCCAGTTATTCAATGACAAAAGTGTAGTTGTACAGAAGCAGACCAAAAAATGTTCACTATGAGACCACTACCTACTGTTATATAACTGCCTTTGATACTTTACATAATGTGTAGAGACAGTGCCTTTGATACTTGACTGTTAAAAGATTTACTTGATATTGGTCAATATTTATATACTACAAACATAGTCAGAAAATCACTTTAAAAAAAACAATTAAAACACATTCAAGTAGCTCTTAAAGAATTCTACATGGGCTTGGAAAACATCTCATCCAACCTAATGTAAAACCTAAAAACCAAATAGACCCACAGGCTCTTGACAATGAGTGGGTCTCAGCAGCATTGCAAAACAGAAAGAAATTTGCTTACGTAGGAAGATTTAGTGGGTAGGAGGCACAGGATAGGGCAGAGGACATCAGGAATCTAGGATCACACAGCAGGCAGAAGTCTAAGCAAATATACAATCAGCCTCAGGCACATAATGTCCACAGGTTTTAGAGACTCACTTACAAAGGTCTATTCTGATTTATAACAAAAATTTACAGAGTCAATCAACAAATATTTATTGAAGGTACTTTATGAATTAACCACTGTCCTGTGTACTGAGGAACTAGTTATAAATAAAATAAAAGATTGCTACCATATACAAGGGTCTGTGCTAAACAGTGTATGAATACAAGTGTTGTTCTGTTGTTCATATTAGCTCAAGGGAAAGTTCAGTGATGAACTAAGCAGTAAACAAAGGCGGTAACTAAGGCACAGGGATCAACAACAGTGCAAATTATTAGAATAGTGATACAAGGCAGGGCCAAAAGTTCCTGGAATCAAGCTACTGAAGGGCTGGTAATAAAGGTTTAATTCATTCAGCAAAATCAGTTTATTCCCATGCTAATTACCAAACATGAAAACAATAAAAACAGATAAGACAACGCTGACCTTATAAACCTCTGAAGTTTAGGATAGCCCAATATTTAAGAACAGGCTCTACCCTAGAGAAATCTGCAAGTGTTTGGTGGCCTAACTTCAAAAGGTAGAGATATACAAGGGCAAGAAAGCAAAGAGATCTAGTAGAGATGTGTTCAAAGTGATACTTTAGGAAAAAACACCTGATAGCAATGAAATAGAGAACTGAAAAAGACCTAAGACAAGGCAGAGGGGCATAATAGAACATGTGATTGGCAGTCAGAAGACCTGGTTCAAGTCTCTGCTGTTTTAATTATTAGTCTCATATTCTCAGAGTCCGTTTGTCATCTTTAAAACAGGAATAACAAGTTGATTAAAAGAGTTGAATAAAAACATACAAGGATTTACTCCCTAGCCTGTAAGAAGCCATACCAATGTTATTTCTATCATTAGTTAACAAACTATGGCAGTAGTTTAGCAATTCAGTAGTAAAGACCAAAGCTGGAATGAAGAAAATGTGAATAGCTAGGGTGGGGAGAAAAGAAAAGTGAAATATATAAAACATGAATGAGAAACAAACAGCGGGATTTGGCAAAGAGGGGTACGTGGAAAAGGTGGAAATTTTAAAAACATAAGTATCAGAAGACATGTGTTTAGGGAGAGAGAAATGAAAAAAATATTACAGTACTAAATTATTTGTGAAAAAATAAGTTGAAAATTTTTAAGTATGAATATAATATCTCAGAGTGCCAAAATCACGTAAAGAAGACAGAAAATTCTCTCAAGTGAATAGTCTTGTTTGGTCTGATTATACTTTCTAATATCAAAAATATTGGCAATTGCTTAAATTTCACTAAACTTTTCTCAATATACATTTAATTTATATTATACTAATTTATGTTATGTTATATCATAAATGAGCAAAGAATGGAAATGAATTAGCTGGTTACTTTTTAATCAGTAAGGGTACCATTGTGAGATGTTTCTTTGTATAACTTTGCAATGTAGTAAACAAAGAAAATACATTGCTTCCTTTGTTAACTTTAAAGTTCTAGAGAGGTTACAGCTAACAAAACAGTCTTAACAACTGGATTCAATGGTCAGCTCATCCTGGAAGTAGGGTTTGCTCTTTGGAATACCTTACTAGTCCACATCATTAATGACACTATTATAATCAATGAGGCATTAAATAATCTGAGACCTGAACCAGGATGATGACATGTTGAATGCGGGGGGAAATGGCATAAACATAAAAGACAGTAACAATGCACCTACACCATGAATATGAAATGACAAGCTCTCCAACTCAATTATGCCGGTGGGAATCCAATTTGGTCCCTCTTCTAAGCAATGTCTAATTCTATCCTTCAAATAAGCAAAAAGTAGCTAAAGACAGAAAAGCATCCAGAAAGCTTTGATTTTGCAAGGTCTAATCTGTATCTGGACAGAGATGATTAGTAACAGTTTTGAGACCTGCCCAGTTAGTAATTTTGCAGGAATGACCCACATACATGAAGTGACATGTTCAGTGATGAAAACGAGCACATATTGTTGTGCAGTCAGTCTCCTCCAACAACTGTAAATGCCTCTTCTCTCACTTGGATAACTGATGTATGAAAACAACATAAGGCTTCCTAGCTTTTTCTAAGAAAATTAATTTTCTAAGAAAAATGGTTGTTGCTCTGTAAGCTCTATAAACCTGTTGATGATGATATCTAATATTTGACTGTGACACCGTACCTGGACACATTAATATTGGGGTATTTGAGAAATACCAGGAAACTACAGAAGCAACAGAAATTATGAATTGAAGTTATCTAATTCAGAATATTCCTTAATGACTGATGCATTCTCAAGCATCTACCACAGCAGCAGTGAAAATTATCCACTAATAAGGTAAAGGAAGGCTTAGTTTTGCAACATGAGGATATTGCTAAATGTCTGTGACAAATGATGATGTTACATGATTATATTACATTGATAATACACTAAGATTACCTACAAAGCACCAAAAATTTAGCATTAACATGACACAATTAGTGCAATCCCCAGGACATGTTAAAAGGGCTTCACTGACTTTTGTTTCAATAGGGAATTAATATTTCTTAAGAAACTGCTATGCACCAGGAACTGTATACTTAGAATTGATATTTGTTATTTAATTTGCTACTTACTCAATTAGGGTTTCTAGAACTGTTTTGTTTGTTGTTGTTATTGTTGTTTTGTTTTGTTTAGTTTTGTTTTCAGAGCAACAGGAACAGTGTGGAGAGCAGGCTGTGCTCTGCTCTGAGTTACTCCATGTTATATAGAACAGCAGCTTTCAGGTTGTGCCTAGCCCTGAGTTACTTCATTTCAATAACAACCTCTGAGGCAAAAGGACTTGTCTGGACAAGTAGATAACCACCAAATGTTGGACATACAGAACTTATCAAAAAGAACAACCCCCAGCCACATAGAATAATCAATCAGAAAGCACAAAGTTATAAATAACTGATCTGTGCTGATTTTAAAAAATTACCACCTGCAAATTTATCAAATTATATCAGGAGCACATGGCATATCTAATTCTACCAGAGAAACTAGAAACAAACATTTATCAAACATACCCTCACCTAGGACCTATAAAAGGAGGAGCCCCCCAAACTGCAACCCAATACACTGACCTAGTCACTACTCACAAGCCTGGCCCAGGAATATCACAACAATGAACTGCCAACTCTCTGTCCCCAGGCAGCTCAGCAGTTTTTTGCAGTCCATGACATTGCTCACTTAGAAACTGACTTCCAGACCTTCATTTTGCCACTCTATGCCTTGAAAGCTCTACCAGCTTGGTTAGTTGGCTTCAGTGACTCTCTTCTCAATACTGACTGAAATTGGAATGAAATAAAAGAACTATGATTTCTGGGGTCACAATTACCAAGTGAAACTAAGAGTACTTGGTTAATTAAAACTGGTGTAATCAATGTAGCTTATGGATTTATTGTGATTCAATAAATTATGACATTGTGGAAAGACAGTTGTGTTCTATACTAATAGCATGGCTCACTCATGACAAATGGCATCTACCTTGCATGAGAACTTGGTGTAATGACTGGATATATACTAGTAAACAGAGTAGTATTTGTTGAGTGAATGAATTAGTAGTTTAAAAAAAATAATCGGGCTGGGGTTGTAGCTCAGTGGTAGAGCACTCACCTAGCATGTGCAAGGCCCTGAGTTTGATCCTCAGCACCACATACAAATAAATGAAACAAACGTACTATGTACAGCTAAAAGAAATAAATATTTTTTAAAAATCAATGAATAGTATGACATGGGATGGAGTAGTATATCACTGAAATCTGAAAGCTGTATTTCCTTGAATAACAGGTGCACAAGTTCCTAGAGTAGTGTAGGAATGTCTTGAAAACTGATTCAGAAATGTTAGAGCCAGAGGAATCTCGGAGGAGATCCTTTATCTAATTCTCATTTTAAAGATTAGGCCAAGAGAAAATATAGGATTTGCCTGAAGTAACTTTCTAGTTACTGGCAGAAGTATGGCTAGGCCCTAGGACTTTGAACTCCCTTTCTGTAGTGTAAACAATTATTTTGCAGCTTCCCTTGAGGGTTGATAGGAGCTCCTTTGTGAAGGAACCATATTGCCCAGCAATATTTACTACAAAAATCACATGAGCTATTAACTCATACAGTAAAATACTCGAGTTATGACAAGATAAGGAAGATATTTTTCTTGTCATCTTATAATGTCAACTAAAAGCCTCAAGAAAAATCTGCAGACACGTCCCAAGGATTTCCCAAGAGGTGGCCAACTGGCCTTTCTACTATCAGCCCTTATCTCTTATCCTCAGGCCATATGAGGTAAGGTGAAAGATACAATGTGGGACTATTTTGAAGGAATTGGGTTTAGAGAACACTATTTTTTTCTTCTCCAAAGCATAGGGATATAGAATGTCTCTCCTCTGCTAAACCAAGTGAGGGGGAAGCCCAAAGTTTTCTTTACTTAAAACGATAGAAGAACAAAACAAGACAATTATGGCGTCTCACTTCTCAAGAGTAAACCATCTTAGAATGTCCATCTCATAGAGGGCTTGCCTATCCCAGAGTAGCCATCCAGGAGGATGAGTGACTACTTAATAAAATCTGAGGTGTGGCTTCTGGAATCTAGCCATGTAAACACACATACATACACACACACACACACACACACACACACACACACACACACACACACTGGCATTTGCTGCCTACTTGGAAAAGTCTGAAGATAGAAAGTCAAGAAAAACAAAAGTATAGTAACTAAGCCAGCAAGCAGCACTCCTTACTGTTTGACAAGTCATAGATATGTGTTATTTCTCATTTCCCAGGTGGACAAAGAAGAAAATGGCATTTTGCCCATAAAAATTTGACTCTAGGGGAAATGGACATTTGTTGTAAGAGGCCATAGGTATTATAAGGGAACAAGAGCCAGGGAATTCCCAACAGGACAGGCCAAGAGTAGAATGCTCCAGTACTCTCAGTGATAACAGAAATTACCTCAAAATTTTCATTAACCACTTTTTCCCAGTTAGTAAAACATCTCCAGTCCCCAGCAAAACTAGCCATCTCAGATCTGCAAGTTGCTCTGGTCTGAAATATTGGATGGCAATGGTATTGAAGAGTTCAAGGAACTATGAGAGTATAGTGTTGGGAAAATTACCTATGGCAATTTTAAGTTGCCAAATTGCCAAAAATGCTAATAGGATGACTAGTGATGAATGGAAGACCTGGCCATGAGATCAGTGGATGAGGCCTAGTGTCAAAGATAGCAGTAAAGGACTCTGAGGTTGATGTGAGATTTGGAGGAGGAAAGAGGAGAGTCAGATTAAAAACTTCACTAGGAAGCAAGGAGAAAACTCCTATCCAGGCACTGAATTATATGTGATGTCGGATATTTCTGAAAAGCCTAACTACTTACTACTTTTTTCTTACCTCACTGATCTCCAGTTTCCTTGGCTAGATCTTCTCTTAGTCTCTAAATTTGAGAGTGTCCCTGGGCTCTTTCCTAACAAGCCTTCTCTAAATTTTCTTTCTTCATGGGTAAATGTATCCGATTCCATCACTTCAGCCAACTAAATGTTGTTGACTCTCAAAAGTTTATCCTCAGACCAGACATCTTCCTTACGACTCAGACTCATATATTAAATTACCAACTTGACATCCTTTTTAGGATGTTCAATGTACACAGCAATCTCAAAATAAAATTCAAAGTAGAATGATGAATCCCACCACCCCCAAAAAAAATCAATTTCCCCTCAAAGCCCCAAATATAATATATTTGATTCTTCTCTTTTCATCACACCCTTTATCAGCAAGGCCTCACAGCTCTGTCTCCCCAAATCTGATTCTCATTCTCTATACTCTGGTTATTAGTTCATCCAAGCCACCTCCATCTCTCTCCTGGAACACAGCAGCTTTCTCACTTGCCTGTCACCTCCATGTTTAACTCTTATAATACAGGCCATCCTGTATATAGCAATCAGAGTTATCTTTCTAATATGTAAATCAATCCGTGTCATATTTCCACATGACATTTTCTAATAAAGTTAAAATGAAGTCCAAAATTTCCTCTCTGAACTGCAGGTTCCTCCCTCCCTATCTAATCTTATCTGTATCCATCCTCTTCTCTATGTGTTGTATCTGGCTAGACAGCCCTTCTACCCTAGTCCACTAACATGCCAGTTTATTTATCAATGCTTTTTCATGTGATTTGTTTGGAATACTCATCTCTCAGATCTCCCATGGTTCTTTTCTCAACAGCCAAGTCTCAACTCAAATGTTTCCTTATAATAAAGCCCAATAACTAGAAAGTATGTCATTGTTTCCCCTCCATAGTACATCTCAGTATCTGAATTTAAAAAAAAAAAAAAAGTCTCCATCCTCACTCAATGTTAGCCCCTTCAGAGTTAAAATTCTTGTCTTGCTCACATCTGTATCCCCAACACCCCAAACACTCTTCCTGGCACATCAGTAGAAGTATTTTTTTAACTGATTTACTAAAGGCTCCCTGATGCTGAATATTAGAGCTGACATGCCTGCCAAGTACATGAGAAGGACAATGAAGAAATAAAAAAGCATATCTCTTTGCTCTTGAATAACTCACAATTCATGTGAGGAAAAAAAAAGTCAAAAGAAACCAACCCCAAATACAATGGTTTATGTAGCAACCTACAAATAAAACTTCTATCATAGAATATAAATTACAGTTACATATGATGAGGAGCTGTAGGGTTAGCAATGTGGTAGACTTGGTCAGGAAAAGCATCCTTAGGAACAAATAATTGTATGAGGTATGTATCATCAATATCTTTTTACAGATGAGGAAAAAATTCACCCAAGATCAAAAACTAGAAAAGGAAAAAAGCTCAAACAAGTCTTCTGATGTTATAGCCCACCTTCCTCTTAGTCAATCATATTACTGCAACTTCCTTATAACAAGAACTGGCTACTCCAAAAGATACATATAATAGAAGTAAGATTAGATACTAAAAAACAGAGCTATTGATGGCATCTAAAAGTCTACCAAAGATTTAAGAGCTATCCAACAACAATATTAAAAGTTCAACAGTCCTTGGGTTTTGAGCCTTTCAAAATACAGATCATCAGCTTACTGAGAAAAAAAAAGGAAAACATAACATAGAAACATAGTCTGGTACCCACAGGAAATTGGGATTGATGAAATAAATACAGAACCACCAGGCACAGTGGTACACGCCCATAATTCCAGCAATTAGAGAAGCAGAGGTAGGAGGATAGCAAGTTTGAGGATGGCCTGGGCAACTTAGTGAGACTCCCACCGACTTAGGAACACCCTGTCTGAAAAGTAAAAAGGATTAAGATATAGCTCAGTGGTAAAGTGCCCCTGGGTACAGTACTTAGTACAAAAAGAAGAAGAAAGAGAAAAAGGGAGAGAGGAAGAGAAATAGATACATAAGAAAAAAATATGAGTTAACAAAGGAGTTTTCTGTATTCAAAATATTCTTAGAAATGGTATATTTTAAGAAATTTCTATAAAGGCTTCCTACATTACTCAGACCAAAGTTGACCACTCAATGAATGTTAATAACCAGCTTTGTGGGAAAAGGGAACATAGATATGTGTGCGTATGCACACACATACACATATGATGTGCTTACTCATGTCCTGGTATGTGTGGATGAGCAGTTGTCAGTACATCTTTGCAATGAATATATCTAGTAAGAATAGGATGAAATTCACAGAAAGGGAATAAAAAAACTGAATGAGCACAGAAATTAGAAAAGCATTAGAAAGGATAAGTATAGAAGAGAAAGCTAATAACCAGTGGGATTATGGTAAAGATTAGGAGATTGCAAAGATTAGATTTCACAGTACTTAATTATTAAGAAGCATTTACGTTACTATTATAGAAAATACTAAATTGCTTTTGTATTTAAAAGTGGCTAATGTGATTACAATTGCTTTAGGGGACTATTCAGATAGCTTGTACCTATAGTGTTCAGACTCATTTTTGATATGTTTCAAAGGAAAGCTATCATATCTTGTATAGAATAAGATTCTCCCAACTGGACTGAATTCTTAAAGGGCAAAATCCATACCTGATTTCTCTTGCATCTCCCCAGCGAAGTGTGTTGAGTGTATTTGATCTCAATAACTAAAAAATTCAATTTTACTACTTGCAATGCATTGAATTAATCAGAGGAAAATTTCATTGGAATGGTCAGAGATGTGAGCTACTTATTATACTCACAAATTAATTACTTTAGCTAGCAAAATATACTTAATTAAGTAACTTCTTCCATAGTTACAATGGCTGGGGGTAGCTTTTTTAAATATTTTTACTAAGGCTGTGATGTAAGCCACAGAAGTATTATCCACGTTACACATAGGATCTGAGTCACAGAGAAGTGACACGCTATTTTTCCACAAGGTTACTTTTACATCACCACCACCTGAAAATGAGTCAGTGGCACAAAGTGATTTGAATTCAAAGTTCAGCAGCATTACTTTCATCACCAAAGTTCATTTTAAAAGATTGCATTGTAAAAGGAAAATTATGTAATATGCATATAAAATAAACATATTTAATAGTCCACAAAAGTCATACAGATGATTGCTTTTGAAAACAGAAATTCCTGTTATTGAATCTTTCATTTTTTTCAATAGAGAATATAGTTCTCTTCAGAATGTACAGGAAACAATACAAATTTGTAAACATCTGTTTTACAGCATGAGCATAGGAAATTTAACTATGATTGTGAAAGATATTTATCCTTAGTTGTATTACTCTGTTTCTATCAGTTATATTCATCATTTTAGGAGCTTATATTTGGATAAGGAGGATTCTTCTGCTTTTCAAAGCCAGCAAACAATTCAATTTTACCACTTAATGATCTGCCAGTATATTATAGGTTCATCTGTCATTGCAATGTTTCATTGCATAGCAAGTCAACTTGTGAAAGACACAAAAGGTATCTGTTTCAACAGTTCAATCACAGGTTGGTGATGCAGCTTAGTGGTAGACTGCATGCACCTGTGGGGCCCTGCATCAAAAACAAAAGAAGGTAATCCAGTTTGTTTTCTAAACAGGTTTTTTAAAAAGTGAAATCTCCTCCCCCACCATGATTTAAGTTTCAGGCTTCATTTGTAGAAACCTTATCACTCAGAAACTTGTTTTCAATGCAAACAAAACTAGTCATCAAGTCAAAGGTTTAGGGAACTAATATTAAATAAACAATGAAGATTCAATTATTGAGTAAGGTCCAAAGAAGAAAAGGAAATCACAATACTTGTTTATTAATTTTTTTCTTATTTAACCAAAGTAATTAAAATTAAAAATAAGCAAAATGATTTCTCTCATCATACAAAAAGGAAATTTTAATCAAATATCTTTTTGTAAGTTAGCAAAAAAAAAACCGTCACCTACATCAATCTTTAAAAATTACTTCAAATTAGATATGCCATATAGAAATAGTGAGATGGCCACTATGTATTGATATGCCACATGGAAATAGTGAGATGGTAGTTTCTGTAGAAAAAACTTTGGGGTCTTAATTAAAAAAAAAAAAACTTGTTGGCATAAGTAGAGGTATGCTTAGGTTAATAATAAACTAAGTGATATATTTCAGAGGTTTAAGGATTAACATGCCAGTCAGCTCACCTTTCCAGGTAAGCAGTTAGAAATCAAAAAGCAGCCCCCACGTGCTTAGAGATAAATAGAAAATTCCAGGAGTGTACATGCCAAGGAAGACAAAATTCAGATGACATGGTATTCAAACTGGTATGATCATCTCAGTCTTGACTTTTGCAAATCAGCACAGTCAGTAAAAGCAAGCCAAGGTAGTGTTCTACTATATAAACACAATGATGATATCTTCCGATAGTGATATCAGGGTAATTTATATGATCTAATATAAATGCACTGTTATCATCCCTTTTCTTCTTCATTAGAGACAGACACAGTAACTTTAACTGAAGATCTGAGAGGTTCTATTATACAAATTGTTTTTTGTAATTTAATCCAAATACTTTTATTGAGGCTTACTGTGTGCCAGGCATTTTTCTGTAGGCATTATAAATATGTCAATCAATTCTCATAACAGTCCTATTATGCTAGGTTTGGATTTGGAGTGCTGCCCAAGCTGGTGGCACTATTGGGAGGCAATGGAAACATTAGGAGGTGGGGCCTACTGGAAGGAAGTATGCCATTAGAGGTGTGCACTCAACAGGGACATTAGAAGTCTGGCACCTTCCTCTCTCTCTTTCTGCTTCCTGGCTACCAGTAGATGAGCAGTTTTCCACATCATGCTTCAACCATAATGTTCTGCCTTGCACAAGTCTGAAGGGAAGGAGCCAAGTGACCATGGATTGAAATCATGGGACTGTGATCCAAAATAAATGTATTCTCCTTTACTTTTATTTTTTTTTCACCCAATATTGGGGATTGAACCTAAGGCTTCTCTACCACTGAGCTATGACTCCCATCCTATAGGGCCTCTGATCTTACTAAGGGCCCAAGCTAACCTCAAACATACAATCCTTCTGCCTTAGCCTCCAGAGTAGCTGGGATAACAGGGATGAGATACCCAGTTCTTTCTTTTAAGTTGATTTGATCAAGTAATTTGTCACCAAGACAAAAAACTAATGAACACACCCTTATTATCTCTATATTTCTACTTCATAGTTGAAAGTACCTAGATAAAACTAAAGTTTTATAAACAAGAGCTCACCAAAGAAATAATCCCTACCTTGAATGGGGTCAGAAAAGAAATTATGGTTAGTTACTAGACATTAGCTAGAAGAGGAAAAGAGAAAAAACATTCCTAGTGCAAGTCATTTACAGCACTCTATACACTAAGATGGTTATATACTTAACAATCCTATAGATTGGCACTAACTCCATTTTATAAATGAGAAAACTAAGGCTCACAAAAGTTAAGTGGTTGTCCTAAAATTTTGAACTCATATATTTTTGACTCTAAAGTCTATGCTATTTTCAATAAGCCATGCTACAAAAGAAAATAAAATTAAGGAAGAGGTGGGAATGAGAAGATGAAACAAAATTAATAAGGAAAACATCAATAGAAGAAGACAGCAGAACAGAAATCACTAGAGACTAGGAAAGGTAAGGGACAGTAGGGAGAGTGAAGAAGGTACATCACGGGTACCACAACACCCGGTAGGGTGAAAACGTGCTCTGGAGTTGATGGCACATAGGGATTTAAAGTCTATGACAATTAGTTATACATTTCAAAATAACTAGAGAAGTTTGAAGGTTCCCAACACATAGAAATAATAGTATTTGAGAAGATGGAAAAACTAATTACCCTGATTTGGTCATTACATATTGTTTACATGTATCAAATTACAATACTGTATCCCATAAAAAGTGTAAATATTATGTCAATAAAAAATAAATAAGGAGGAGCTGGGGTTGTGGCTCAGTGGCAGAGCACTCGCCTAGCACATGCGAGGCCTTGGGTTCGATCCTCAGCACCACAGAAGCAAAAATAAATAAAATGAAGATATTAAAAAAGAAAGAAAGAAAAATAAATAAATAAGGAACATAAAGTTAGAAAAAGAAAGAGGAGATCAACCAGCTCTTAGCAACTACTTGATAGATATTGAGTAAGATAATACTGTTGCCACAAAGCCCCAGTGCTTTGTACCCTACAAGACAGGGCTGCCAGGAGTAGAGAACCAAAAAGCCAGGATGGCTACTTGATTTCAAGAATGAACATGCATAATTCCTTCTCATATTCTTCTTCTTCCCTACTTTCCCCTCATTTTCAGTGATGCTGCTGTGAGAAAAAACATGCCTGACTACCTAGATGTGCCAGTCCCATATAGAACAATTTCAGTGCATATACCAGTAGCTTCACCTAGACTAGCACACAGTCTATGGGCTACTTTAGCAAAATAAGATGCTATATATATATTGTAAGGACACAGCAGAATCCAATAGGACATTTTGATATTAATGCAACATTAGGCACAGTTCAGGGCTGACCAAGAAGTTCCATTTCAAAGTGACAATCAACAGAGCTTTAGATATGGATTTAAAACTTCAAAGCTTCTTAACAAACTCATATATCTCTTTTGACCAAAATGTTATAGGAACAACTTGAGAATCTTTTTCATCAACTTAAATTTGGGGAAAATTTCAATTTATTTTCGTTCATTAACACGTCTTATACAATATTAGCTAAGTTTATTCAACTTCTTAGTGAATTTTATGTGTTGGGGTGCATGTCCATATGTGTATGTGTCACATGAATCTCATATCAAAATCACAGTTTCTTAATCTCAGGTGACTTTAGTCTCAAAACATACTGGAGTCTCCTCAGGTGACTTTAGTCTGAAAACATACTGGAGTCTCCTGGTGAAGAAGAGAGGAGTGCAATTAGCCTGTCTGGAGGCTGGGGTGACAAGGAAGTGAAGTGAGGTCCACAGGTGACCTAGACTAGATCAATGACAGTACATGTATTTTGGTGGTAACTCTCAGTTTTGAAAGGTTCACATTAGTTGAAGTAGATCCCAGATGAAATAAAAGAGGACAATTCTCGCCACAGAAAAGGGGCTTTTCATAAATGCATTTAATCAAATGTGTTTGGAATCTAGATATGGGGAAAGGGACATAAGTCAGGAAACTAAGACAGAGGCCAAGTCTGGACAAATAAAATAAAATAAGAGATTAAAGGGAACGCTGTGACCCAAAAGCACAGGCAAAATCAATAGTAAGTTAGCAGCAAAACAAATTTTAGAGTAGTAGGTCATTGAGGCAAAAAAAATAAAACTGCTATTATTTACTTGTAGCTTTATATATAGGTCTGACTCAAAAAACTCAGAGGAACTAAGTCTGCCCATTTAGGGCACCAATGACTCCAACTAAAAAAAAGATAAGGAAAACAGAAATTCAAATGTGACATATAAAGAAGTCTCCTGATTTAGGTATTGATATTCAACACTGCCATAGATTAGAATCACTCATGTTAGTTCTTTAAAAAATGCTAATGGCAATAATCTTACTAAAGACCAAGGAACTCAGATTTTTTACAGTGGGACAAGGCAGAGGCAGACACAATGTTTCAGTTTTTGCTTTTATTTTTACTTATCCTATGATCTACTTAACCAGAGTTCAGAGTCAATGAAGTCATTTTGCTAAGTTTTCTCTTCTCCTAGACAAAAAAATGGTAACATCAAAAAAATGACAGTAATAATTATCATTTGGAAAACGTTTACTAAGTGCCAATAATATAAGGGTTTTAATGCATTTAATTCTTACAAAAAACATATTAAGTAGGTATTATTTTCACTTATTTAGCTCATATAAGTTTTCAATATTTGTTCAGCTCCTATAGACATTGAATTAAGCATTATTTTCATTCATAATGATGTACTAAAAGGGATGAAAATTTTGGAACATGATTGGAGATAACTTTTACCACTATTAACAAATTTATACTGATTCATCCTCATGAATATCCAGTCCCTGCTTCTAAACAGCAACATTTATAGTAACTATAAAGGTTATGTTAAAAAGTAGGAAAGCTGAGAAGTCCATCCAGGGACCAAACTCACAACTTTGTCCTTACTAGCAGCACACTGAAATCAAATGGACTTACATATCACACTATTCACAGGACCCAATAACATATAATATCTTTATGACAATTTTTAAACAGAATGAGGTAGGATTCTAATATTGAAAGATATCAGACAAGCCAGGCACAGATGGCCCACACCTGTACTTCCAGCAACCCAGAAGACTGAGGCAAGAAGATCACAATTTCAAGACTAGCCTCAGCAACTTAGTAAAACCATGTCTCAAAAGCTAAAATGGGGCAAGGGATGTAGTTCAGTGGTTAAGTCCCCCTGGATCCAGTCCCTAGTACCAGAAGAATAAAATAAAATAAAGATATAAAATAGACCACAAAAGTGGTATCAAAACATGCTCAAATTTAAAAGTGCAAAATCATCAAAAGCCCTTGAGTTACTCTGTTGAGAGCTACAATAACAGAACACATATAACATGTAAATTAAAAATTATGATGATTTATAGCATGCTAATGTAAAATTAAGAACCAACTAAAGAACTCTGTCTCAAAGACAGATGAATCTACTACAAAGGTAACAGAAGGTCCAATTATGCTTATGTAGCAAAATAGATAAGAATATAATCAAGGAAAAATGGAATCTCTTGACAATCTAAGGACAAGTTGGCAAACTAAAATTCAAAAGTATCATACTGTATTGACTAAATTGATACCCAAAGTGTCACAGATGTCACATTTAAATTAAGGAAACTTAAATGGCAGGCCAAATAACCAGGGATTAAATTTGTAATTTCAACTTTAATCAGCAGTTGACAACTTCCATTTTAGGGTAGGACAGATACAGACTAAATGACCAACAGGCAACCCAAACAAAAGAGCTTTGGTTTGAACAGAGGGAAAAAAGAAAGAAAGCAAGCACCAATTTTCAAAGGTCATGGAATGATTATGGACCTGTGTTTGCTGTGTTTGGCTTACCATCTGTTGGTCAAATGTCTATAGAATTCTAATACATTATATCCCAATATAGATATAGGCAGTGAAAAGTTAATACTCAATACCAAGGCAATATCAATGCTTTCTGAAAAGCATCTCCAGTACCACAACATTTGGTGAGCAACACTATCCCTCATTTTTTGATTCCAGGAAATAGTCCTTTACAGTCAGTGCTCTTTAGTGCAAATGAGAACATTATCCAGAGTTGTAGGAGACAGCACAAGTCTTAGAATAATAAAATTAGTGTGCTTATTAAATAACAAAGGCTAGCCAATTATATTACTATTTGATATATTGAATTTAATACATAAAGTACAGAATCATAGAAATAAAGCATATGATATATAATATTTAGCACATTACTCAAAATTTCTATATGCATAAAATAGTGAATATTAGGCTACAATAGGGCATACATATATATGTATGTATATTGCTGTGTCATTCATAGTGGCTCAAATAATAGACACTCAAAAAAAAAAAAAAAGAATAGATAACAAGTACATTTAAAGCATTTTACAGATTCAAGTTATGGGTCACACATTAGAGAATGACTAATCCAATCGCTGGAGTTTGGAACATTACCAACATGCCCATGGTTAATTATACAAATTCATCTCTAATCGTATTACTACCTGGGTTTGTAAAAAAAAAAAAAAAAAAAAAAAAAAGGATTTTCCAATGCTTTCACATGGTTGTCTCTTTTGATCCTTTCCCAGATGCACTGAAGTAGGTGAGGAACTGCCTAGCCAAGACCAAGTTCATCAGGGTAAGAATCCTGATTAAAACAGTTTTGTGACCATCCCGTGCTCATTGTATTACATCTCACTACCCTTAATAACTTTAATACCTCTATTTTCTGTAATACTAGCACACAGTGGAAATTTAATAATTATGAAAAAAATAAATTCTGATCTAAAAAAATAAATAAAATTAGAAGGAATACAAGTGAAGTTCCAGATGCCCTATGCCTCATTAGTACCTTATATGATCACATCACTTAATTAACTACAGCTTGACTCTCCAAAGCCTCTTACTCCTCTTTGCTATAAGAAAAAAAGAACAAACTTATTTAGACAACCTCTGACATTGTATCCATATAAGAGAATGTGAATATCTACTCTGAAAAACATATAATTTCCTTCATCATGTTCAGAGATTTGTGATACTGTCATGACAAAGTGACAGACACAACTCTCCAAAGTTAAGAAAAATGTCAAATCCAATTTCAAAAACTAAAATCTTAACTGAACAATAAGAGATCCAAAAGTAAGAAATAAATTGTCCTTGATTTTTTTTAGCCTCTGCTAGGGTCTCATGATGCTTACCTTTCCACAACCACACTTGAACATTTTTTGTTTTTTCCCTTTTACTAAAGAAACAGATGGAGTTGAAGAGTCATCCAAGAACACTGACTCTGTGGTTAATTCTTGAATGACTGTCAGTCTAATCTGGACATGTAGCTATCTACTTGTTTCATGTCATAACCCCAATTTCCTTCAAATGTTCTACTCTAATACTGCTGTCAATACATTAGTACCTTCTTTTAAAAAAGAATATTCTATTTCAGAAACAAGAAGAATCATATAAGGAAGGGCTGTGCCCTGATCCTCAAAGGCAAAAATTTCTCTGCATGGGAAAAGTTTTTAAAAGCTCTGTGTAGAGATGGAACATAGAAGACTTTTTGTATGACAGGCCTCTGTTACAATCAAAATGTGTCATAATCTTTATTCTCTCTGAAATAAAGAAAGAAAAGGAGGAGATGATTTAAAAGCCTAAGAACCACTAGTGAAGTAACATGGAAAAGAAGGTCATTTTAAACCACCCAGATTTCTATGTCAAATTCCACTCTAGATTCTCATAAGCAGGCTTCACCCACCCCCACTTCCCAGCCACCTTCCCTAGAGTGAGACCATTTTTACTGGCAGTGAGAGCATTAGAACTCACCTGTTAAACGAAACTTTTATGACTGTTTAAGGAATTCAAACTATAGGGTCCCTCCCACACACTCTCCTTTTCTTTTTATTTTTCCTTCAATATTAAAGGGATTCTATTTCTGGGATGCCTGCTAGCAAAACATGAAGTCCTAGAAAATACAAAGCACTTATCAACAGAAAACAGGAGCTGCTAGTTTTGTAACCTCAAGCAATTCCTTCTACTTCTTCAGACCTCCATTGTCACCACTATCTCAAAAAAAGGGTGTGGGTGGGACCTTGACCAGGTAGTTCTTTCAAGGTGCCTTTTAGTTTTAAAACTATTTTGTCAATAATTACAGGGGTACTAAAAATTATGTTAACTATATAAATTTTTTAAGTTTAAAAAAAAAACACATTTGAGGACAAAGGAACCTCAAGTATAATTCTTAAACATCCAGAAAGATCTTATAATAATCACAGAGTGTCATAAAAGAGTGTCATAAAAATTGTCCCCGTTTGCTTGGCTGTCATTTGCTCCAAACAAAGCCTCAGCCATGAGAAAACTATTTTAATACTCTTAGAAGATTAAATAGTTAATCCACTGGGAAACTAGGATGAAAGATAGAATTTATAGATCTCGTTTTTCAGAAGGAAATACTGAATAGAATAACAAACAAATTTGTCACGCATAAAAATTATTCCAATGATACATAGTATACAAACACTGTCTGTTATCTGGCATGCATCTTCACTGATGTCTTTTCCTCCCTAATCTGAAACTTTTACTATCAGGTAATATCTAATTTTGACAGAAAATAACCATTTCTAAGTGAAATTCTTACACGAGTTGTTTGTTACACATCTTGGGGGAAAACATCCATAATAACAAATATTCCAAGTCAATTTCTTTCAGAAAAAAAAATTGATGAGAATTGGAAGATTATAGTATTAACTAGATACTAAGATAATTTCTGCTTTCATGGCTTCACTAAACTGGAATTTCTAGTGCATCATTCACTACCCCATAATTATGCATCAAAATATTAACCAATTAGAAGGTAAGATGGCAAGAGCTCAAGGGGCAGTAATAATTAAACATGAAACCTTGCAGTTCCATGCAGTTCCAAATAATAAACAGATCCACCACACTTTTTAAACTTATTAAACCATATTTGAAGAAAAAGAATCATCTCATGTTTTATAATTAAATAATTTCATTGACTTCAACTCACATCATCTGCCAGTTCTTTGTCTTCTCTCTTTTATCTCTATTATGTTTAGAACCTGATACAAAGGCATACAGGTAAAATATGGATATCAAGTAGGACATAATGTCCTTATCCTCCTAATGCATAGGCTGTGAAGTTCAATTTTTGTATGAAATATACTTGAAAGCAGGGCACATTTTTTTTAAATAATTGTTTTTTAAAAAATGTTTGAGCCGGGTGCAGTGGCCCATGCCTGTAATCCCAGTGTCTGGAGGATCACGAGTTCAAAGCCAGCCTCAAAAAATGGCAAGGTGCTAAGCAACTCAGCGAGACCCTGTGTCTAAATAAAATACAAAATAGCACCTGGAATGTGGCTCAGTGGTTGAGTGCCCCTGAGTTCAATCCCTGGTACCCACCCCCCAAAAAATAAGTAAATAAATAAATAAATAAATAAAAGTTTGAACAACAACAAAAAATGCTAGCTGGGTACAGTAGCGCATACCTGTAATCCCAGCAACTAGGGAGGTTAAGGCAGGAGAATTCCAAGTTCAAAGCCAGCCTCAGCAATTCAGCAAGGCCCTAAGCACATTAGCAAGGCCCTGTCTCAAAATAAAACACACACAAAAAAAGGGCTGGAGAAGTGGCTCAGTGGTTAAGTGCCCCTGGGTTCAATCCCTGGTACCAGAAAACAAACAACAACAAAATGCTGTTGCAAAACAATAAGAAAGCCAAGAGCAGCGGGGAACACCTATAGTCCCAGTGATTTGAGGGGCTGAAGCAGGAGGATCTCGAGTTCCAGACTAGCTAACTTCGTGAAACCTTAGGTAACTTAATGATTTTGTCTCAAAATCAAAAATAAAAACATCTGGGGATGTAGCTTAGTGATAAAGAGTACCTGGGTTCAATCCTCAATGCCAAAATGAAAAAGAGAAACATTAAAAAAACAAACTATTACATTTCATTTCTAGTTTGTGCTGTTGGTTCTATTTTGTGTTAGTTCTAACACATTTTGTGCATTTAAACAGCCTTGTTCTGTTAGGTATAAGCTCTGTTGAAGCAAGGACCATGTGTGTCATGTGTGTTGCAGTAGGAAAGGGTCTAGTTCACAGTATGTACTTCATAAATATTTGATACATGAAGGAACAAACAAATAGCCAAACACCAAATAACCATCTGTTTCCATGAACTAAATGTTACCTGGAAGCCTTGCTCATCTACATTTTCTAAACATTACATTGTTTCAAATGACTTTCTTCACATGTATAGTTAATGTTTCAGTCTGAAATGTTTATTAAGTGAAATGTTTTTAAAACATTTGGAAATAAGTTTGAGAACATAGTAATAGATTTCAGAAACCTAAATTTGAGTTCCAATTTCAATACTTAGTGATGCAGAAGCCCTGAAGAGATCACCCAGTGTATTTGAGACTCACTTTTTCCTCTGTGAAATAAAGATAATATCTGTCCAGGCTACCTCATAGGATTTTAATAAAAGTTAAATAAAAAATCATTCATTATCACAAACAGAATGAGAAAGGAATCATAACCACCTTAATATTTCTTTCCTAGTAACAAAAGAAGCTCAAGCCAAAATAGGAAAAATCCAGTTTGAAGTATTAAAATAATTACCTCCTGGTCCAGTGAGGTATCATCAGTGCCAACAGTTAGAGTAACAAAAACAATTATAATTGCACTTAATACATGGCATGCACAAAGATCTGATAACCTTTCTTAGCTTTAGGATGCCATCACAGCATGGAAGAAAGCACAGGGAGGTCACATCGCAAATGAGTGCCAATGACAGATCTAAAACAGCTTCTGATGGTCCAACCAGACCTTAAGGTTGTTGAGCAGTGCTACTTCTTAAAAGTGCTTCGGTAAGGTAAAAATACAGCAAACTCAAACACACACTAGATTACATTATACACTAACCAAAATCTACCATCAAGGATACATAGTTGTGCCAAAGCCAAGCAAGGAAATTTTTGTTACCCGACACAATAACGTGTAAACACAATGGTACTTCCTGTGTCTTCATTTTTAGCCAGCTCTCAACATATTTTGCAACCTAAAGATCTTGAAAAAATTTACAAATTTGTTGTGTCAGCCTTCACAGAAAGGGGGACGGACATGTCATTCATCCCATGTCTTAGATTTTCAACTCAAAATGTTTAATTGATTTTATCACTTTGAGTTAACTGACCAGTTCTAAAGTCAGTATGCTTCGATAATGAGAATTTACACTATACTTCATTGTTCACTGTTGTTGATGATGTCTATCTAAGCATCTGTTCAGCTTATTTTCTAGGAAATCAGCCACCATACTGAGTCTACAATCAATGCCTTTGTAATCCTATTCACCTTAAGGAAAAACTATTGTTATTAAGTCTATTTTGCATATATGTAATATATATTACATATATGCATATTTGGAGGGGTATTACTCAGGGGCACTCAACCACTGAGCCACATTTTCAGCCCTACTTTGTATTTTATTTAGACACAGGGTCCCAGTGAGTTGCTTAGCACCTTGCCATTGTTGAGGTTGCCTTTGAACTCATGATCCTACTATCTAAGCCTCCTTCAGACTGCCTTTGAAATCCAGTGTATGTATTACACTAAAAGCACATGTCAAATTAGAGACAAAATTTTCTTGAGAAATATATTATCAGCATTTAGATTTCATGAACTTTAAATTGAAAAAGTAAAATCAGAGATTGGGATGGTAGCTCAGTGGTAGAGTGCTCACCTAGTATGTATGAGTCACTGAGTTTGACTCTCCGCACCGCATATAAATAAATAAAAATAAAGGTCCACCAGCAACTAAAAAAGAAAAGTTTTTTTTTTTTTTTTTTTAAAGTAAAACCATATAAACCAATTTATTTCAAGCATACTTAAAAGTTTGTAGTAACTGGAGCTGGGGCTAGGGCTGATCGTACAGCAATAGCCTAGTACAAGTGAGGCCCTGGGTTCCATCCTCAGCACCACATAAAAATAAATAAATAAAATAAAGGTATTGTGTCCAACTACAACTAAAAAATAAAATATTAAAAAAAACATTTCTAGTAACTGGATTAAAGAATAGTTTTTAATTTTAAATTAAATTTTTAGTTCCTTAATCATAATTCAGGAGCTCAACAGCTACATGATGTTGGACAACAGGACTGTATTCTGAATCCATACCTACTGCAATGAAAGATGTCATGCAGAACACCTGAAATATACTCTGCAAAAGATATTTTCAGAAATTGAATTCAAAATGTTCTCCTTGGTTTGGTGCAGTGATGCAGGTCTATAATCCCAGTGATTCAGGAAGCTGAAGCAGAAGGATTCCAAGTTCAAGTCTATATGTTCAACTGGGCAACTTAGTAAGATCCTGTCTCAAATTAAAAAAATAAGAAGAACTGGGGATGTAGCTCAGTGGTAGAGCATTTCTGGGTTCAATCACTGGTACCACAATAGGGGAAAAATATGTTCTCCCTAAATCAGAAATGTCTTTTTCCTAAAGTTTTATATGATCCAAGCACTTACTTTGAAAAACTCAGAGTCATCAGCTTTAACATACTGATAAGTCTCTACATCTAATAAAACACAAGCCTTCATGACATTCAGTGCATTTAAACAGTCAACTGTTATTACATTATTCACTGATGGCAAAGGGTAAGTCAAATACCTCGTTGATAATGTGCATAGATAGAAAATTTTGTGTTCATTTATTTATCCTGCTGACAAAGCTTGTCACAAACTAGGGAGAAGGATGGGAAGATGTTAGAAAGATTCTGAGGGAATATTTCAGTTGATTTAAGTTCAGGTTCTCTTTTTTCTGAGCTCTACCTTTTCTAGTAATGTCAAGATATGAATAATGTGTCAAAGCCACTCATTTGTAATTGAACTAATACAGTTCCAGGAAAAAGCACTTGACCTTAAGCTAAGTAAAATTCTGCAACACAGGTTCTTGCTTCTCACCTATATAGGGTTAATGATTAAGAACTTGGGCTATAGAGTCAAGCCCTTTGGGTTGGAACTTTATGTCTTACATTTGCTATCATTTTTACTTGATTATCTTTCTGTGCCCCATGAGTAAAATGGCCATACAAATAACAGGACCTAAATTATATAGTATTATGATAAATAAATGAGATTTTTACATGATATAAAACATCTCAATAAACTTTTTTTCTTCGCAGTACAAGGAATTGAACCCAGGGGTGCTCTACTATTAAGCTACATCATTCCCAGTCCTTTTCATTTTTTATTTTGATACAAATCAAAATAAATTCCAGAGGCAGACCGCCTTCTTGTGATCCTCTTGCCTCAGCCTCCTAAATAGCTGAGATTACAGGCATTAACCACCATGCCCAATTACAATATAAAATACCATAATATACATCCTGATTCTTATACATGGTATACGTGCAATTACTATTACTATTTTAGCTTAGAACTCAGAATAACAGAGATGGGATATATGTTCAATAAATATTTAAGTGAATAACATATGTCCAAGCACTTTATAAATAGTAAAATGCTAGGTAAGCATAAACAATTTTTATCCTATATAAAGTAAGTTTAGAGAATAGCTCTGTTCAGACCACAGAACAATGTATTTAATGGAAAAATATCCCCAATTTTGCCAAAGTGAATCTTCACAATGTGGCTTACTAGGTTCTGTTGAAGTTTTTATAAAATCTTTTCCCCAAAATCAGATCCACACTCATTTGTCTAAAAAGTGCTAACATACCAAAGCCAAATATAAGTTATTTATTAGTTAATATTACTTTAGGTTCAGCCATGGCTCTGCTCACCTCTGCTGGAAGGGATACCAGAATATACACATAAAAAGCTCAAGTCTCTAAATATGTTTTTTCTCAAGGATAAATTTTCTGTTTTTATTAATATTCCATGATCAGATCTTTTAACAAAACTGCCTATTACTAGCCTTCCAGTTTTTTTTTTTTCCCCAGCCAGGTACAGTCATTAATCTGTATTATAAGGTCAAAAGAAGGGTAGTAACTGTGAAGAGGAGAAACAAGCTAACAATGGATAAGTAGCCCTGAAATAACCAAAAGGCTGACTTAAAACTTCAAAGCTTTGTAACAGGTGATTCTAAACAGTCATAAAACTGTCACCTCCATGGGTGGTAATTTCCTCCTATGTAAAATAAGGATATATTTTTAAAATCTTTCAAATCCATGCTATTATTTAAGTTGATTAAAGATACAAAGTACATAAAACTGCCATTTCTATGCCTAATGAAGAGTGTCACTAAAATGACAACTATAGAAATGTTTACATGATGACATTTTAAGAATGATTTTCCAGAAAGGTACAAGAGTGGAAGATTTTTAGTGAATTCTGAATTTCCTGGGGGACTGATTATTTTTATAATCCAGAAAGTACAAATAAAGAGAAATGAATTAACAATGGGATACCAGAGCAGTGAAAGCTACGCACTTGCTCTATGATGAATGCTTCATTAATTTTTTAAACACTGTGATGATGTTGCAATTTTCCAAGAGCAACTGTCAGAGGTCTTTCCTTTTGATATGTATCACAACAGTCTAAATTACATTGAATACTAGTGTATCTGTCATTGACCAAAATGCAAGTTTGATGTATCTAGTGTTTCAAAGTTCACACCCACGCATTGTATAATGTTACTGTTATATTGTATCTGCTATGCTTACCTGCAGGATATTTCACCCAGTCACCCATTTAACCCGTGATCTTGCTGAATAATTTTCTTCCCTGTATAGATGTATCACGGGTGAATTTTACCTTAAATACGACTCCTATTCCAACACCTAAGAGGCCAGATCTGTCTCAGGCCCATATACTTGGGTGCATCTAGTTCCCCGGGATGCTTACTAAGATGTTCCATTTGCACGGACTTCCAGAACCTGAGTGGGCTCACCGCGGGCTCCGCGATCTCAAGCCCTGTCAGTCTGATGCTTTGTCTCCTGCCTCAGAAGGCCAGAGCTGCAAGCACACGTATGACAGACACTCTATAAATAATAAAAAGAACACCACTGTCCAGCAGAGAGGCAGCTCCTCCAGGCAACGCCAAGCAGGCGATCGCCCGAGGAGGCCAAACCTGAGGCGATTGTTCCTCTGGTGCAGGATCCAGCTGGGGCGGTCTGCAACCGCTCCTTCCCCCGAGGGGTCAGGACGCCCCCGGGGACCCGCGCCACACAGCCGCCGACCACCTGCAAACGCCCACCTCATGAAGGTGGCCACGCGCACCAGGCCAGCGGGGATCCGCTGCCTCAGTTTCCACAGCGGCCGCGGCAGGCCAGACGGGTCACACACCAGCAGCCGGTGCCCAGGCCACAGCAGGTCCTCCCCGCGCCCTCAGCCCTTGGACAGCCCACCGCCAGCAGCCCGGTGCTCGTCCTCACCTGACAGCCACCCGCACGGAGCTCTCGTCTGGGGCGCCCCACATGTTGGCGGCGGGCGGCGGCGGGGTCCCTGGGCCTCTGCACCGCAGAACTGAGGCGCCGCCGGAGCCGCAGCGCTCGGGCGCAGGAGGCTGGGGCGGTAGGGGGCGGCCGGCTCACCTCCGCCGCGCTACAGCCATTTTGGGCGACTGAATGGAAAGGTGGCGGCGGCGCTGAGGCAGCAAGAGGAGGAGGTGATTCACGGCTCGCGGGCGCCCGCCCCTTCTCCCCGGCTCATCCCCCAGGTTCTGGGGCGGGGACGTAGCGCGCTTGAATGGCTAGTGCGGCGGCCCGGGAGCGAGCAGGCCGCCGGCGGCCTCCTGGCGGCCAAGTAATGCGCCCTGCCCCCTCCGACGGGGACGCGGCCTCCCAGCGGCAGGCCAGGGGACTCCACGCCCGCCGGGGCGCTCAGGGCTCCGCGCCCCGCACTGCGTCAGCGACGGCCGCAGAGCCGGGCCCCACCTCGCCCTCCCCCAGCCTGCGCCCCGCCCTGCCCTCCGCTGGGCACTGCCTGGCGCTGCTGGGCAGGGAGGCGCGCGGGGGAGGGTGCCCGCCCCGATGCCCACGCCCGCGGGCGACCGGCCGGTGCGCCCTTCCAGGCTCTTCTGTGAAGCAGCCAGTGCACGTCCTGGTGCCTGTGTCTTTTCTAAAACCAAAGCTGGATTCACCCGCGCGCCAGGAACCAACCAGCTGCTGCCCTGGATCTGCTTTGTTTCCACCGTAGCCCTATTGTCTTCTTTTCATCTTGGACTTTGACCCCCTTCCCTAGCCCCACGCTGAACGCCCTCCCTCCCTGGAGTCAGTCATTCATGCTAAACTGGCTCCCTAGTCTGTCCCCTGTCTCTGGACAGCTGGGCTATTTTGCAGCCCAGCGCCCATTTACCAGCTCGTGTGGAATATGGAAATGATTTACTCTCAGATTCCTGAATGCGTTTCTGTTCAATCATTTGTGCACTGGTAAATGAACTACACCCTGGTACTGCCAAGTGTTCCCATAACTGAATATCCATCAAAACAACTGTGTAGTAAATCCTTCCAAACTGAGTTTCTTTCCCTGTTGGACCTCAAAAAGCGCCTCCCAATCCCAGGATTCTATCCACACTGTTCAATTGTGGTTTCTGCTTGTCACTATTGTCCTTCCACATGCCTTTACATAGCTCTGTGGAAACAGTCTTTATTAGCTTTGCCACAGAATATCTTTTGTAGACTGCCCCATACATATCTATAAATAAACATGTGGGTTCACACAAAACAGTATAACAGATTAAATGGCACTATTCAAATAAAGTCACTGCCCAAGTACATAAAATCATATACCTCATCGTCCTACTCAACAGTTACAGCAGCGTGGGTCAGCAGCACACCTTGGGACAAAAAAAGAAGTGTTATGATCTAAACCCATGGGAAGGTTCCATGGGGTGTATAATTATAGATAGTTTTAATTTTATTCTGTCCCTTATTCTTGCTATCCTTAAATTATAACAGACACATAAATGAGAAGTAAAGAGAGCAGTGATGGTGAATATCCTTTTATAGACCAAATTGGTGACAAAAACTCTCCTCTGGCTACCCTCTGGAGAGCCTTCCCTAGCCTCAATATTTATCCATCAACACATCAGAGCCTCATTTCACCCTGCCCTGGCAAGTCCATGTCAGGGTGGATCTGGACAGGCCACTTTGTCTCTTGGATTGGTATAAGGAAGGCAAGAAGAGCAGAGGACATTTATCAAGAAAACTAAAAGAAATGTGTATAATTTAAAATATTTTAAAGTTCCTATTAAAATGGCACTATTACATATCTATCTCAGATCTGTCACAAACAGATGTCTGCAGGAACTAGGCAGGTGACTGGAGTTAGGGAAGCAGGCAAAGACTGATAAACAGAGAGTCGCCTTTCAAAGGTAGTGGCCATTCTCAGTTATGGGTGAGCATTGCTGAAAAGTGAACCCTGTGCTGCCACATTTTTTGTTTGTTTACTGTGCTTATTGCTTCTCAAGTGAGAAAGAAAAATCAAATCTTTACATGAAAACTCCATATTAAACATCCACAACTAATTCAGCACAATATTTAAATATCATGTAAACCATTCAAAATATATCTCAGGTCAATTTCAGTCCCAAGTCACCAGGCTGGAAATTTGGTCAAAACATTAGTACTGATAATAACTATGGCTTTGAGTTCATATTGTGCATGGTTTCAGCAAGAGGCAGTGTAAAAATTCTGATTCAGTGATTTTCTCCCAAATGTCAAAAGTTGTAAAGTTAACAACCCATATTGCATTTATTCCAGATTCCTTTACAGTTGCTATAACACCTTTCCTTATGGTTCATCTAATTAATTAATTATCTTAATTTGAAGAAAATTCCAAGGACAGAACTTTCACTACAGTCATTCATACACACACACACACACACACACACACACACACACACACACACTACAGTCTGATTCAGTCAATGGAATTTATGATAGAAGGATAATGAGTTCAAGCTCGAAGGGTAAAGAATTCAGCTATATACTGCCCAGGATGGTCTGTCTCGAGTCCACTCTTGCCTCCACACTGAAGGATAAAGTAAGTCATTTCCTTGCCTTAAACTTTTCAATAGCTACCTAACTCAAGCAGAATAAATTCCTCCAAACTTTAAGGCCCCTTGTACTCTGGCCCCTCCCAACTCTGACCTCATCTCTTCACACTCTAATCCTTACCCACCACCCTTTGGTGATACTGGTATTTTACTTCTGGAACACACAAATTTCTATCCTTCCTAGAATCTTTTTACTAGTTTTCCCAGTATCTGAAATGCTCCTTTTCCTGACCTTCTCAACATTCACTAATATTGGACTTTTGGGTATCAAATTAAATGCTGTATCCTCAGGGACGCCTCTCCTGATCACTCAGTTGAAAGCATCACCCCAACAAGGGCCAGCTACATAAATTGCACTACCCATTTGAAAATAGAGATTCAGGGTATCTTGTTAGAAAAGCAGAATAAAAATGCTATTAAATTTACAAAAATATAAGCTTTTTTCCTTCCTTCTAGGCTCTGTCTTAGATTGTTATTATGTTTTGCTATTTAACATCATTCCCTGTAAAGAAAAATGAACATTTTAGATTACTTTCATGAATTTTACCATTCATTTTTTTATTGTACAATGCTAGTTTAAAATGTGAATATAATGCACAAATGTGAAATCATAAAAATTGTACGATTTCTATTTTCAAATTCAATTATGCACATTTATTTCTTAAGTGCACAGTAGAACTTTGCACAAAAGTAGCTCAACTTTTTACTCACTGTGTGTATATACATGTGTGTGTTTGTGTGTCTGTCATTTGTTCTTTCAAGTATTCTCAGCCCTTTCACTTTTTGATACATGTTCATTCTACTAACATTTGTCTTATAGATAAGAATTAAGGACTGAAAAGAAAAGAAACTACTTTTCCCTTTTCTTTTTGTTCATCACTTTCAGAATCAGTGGTTGGCTGACTACTGCAGGACGTAATGGTTGCTGTGTTTTTTAAATACCATTGCTTTATTTATGCATGGGAAGCAGCTTCTCAGAGAAGGATGGCCTCTTAACATGCCAGCGTCCCAGTTCCTCAGTTCTACACCATACATTTACCTCAGCCTATGACTTGCTTTGAGTCTCCCTGAACTCCACATCATGGGGGTCAACCATAATTCTGTGTTTTGGGGGGATCACAAATACTACATAAGTTTCATGATTTAGATGTAAAGTATCCATCAAAATCTCCTGTGTTAATGAAGGAACATTCAGAGGTAAAGTGATTGGATTGTGAGAGCTGTAACCTAATAGTTCATCCTAATTTGAATGGACTGACTAGATGGTAACTGTAGGCAGGACGGGATATGGTTAGAGGAGGAGTGTCACTGGGGAACATATTCTGGAAATATTGTTCTCCCATTGTCCCCACCCTCCTGTGTGTCTCCCCCACTCCCACCTCCTACCATGAGCTGAGCCTCTTTCCTCAGCTAGGCCCTTTCCTCATGTTGTGCTGCCTCACTTTGGACCCAGAACAATGGAGTTGGCCATCTTTAGACCGACACCTCTGAAACTGAGAGCCCCTAATAAACTTTCCCTCCTTTAAGTTGTTCTCCTTGGTGTTGTGGTCATAGTGAGGAAAAAGACAACTAAAACAATAAGAATAGGACACCAGAAATGCAGAACACTGCTAACAAGCATATGCTCCAATATCTTCTCACTTAAAACCCAAGTCCAAAGATAAAATTAAGAATCACAAGACAGTGACAACAGCACTGACCCAAGAATAGGACCCTTCTAAGCACAAAACTGTGACCACAATGATCATTTGCCCAGGAGCTGGTGCTGGACTCCCAGCTGCATCACTATTTTATTTCTTCTTATCTCATTTCACTAGCTAATATTTTCTTGGTTTAGTTGTTGTTGTTTATTATCTTCATCCCTCCATTTAAGCATAAGCTCAAAGATAGCAAGGATTATTTCTATTTTTTAAATTAATTCTTTTTAGTTATGTACAGCACCAGAAAACAACCTGTCATTATCACAAAAGCATGGAATACAACCTTCTCCAATTCAGTTCCCAGATCTCCTTTGCCACCTCTACCTCCATTTCACCAATCCCTCTTCAATCCATTTAGTTTTCCTTTTTTTTTTAAATTAGTGCCCTGTTGATACACCCAATGCTGGGACCCACAATGCCACATGCATGCATGCACACAAGAAAGTTCAGTCACATTCATTCTACTGTTTCTGCCTTTTCTTGTCCTTCTTCATCCTCCTCAGTCCCCTGGACTACTCTCTTGGTCTTTCCTCTATTTTGATTAAATTCCCCTTTCCCCTTTTTCTCTCTCTCTTTCTCTGTTTTTTAAATTTTTACCACCCTCCCTCACTTATTTTCGATTAGCTTCTGCATATCACAGAAAACATTCGACATTTGCCTTTTGGAGACTGGCTTACTTCATTTAGCATGTTAGCTTCCAGATCCATCCATTTACTGGCAAGTGACATAATGTCATTCTTTTTATAGCTGAGTAATATTCCATTGTATATACATACCACATTTTCTTTATTCATTCGTCTGCTGAGGGGTACCTAGGTTGTCTCCATAACTTGACTGTTGTGAATTGTGCTACTGTAAACATTGATGTAGCTATATCACTGTAGTATGCTGATTTTAAATCTTTTGGATATATACCAAGGAGTGGAATAACTAGGTCATATGGTGGTTTTATTTCTAGTCCTTTGAGGAATCTCCATACTGCTTTCCAGAGTAGTTGTACCAATTTTCAGTCCCTCCGGCAACGTATGAATGTAACTTTTTACCCCACATCCTCTCAAACATTTATTTTTCCTTGCATTGATAATTGCCATTCTGACTGGAATGAAATGAAATATCAGTGTAGTTTTGATTTGTATTTCCCTAATTGCTAGAGATGTTGAACATTATTTTGATATATTGTTGACCATTTGTATTTCTTCTTTTGAGAAGTATCTGTTTAGTTCTTTTGCCCATTTATTGATTGGGTTGTTGTTGTTTTATATACTTCCTCAACAATACTCTTAAAGCACAAGAAATAAAATAAAAATTATAGGTGGAACAGCACAAGATCAAAAAGCTTCTGCACAGCAAAGGAAACAATTAAGAGTATAAAGAGAGTGCCTACCTAATGGGAAAAGATCTTTACCACTTGCTCCTTAGATAGGGCATAACATCCAGAATATACAAGAACTATTTCTGTTTTACTCACCAGTATTTTTGTAGATCCCTCAACACTGTCTAGCACATATTATGCATCATTAAATATTAGCTGGATGACTTATGTGACTTTTAACAAGATATGAGACCTAATTCTCTACTGCTTTTACATAAGTAATGCATTTCTTACCATATGGAGTTATTTGGGGCAAAGGAAGAGCTTTACGTGCTCCTACTTAGTGCACAATAAACTACCAGCTAATTATATTAATAATGATTGCAAACAGAGTGCTTTTAAAAGCAAGTACAGATGCTGCAGCTGCACCTGTCTACGATACAAAGATTTATTCCAGCACACCCTAAACAAGCAGCCAAAAAGAAGCTACAACATGCACTGGGGTAAAGACCTCACCAGTGTTCTCCCTCTAGGCCATCTACTCCATGCTTTTCTGGTTTCCACATTCTGATAAGTCATTAAAAGTTATTTGGTTCTTCCTTTTTGCTGCTAGCAAAAGATTAAAAGAAAAAGTTCTGATTACAACTTCATATGCAAACAAGTGGTTTTGAAGAAGCATGCCTAGGCAACCATCTCCCCAGAAATCTGTTTGAAAAAATCTTTAGGAAGCTTATCTTTAATGGCACCATCAGAAATATGAGTCTTTCTTCAGTGATCCTTTTTGTTTTGTGCATTTTTCCCATTACTAATAATGAAAAACGTTTTTAGGACTCCTTCACCATGCAGTACATTATGCTAGATGCTTGACATGCATTATTTCACTTATTTTCTCCATGACACTTGAAGGTGGGTACAATTATTATCTCCAAATTACATGAGGGAACCGAGAAGCCTTTCCAACAATTCTGTTAAAGCCTTATCTAGGGCTGGGGATGGGGCTCAAGCGGTAGTGCGCTCGCCTGGCATGCGTGCACCCTGGGTTCCATCCTCGGCACCACATATAAAGAAAGATGTTGTGTCCACCGAAAACTAAAAAATAAATATTAAAATTCTCTCTCTCTCTCTTTTAAAAAAAAAATCTTGTCTATATTTCAGGCCCACTTTTGTTTTTTTTAAAATTACTTTTCTTCAAACCTTTTGCTGATTTCACTTCTCCACTGGACCACATGACTCTCCCTTTGCCAAATCTTCATTGCATTTTGCGGTTGCATTTGTTTGTTGTAGGGGTGATGATCCTTTTCTAACTCCTCAACTAGACTGCAAATTTCTAGATGTTAGAATTTATGGAAAACCCATGAGGCAACAGTACTTTTTTTTTGTTGAATAAGTAAATCAGTGGTTACCAAAAGAAGGACATGTTATGTTTTGATTTCAAAACAAAGCAAATTTTCATCATAGATAAGCTGTTACATACTGATTATAGTTCTCAACAAGACTGCTTCCAGACCATAAAGTCTACTAAAGGTGTCATTCAAGTACTTATGTAGGAAACCACAGCACCTGAGATTCTGTAACTAACAAAAGTAAGCAATACCCCTATAATTTTGGAGATGAAAGACCTTTTACCATTCCAATCACTGTGTTCATTTTAGAGTTAAGGAACTGAAAGAATAGATGACTGCCACCGGTTTCCCCCATTCTCCAACACACACACACACACACACACACACACACACACAAACACACACACACATACAAATACATATACACACAAATGAGTACTCAGTAAATTGGTAGCACAGCTAAATTAAAATTCAAGCATCTTTGCTCCCTGACCTGGGATCTTTGTCATTTACTAAAAATTTCACATTTTATGCTTTTTTTTTTTTTTAGAGAGAGAGAGAGAATTTTTTTAATATTTATTTTTTTAGTTCTCGGTGGACACAACATCTTTTATTTTATTTTTATGTGGTACATGCCAGGCGAGCGCACTACCACTTGAGCCACATCCCCAGCCCCAACATTTTATGCTTTTGGTTTATAAAACCTCAGCCTGCACTACAAGTGTTTGCATATGAAAAATATATGTTGAGTGTCAGGGTTGTAGCTCAGTGGTAGGGCTCTTGCATAACAAATGTGGGTTTCATTCTTGGCACCACATTAAAAAAAATAAATTAATTAAATAAAGCTATTGTTCCATCTACAACTAAAAAAAGGAAAAAAAAGAATATATGCAAACAAGGTGTGTGTAAATTTATAGTTGTAATTTACTTAATATTAAGGCAGTTTGTTAACAATTTTTGTAAACTCATGTTTAATGATTTATAACATTACTAAATAATCAAACTTTTAACTATATTCATATTTTTCATTTATGTTTATTTTGAATATTGATATTTCTAGACAGGGTTTGAAGAGTTTTCTTTTTTTATTTTTCTTTCCTTTTATCTATTTATAAATAGATATTGCTTGAAATTTGTAAAATAACATAAATTTCTTCTACAAAAGTGATGGAATTATCCTTCTAAGGAAAAAAATGACAAGTATATGGGTGTATTGGTGCAAGCCTATAATCCCAGTGGCTCCAGAGGATGAGGCAAGAGGATCACAAGTTCAAAGCTAGCCTCAGCAACAGTGAGGCTCAAGTAACTCAGTGAAACCTTGTCTCTAAATAAAATAGAAAATGTGGCTGGGGATGTGGCTCTGTGATTGAATGCCCCTGAGTTCAATCCCAGGTAGGAAGGAAGAAAGGAAGGAAGGAAGGAAGGAAGGAAGGAAGGAAGGAAGGAAGGAAGGAAGGAAGGAAGGAAAGGGGGGGAAAGGCAAGTAGCTAAACTTTTCTCTATTAAGAATTAAAAAAATAGGGCTGTGGTTGTGGCTCAGAGGTAGAGCACATCCCTAGCATGCATGAGGCACTGAGTTTGATCCTCAGCACCACACAAAAATAAAATAAAGACATTATATCCATCGACAACTAAAAAAATAAATGTTTTTAAAAAAAGAATTTTAAAAAGATAAAAATTAGATTTCATTTTTTATACTTAAAATCAGAGTTTAAAATCTAAACTGTTCATTTAAGGTCCGGGACCTGAGTGCCTGCCTAGAGAAAATTCAAGGAATAAAGATTCGCCTCCAGTGTTTTGGACTTTTGTTAGGTTTGCAGCATATGTGTATTGCAGACAGCTTGATTACCCCAAAGTACTGGCCCAGTTAATTGCATTCAAATGCAAATTACAGCTATTAAGTCATGCTGGTCTTGAGCCAAAATCTTGAGCCAAGTTGGTTAAGAGGAGCATGTTTTTTTTTTTTTTTTTCCCTAACTGTGCAGGACCAAACTTGATAGGCAGCTTGGGATAGTCATTCATTAGAACCTCATTCTTTATGGGATTTTCTTTTCTTTTTTTCTTTTTTCCTTTTCTTTCTTTTTTCTTTGCATATTATAGAGTTGAATTGCTGAACATTCATGTTATAAGTTATTTTTAGAACTACTTTCTCTTATTTGTTCATCAATAACATTATTTTCCTGTATCTGAAAATTAAAGTTCCTGCCTTTACTTTCTAACCATTTGTTTTTTCTTATTACCTCCACATTCATAATTTTCAAGTTCTCATGGTTCTGGATGTTCTGAAGCCAAAACATCAAAGAAATCCTGAATTTTTTATTTTTATTTTCTTCATAAAACCTATAGGAATTAAAAATAAAAGGTTGACCTTTTAAAGTGGGGGATGATATTATGAATATTTCACAACTCCTACAATAAACAAATGCTTAGATTTACCTCCCCTCCTCCCAAAATAAACTCACAAATATGTATTAGAGGATAGAGGGCCTTACATCTAGAACCCTCAATTCTCCTTTATGCATATAATCCCCATTTGGTGCTTTTTAAGCAAAAATATACATTTTACCTTTGTAAGATGTATTGCCTAAATAAAGTTCTTTCATCTCCCTGATCTAATCTGAGACTAGAGGTTTCACAGAACTCTCTACCAACAAATTCCTCCCAGACAGGAGAAACAAGTGACACCTGTATTTATTTTATGATGCTAAATCACTCCTCCAATATTTGAAGAGGTGCAAAATCATTTCTGATAGGAAAATTGTTGTTAAATTCCCTTTTTAACCCAAATACTTATCAAAATGATCATTTAAAGGACTTCTTTGTAAATCTGACATTAACTCTAAATATAAAAATAGACACATTGGAACAAGATGTTGATAAATAGTAAATTAACAACAAGATCATAGCAGCACTAAATACAATTGCTTATACACACACCACAAAAGAGGAGGAGGAGGAGGAGGAGGAGGAGGAGGAGGAGGAGGAGGAGGAGGAGGAGGAGGCAGCTGAGGAGGAAAAGGAAAAAAAGAAAGAAAAAGTGTGTTTTGATATGGATGAGAAATAAGGTGAGAAGAGTCTTGAAAGCAGAGTTTACATTAATAGAGTAGAATATAGGAAACTTTGAACTTAGCAAGTAGAAGAGTGATAAGATAAAGGCAGTTATTTGAAAATGTGTGCAGTAAAATACAATATTAAAAAGTGTTATGAGATGTCTGTTAGCTGAACTTGGAGGACTTGAGCAGTAAAATCATAGCCTCCTTCTACTTTAGTTAGGATGTGGTAAGGGCCTGAACTAGGCCTCTTAATAGACCACAGTGAAAATGACGAAGTAGAACTTACAAAAAAGATGTACCAAGAACAGATTAACAGGATTTAGAAGTATAAAGGATTAAGATATTAAAATTCCTGCCATAGATATTTTAGGTCATGGGCTAGAAAAGTGCTTGTTAAAGACACCACCAAGAGGGGAATGGTAAAATAAACAAGGAGAGAAATGAATTACAGTAGATGGGGTAGAGAGAGAAGATGGGAGGGGAGGGGAGGGGGATAGTAGAGGATAGGAAAGGTAGCAGAATACAACAGTTACTAATAGGGCATTATGTAAAAATGTGGATGTGTAACCGATGTGATTCTGCAATCTGTATTTGGGGTAAAAATGGGAGTTCATAACCCACTTGAATCTAATGTATGAAATATGATATGTCAAGAGCTTTGTAATGTTGTGAACAACCAATAAAAAAAGAAAAAAATATATATATGTACACATATATATTAAGAAAATTTTTTTAAAAAAGACACCACCAAAATGATGGGAGCATCCACTGGAGAATACGAGGGGAAAACATGAACAAAAGGGTCCTCAGTCAAAGAGGATAAATTTATGGAGTGGTTTTTAAAAATTTCCTTAAGTCTGAGCAATTGAGAGAATAGTAGTACTATTGGCAGAAGCAGGCAAGTTGGGTGGGAGGAAAGTTCATCTAATGGAAAAAAGAAAAGTTTATGATAGAAGGAAGGACCACTTGGGTTGAATCAACTTTTCACACACACACACACACACACACACACACACACACACACACACACACACACGCGCGCGCGCGCGCGCGCGCTTGCGCAGAACAGAAGCATCAAGGTACTAAGGGAACCAAAGGAATGAAGGCAGGGAAACAATCAATGGAGGTTCTCTCAGATCAATGTAGCCAATTGCACTCATGGCAGAATGTTTTTAACAGGATAAGAGAAAGAAGGGCCATGTGTCCAAGAAACAGAATTAACTGTAGGACAGCAAAGGGGCTGGTCATTCCTTTAAGACACTCTTTAATGTAGGTACAAAAGAGTTCAATCTAAATTCCATTTCCACTTGCAAAAATCACTATATCAGTTGGGTGCAGTGGTGCACACCTATAATCCCAGTGGCTCTGGAGGCTGAGGTAGGAGGATTGCAAGTTCCAGGCCAACTTCAGCAATTTAGTGAGAACCTGTCTCAAAAAATAAAAAGGGCTGGGGATATGGCTCAGTGGTTAAGTGCCCTTGGTTTCAATACCCCATATCAAAAAACAAACAATCAAAAACCCCACTAAATCAATATAAGTATTTTAGTGTCCATTAAATAACACAATATTTAAAACTTTCTTTACTCCTTCACATTATTTTTTAAAGACACCTTTCATCTCTCACATTGTGTATAGGCATAATGAAAGTTATTGATTGACTACAAATTTGTGTGTTTAAACTTGTCCTGACCACGACATTTGTAAACTGTAGATTAGATGCCTTTCATTGTATCTTCAGCTCCAAATGCAATGCATATTGATACTCAGTATCAGATGTTCTTGCATGACCTGAAAAATCATTCTTTTGGCAACATTGTCTTTGAATTCCAAATAACTATTAAGAGTTGACTGTGCTCTCTTTTTTTTTTCTTCAGATACTTTTAGGGTAGTAATTTAGAAAACTGTAACCTGGATTTTTTTTTTTCATTTTTTAAAAAAATTGTTTTGCAGATCTTACCCTCTCAGTTTCTAAATTTTGAAACTCCCAGTTCTTGGCCCAAAGTCCTCTCATGTTTCTTTTTAATACTTTTCTTTTTATACTTTCTCTTATGGCTTAAATTTAATCTGTATAATGATTACCATTCTCCAATGCAATCCTTTATTTATTCAATAACAATGTTTCAAGTGACTACAATATTGAAGACACTGAGGCAAGGAAAATATAGCAGAAAGCAAATGGGAAAAGAAATTGCCTTGGGAAGCTTATATTTTTAGGAGACAGAAAATTGAAATCGATAAATAAGAGGATGCCCTTGGATCTATTGAGCTAAGTAGTGACACAGCCAACTTTGCTCTAATGAGATCACTTTGACTGCTGGGTTGACACAAACTGAAGGGAGCCAAGGATGAAATGGAGATGGCTACTTGGGTATTACTATTATCTAAGCAGAAAGTGATTTGACTCAGGCCAAGTTAATGGCTGATTGCTAGTGGCTATAAAAGTAGTAGGATTTCAAGTTCTACAGATTTTTATGTCACACACACACACACACACACACACACACAGAGAGAGAGAGAGAGAGAGAGAGAGAGAGAGAGAGAGAGATACATTTATCTTTAACTATTTATAAATAAATAATTTTAGGCTGACAAAAAGTTGCAAAATAAACAGAGTTCCATATACTCAGCTTCTATAACACATTGACTTGCATAAATATACTACAAATATCAAAAAAGAATATAATTCACAGAATATCGTTGTTCAGTTGTAGTTGGACACAATGCCTTTATTTTGTTTATGTGGTTCTGAGAATCAAACCCAGTGCCTTGCATGTGCTAGGCGAGCGCTCTACTGCTGACCCACAACCACATCTCCATATTTTATTTTCATTCTTCTTCTACTTTCTCATCTATGACTATTTCTCATTCAAGATTTTGAAACTTGAAACGCACGCCTGTAATTCCAGCGGTCCCGAGGCTAAGGCAGGAGGATCATAAGTTCAAAGCCAACCTCAGAAAAAGCAAGGTGCTAAGCAACTCAGTGAGACCCTGTCTCTAAATAAAATACAAAATGTGGCTGGGGATGTGGCTCCATGGTGAATGTCCCTGAGTTCAATCTCTGGTACCCGCCCCCCCCCCCCACACACAAAGATCTTGAACAGTGCTAACTATTTATTTTATGGAATAAGCTTTCAGTTTTGGTTTATCTGAGCTCTTCTCAAGATTTGAATGAGGTTACACCTTTTTTGGGGGGGGGCAAGCATACAAGAATAAGGATATTGCACTCTGCTCAATGCTTCAAATCAGCAAACACATGAAACCAATATGTCTTATCTCTAGTGATGCTAATTTTGATCACATGGTTGAGATGATGACTGTAAGGTTTCTCCACAGGCAAATTATTTTGTCTTTGCTATTGACACATAGCTTATAGGAAAATATATTGGGAGTATGAAAATCTTTTTTTCTCATCATGTTTTTATTCATTAATTTTAACATCTATCAATGATTTCTAGCCAATCACAATTATTAATGGGATATTCATTCACCTACTAGTAATTTTATATTTTCATCATTCTTCTGTATTTACTATCATCCAAAGGAATAACTATCCTTTCTTCTTCATTTGTTTATTTCTCCCATTATTTATTTGTATCAGTATTTACTCATGTATATTTATTTTATTCTATTGTTTATAAATCATTAGAAACAAAAAAGACTAGGCACAGTGGTGTATGCTTGTAATTCCAGCAACTGAGGAGACTGCAGCAGGAGGACTGCAAGCCCAAGGCCAGTCTGGGCAACTTAATGAGACCCTATCTCAAAATAAAAATAAATAAAGGGTCAGGGATAGGCTCACCGGTAGAAAAGGAGCCCAGGTCCAATCCCCAGCATGGGGAGAAAGAAAGAAAGAGAGGGGGAGAGAGAGAGAGAGAGAGAGAGAGAGAGAGAGAGAGAGGGGAAGAAAGGCAATGCTGGTATTTTTAAGGTCCAAAGGTCACTGGTGCTAATATTGTAAACCATGCAAAATTATGTGTGAGAAATATTCTATTAAAATATGTTAGAATTTTAGAAAGAACATAAAAAGGTAATGAAATCTTGAAAGTGCCTTTATATTTTGCTTTTTAATACTAAAATATAAAGAGAGAAATTTTTATATTTTTAAGACATAAATCAAAAAGAACCCTTAACTCAAACTTCAAGTAATTGTAAAAACTATTGTATCCTCTTCTGAAGGAGTGCCTGATGCCTACCTACCCTTTCTTCAAATCACCCATACCAGTGTCTGAATAACAGAGTAACTATCAAATTATCTGGAAATTATTTTCATGTCATGAAGATTTTGGAAATATTTAGCTGAGTAGTTTAAAAAACCTTATTTAGTGAATGTATAAAATCAAAATACTAATAGTATCTTGTGTTACATACATTTCTCAAAAATAGAACTTCCCTAAGTCAATTCTTTACTACTTTTGTTAAACTGATACGCACTCCACAGAAAAGCATAATTCCAAGATTAAAGCAAAAAAAAAAATTTGATACTTATGTTTGTAAGACCCTCTATTTGTCATCTTCACCTGAAATTTCTTGTCTTTTGCAAAATTTCCCTCTTCTCATTTTAAGCTTCCTGTTCAAACTTGCTTGTACCCAGGTTACTTTCATAATCCCTATTCTTTATCAAATACATGTCTGCTAAACACATTGTTTCCTATTTGGCTGTAAGCTCCACTCACCTGAGTAAACCTCTGGCAAGATATGGCCCACGTGACTGGTTCATTACTTTGTGCCTAAGGCCTGCCATACTGCAATGACACAAAGTAGATGCTCCATAGACATCAACTGCAGCAAAAGATAAATGAATGGTACGTCCTTCAAATTCAAATATTAACTAATATAAATGTGATTTGAGGAGACACTAACTGTTCTTCAGGGAACACACCTGAACCAGTTCAGGGGCAGGACGTTTTATTTCACAAACAAGGTATGTAGCTGTGCACATGAGTTTTCTTCTGACCCAGCTTGTTTAAAATTTGTGAAGCAGCTCAGGATTATACACAAAAAGAGTTGGAAAATTTCATCACATTAAATATCTTTCATATTCTGGACGGAGACTTTAGACACAGAGCAAGTTGAGATGAATGTAATAAAAAATATAAATATAAATAAATTTAATATAAATAAAACTCTATGAGTTTACAAAGAAAACAGGGCTAACATGAATGAAGATGCATTATTATTTTTAATTGCTTCTTACAGCTCTGTATACTACTCATTAACTTGTATTTGATGCTTTCATTTAGTAACATCATGCACCAATAATAACATTTTCTAATTATTTTAATTCCCTTCATCTAAACATCACGTTGTTTTGTGTTGTGTTACTGGTGGGTATCATGTCTTGACAGGTTGGGGCTTTCCCCCTTCCACCTCCAAGTCTGAGGTACAAGCAAAGATGAGAATGACAGTGCCCAGCCCATGTGCATCAGGTCTCTGCTGCTATCTTCAGAGTATGGCATCAGGAGATGGCATTTGGTACAACAGCCCAAGCAGACTAGGATAGATTTTTGTACTGAGAAGTAATATTTGTATGAAATATTTGCTGTAATATTTGTATGCAGAAGTGGTTTTGGAGCTGGGTAGTGAGTTCAGGGTAGAAGAGTTTGACGTGCATTTAAAAATATGTTAAAGGTAATTCTGGTGAGGTCTCAGACAGATGAAGAACAGGTTATTGGAAACTGGAGGAAAGGGAATCCTTGTTATAAAATGGCAAAAAACTTGGCAGAATTACACTCTAGTGTTTTACAGAAGGTAGAAGTTGCTAGCAATACAATTGGATATTAAGATGAGAAGATTTATAAGCGAAGTTTTAAAGGAGTAATTTGGTTCCTCCTGACAGATTATTCTAAAGTGCAAAAGGAGAGAAATGAATTGAAGATGCGGTTGTTAAGAAAAATGAAACTAGAACTTGAAAATTTAGAAAATTTTCAGCCTATCCATAAAATAATAAAGCATGTTCTGAAGAAAATACCATGAATGTAGCAGGACTATCACTCAATAAATACTTTACAGTATTATCAAGGAGAAGCACTGCAAAATTAAACTAAAGAGGAAGGAAAGAAGATAGGTAGGATGATCGAACTAAGATAGGTAGGATGCAAATATACCCTATTCTTCAGGAAGAAGGATGGGAAAATGTCCCCAAAGTGATTCCGAGATCATTAGGGACACTGCCTCAGTTTGAACAACCCAAATGATTTCTGCCTGAAGCTTTGGGGACAGGATGCCCACCTAAATCCAGGGGGTTGACTCTGCCATCTGCATAGTTCAGAGGGAAGAGCATCAAGCAAAAGATCATTACTCATTTTACTGCATAATTGTCACATATTTTATGCCAATTTATTTATTTATTTTTTGCAAAAATGTGGTGTGTGACCATTATGTGAAGCTAACTCAATTGTTACTGATTTGTGAATTATAGTCAAAATATTACACTTGGGAAAATGTATTTCAGTGTTGCAAAGTATGGCCTTCAAAAATTTAATCTTCTGTGTCTAAAGATTCTACACTACTAAAGATTCATTGGTTTGGTTAACTGACATGTCATTTTCAGCGCCACTCATGTAAAATGTGTTTCCTATGGGCACCGCAGTGCTCTAAACAAAACATGCAAATCAGCCTTTGGAAATACACTAAGGTTGTGCTTGCATGAATATTCTATCCTCCTGAATCGAAGTGCACAAGACAAATGCACATTCCATATGCCACTGGTGAATACAGTGCTGCTCTGCTTGCCTTCTAATCAGTGTGCCAAACAGAATCATACCCTGTAATGATGACAGGTTATAAACCAATTTGGTGGCTGAGAAAACAGGGTGCAACAATGATGCAATGGTGATGATTATGCAGTAAAATAGGGTGTTCTCAAGATTTAAGATCTAATATGCCACGCTATGTCTTAGACATACTTGGAACACACCAGCTTTTCTTCCTTTTCATTTCTTCCTTTTGAGAATTGTTTGAATTTTTAGAGTGGGAATGTCTATCCTATGCTGGTCTAACCGTGGTATTTTGGAAGCACAGAAGTTCTGAGTTCATAGTTTCACAGCTAGAGACAAATTTTGCTTCAGGAAGAATCATGCCTTGAGTCTCATGCATACCTGATATAAATGACATTTAAAGGAGACTTTGGACTTTGTGAACTTTGGAGTTGATGCTAGAATGCATAAAGAGTTGGAGGACTGTTGGAATGAATGTATATTGAATAGAAGAAAAGCATGAATTTTCGGGCTAAGGGTAGAATGTTGTGGATCAATTTATATTTCCCCAGAATACTTATGTTGATGTCCTAACCGTCAGTGTGATGGTAATTGAACATGGGGCTACGTGTAGGTAATTGGGGTTAGATAAAGTGATGAGGGTGTGACCCTCATGATGGTATTAGTGGCTTTATAAGAAGAAGAGAAACTAGCTCACTTCCTCGCTCAGGAGAAGGCAGCAGTCTGCAAGCCAGGAGGAGAGGCCTTTCTCAAGGAATCGAATAGGTTAACACGTTGATATTAGGCTTGCCTTCCTCCAAAACTGTGAGAAATAATTTGTTTTTTAAGCCACATGGCCTATGATATTTTATTATGGGTGCAAACTAAGATAGTGACCTTCAAGACATGTTTGCCAGATGACTGGCTGAACTCTCTCACCTTGGGCTGCTTGATGGTATTTAGCTTGAGCTCTGCTATGGTTTGGTTTTAATCTGGTTTGTCCCCTTCAGAATTCAGGGGAGTCTATTCACTGTTGTGAGGTACTGACTGTGGAAACTTATCTGACTGTGGTGTTAGAAGTGGGACTTGGGAGGTGATTAAGTTTAGAAAAGGTTATCAGTGTGGAACTCCTAGTGGCTTTATCAGAAAGTGCACACATGTGCATGCATGCACACACATACACATGGGCTTCCTGTCTCTCCCCATGCAATGTTCTGTGCTACCTTGGGACTCCAGTACTCTGTCAGTAAGAAGGCCATCACCAGATGCAGCCCCTAGTTAGAACCAAGAGCTGAAATAAACGTCTTTTCTTCAAAATGTACCCAGTCTGTGGTTTTGGGTCATTAGCAACTGAAAAGGGACTGATACAATATTCACATTCCTCTCCTTGGTCAGCATCCAGGTGCAGGTGGAAATCCAAGGTTAGGAAAGAATTGATGACATTCCTGTTTTTAACAGAGGTCAGTATAGAGGAAAAAGAGCAGATATGGGGGTGAGGAGAACAAGTTTATAAATAACAAAGTAAATGTCACTTAGTAACAATGTAATCACAAAGAGCAATGACATGTGGTTGAATGAAACCATTAATAAAGAGAGTATAGGATGAAATTATTCATGTGTAGAATACAAAGCAAATATTGACATCTGCAAGGCACATACAGTCATCCTTTTTATCCTTGGTTTTGCTTTCTGAGGTTTCAGTTAGTGGTAGTCAACCACAGTCCAGAAATATTACATGGAAAATTCCAGAAACAAATATTTGATGAATTTTAAATACTTTTTATACCATACATTTGTACATGTATTCTAGTTTATTATTGTTCTTAATCTTTTTAAAGTTATTTATAAATCAAACTTATCATAAGTATATTTATATAGGAAAAACCATAGTATACATGTGGTTCAGTAGTATCTGAGGTTTCAGACATTCCTCTATCCTCTACAGATAAGAAGGGACTAGGCTACCATATATGAAGAAGGACTTCACAATTGTATTTCACTTATCACAGAAAATCTATGCCAGATTTTCCTTTCGTTGTAGAAAGTACTCTTTACCAACTGTATGATGTAGGAGATTTACCAGTGGAGTAGAATTTCCCCTGCAGAAACAGACATATTTTCTGATTTGAAATCCACTATCCCTTCACAATTTCCCCATTTTTAGTGTCTTGGTGGATTATTTGTGTTTGTATATTTCCTACAAGTTAACTTTGTGGGTTTTATTTATAGTTATATTCCCCAGGGCTTAGCCCACTAGTAAGTGGCCACTTACTAATGTCTATTAAATGAAATTTTATAAATAAAACATGTATAAAAATGAAATCTCTTTTGCTTCCTTCCTTGCCACATTTTCTCAATCAATCTGACCCATTTCTTTGCAAACAATTTTTTAAAACCATGTTTTTTTCAAGACAACATAGTAATATATTTGAAATATATTCATGGTAAAAGAAAACAGTATAGAAAGAGAAGTGAAACAGCAGCTTTTCTACCTCAAACCCATGATTCCTATTTCTCAGAGGTAGCTACAATGATCTGTTTTGTGTTTAGCCTTTTAGAAATTGGCTATATACACATTAACATGTAAATGTGTATATAGTATCTATTAAATAGGATGTTAAATAATTTTTTAAGTAGACCCCAAAGCTGAGAACTATAGGTGAACAAAGTGAGTAGTCCTTTGGTCTAAAGAGATGTGCTATACTTAGTTCTGCAGCTACCTCCCTTTCCAGCCTATATATGAGAAGGCTAGAGACATTAGAAAGTGAGACTTCCTTTCATGAGCATTATTACTATGTATGCTTCTGTCTCATAACAAACCAAATGATAGGAGCACCAAGCCACGTACTCATTAAGAATAGGGAAATCTGCCAGGAGGAGTACCAATATGCAGCATTCTCTTTCCTTCTCTTCTCCCCACTCTGCCTCTCCAGATGCTTCCTGATCTGCAGAAATATGCTACAGCAAAGGAGTGGAGCTCGGGGACAGAACATGAGAGAAGTTTACTCATGTCTACTGGAATTAATGTAGAAAAAGACAAGTGCTTGATTCTTACCTGAAAATCCAACAAAAAGGATTTCTACTTCTGACTATCCAGTACTCAGGGCTCGTAACCCCCTTCCTGAAACAATTCTTCAAAAATTCTGGATAAAATCTTATAGATAAATATTTTTCATACATGACTGAGCTAAGGCCTGAAACAATAAAGAAGTGTGAATTTATGGAAGTAAGAGAGAACTGGAGATGGATTTGCCCTTGGATTATCTGCTCGTGGACAAAACTTAGGTTTTAGTAAGCTAACTGTACTAGGAACAAGAAGAAAAGTTTGCATGAGACATTAAATAGAGGAAAGTTTTGCATAGAACTAAGATCTGCAAGCAGTAACATACTGGCTGAGTAAATTAGGGAAAACTCCACTGCATAATATGAAAGTGTGGCCATATTTGTGTTTTGTCTTTAGATCTATATAGAAGGGAAAAAAAATACATCTTCCCTGAGATTTCCTTATCACAGCCCTGAACTCTACCATATTATATGGACCACAAAGTTCCAAACTAGCAACTTTAAGAAGAGATATGCAAAGATTGAAGCTACTGAAATGATCAGAAATAGAATACAAATAACTATATAATATACTTTAAAAATAGTAAAGAGAAATCAAAATAAAAAAGATAGAGAAGCAACTATTGTTTTGAGGGTGGGAGGCTGAGAATCAGCACCAAGACTCCACACATACTAAGCCAATGCCATACCACTGAGTTACACCTTTGGTATCCCCAAAAGACATTTGAAAGGATTAGATATGGAAAGGAACCAAGTGGAAGTTCTTTAAAAATCACACACACACACACACACACACACACACACACACACACACACACTCATATACATATAAATAATTAATACTGAAAAATTCAAGTATGTGTAAAATGGTAAATTATACCTAGGAGAAGAAAGAAAGAGCTATAAAATAGATCTAAAATAATAACAGAATAGCCAGGTGCAGTGCCATGTTTTTGGCTACTTGGGAGGCTGAGGAAGGAGTGTCACAAGTTCAAGGTCAGCCTCAGTAACTTAGCAAGACCCTCTCTCAAAATACAAAACAAAAAGGACTGGAGATGAAACTCAGCAGGAGTGATCGTGGGTTCAATTCACAAGCCACAAACAAAACAAATCCACAGCATAGAGTATAGAAAGATAAGAAGATGAAACAGCTAAAAAAAAAAAAATCCTATGCAATATGGAGGATAAAGTGAGAAGACCTTATGTATGTTTTATTTTAGGACCCAGAAGGATTGGATAGAATGAAGAAGATGCATATTGATTTTTTAATTTATTAATTGTTGACAGAATTTTATTTTTATTTACTTATATGTGGTGCTGAGAATTGAACCCAGTGCCTCACATATGCTAGGTAAGTGTTCCACCACTGAGCTACAACCCCTGCCCTCGTGTACTGATATTTATTTACCTTTCTTACAGGCTTCTTACAGGCTTCTGAATCAGAAAATATGCATCTTTCAATAATACATGAAAATGATCAGCCATTATTTTTTTTTCAAATATTGCCTCTTGATAGTAATTTCTATTAGAATTTACTCATTTGAAATATTGTTTTCTGTTCCCCTCTTCTTAAAAGGTATTCACTGAGATAAAGAATTTAATATTTGAGTTCTTTCTTCCGAGCATATGGAAGATAACCATTCTGGTATCTTATGTTTTCCATTGTTGCACTTTGGGACAGCTGTCAAACCAATGATCATTCCTTTGTGGGTGAACTGGGATTTCTTTCCTCTATTTTTAATAACATTCTACAGAAACACATCAAGGAAATTTCAGAGAGGCACTAGGCCCAAGAAAACCTTATAAATTTTACAATACATTTAAGGAACATGAAATTTTAATCATATATGTATATATTTTTAGAAAGTATCAAAAGGAGGAATGCTTCCCACCTTCTTTTATGAAAACAGTAGGAGAGTGATACCAAAATTCAGATAAAAGAACACAGAAGAAAAAGTAAATTATAGTCTGGATCACCCTCTTAACCAAGGAATCAATCCTAAATGATATATTAGCAAACAAAACCCTAGAATGTATAATTAAGGTGACACATTCAGTTCAAAGTGGTTTCTTTACAGATATGAAACTTTTGTTTAATATTGGAATATCTATATAAAATATATTATCATCACAATAAATGTCAAAAAAGTATTTTATTATATTAAGCAACCATTCTTGGTAAAAAGCCCTTAGTAAAATAGGAATAGGAAGAAACTTCCTTAAACTTTATGGAATGAATCTGTACACGCATATGCAAGCATAAAACACAGAAAGAATCCTACTTAATAGTGAAAACATTAGAAACATTCTTTTTGAAATCACGAAGAAAAAAAGATGTCCATTAATAGCACTGTTTTCAACATTGCTTTGAAGGCTCTAGCTATTGCAATTTAGCAAGAAAATGAAATAAAAAGTCCCAAAATTTGAAAGAAAGAAAACTCAGTATTTGAAGCTACTTGTCAATAACAAAACATAAAATCATCCACAGATAAATTATTTATATTAACATGGTTATCAGATAGAAATCATTAGAAAAAAAATCAATTGCATTTCTATATACTAGCAACAAACTGATAAAAAATTTTATTTTATTTTTTAAAGAGAGAGAATTTTTTTTTAATATTTATTTTTCAGTTCTCGGCGAACACAACATTTTTGTATGTGGTGTTGAGGATCGAACCCGGGCCGCACGCATGCCAGGCGAGCGCGCTACCACTTGAGCCACATCCCTAGCCCTAAAAAATTTTATTAAGAAGAAAGAAATACATGATTACAAGCCTCAGAAAAGACCCACACATTTGACCAGTGACAGAGAGACAGCACTGAAGATAAGTGGATAAAGAAAGAAATTTAACATAATTGGCTCTAGGCAAATTGAGAATAAGAAAGAACATGAAAAAGAAGGAAAATAAGAAGAAGGAAAGGAAGAGGAATAGGAAGAAGAGAAAGGGAGAAAGAAAACTATGAAACTGGACCCCTCACATCGCACTAAAACAAAATAATAACAATGATCAGGTAGATTAAAGACCTCAACATATAAGGGAAAATTATAAACAATATAGAAGAAAATTTAAAAGAATTCATGATATCACTTGAGGGAAGAATTTCTCAATAAGACCCAAATAAGTACTGACCACAAAAGGAAAGATTACAAACTTGACTTCATTAAAATTAAGAACTCTTCATCAAATCTTCATAGTATCCACAACTTGTACAAAATTATCTCAAAATATAAAATGTTTATAATTTTGCTGAGTTAAAAAAACTCTAGCATCAAAGAGTGAAGATAAAGCAAAAAACTAGGGAAAGTTATTTGCTTACATAAAATTGGCAAGAATTGGGGCTGCGTTATAGCTCAGTGGTAGAGCACTTGCCTAGCATATGTGAGGCATGGGGTTAGATCCTCAGCACCACATAAAAATAAATAAATAAAGGTATAAGACATATAATAACATTTTTAAAAATTGTCAACTATTGAGAATGCAAAATATATAACGTATTATTACAAATTTATTATAAAATTCCATAAAAGTATATATAAGAAAACACTCAAAAGATGAATAAGTCTTAAATTGCCTCCAATATCTCAAATATTGATGAAACACAGAGTAGATAAACAAATTATAGTACACTGGAATGTTGTAGAGATTTTTTAAAAATAGCCAGGAGCCATGAAGCACATCTATATTCCCAGCCACTCTGAGGCTGACGCAGTAGGAGGATCATGGGTTTGAGGACAGCTTCGACAACTTGGCAAGAGCCTGTATCAAAATAAAAAATAAAAATGACTAGGGCTGTAGCTCAGTGGTAAAGTGCCCCTGGATTCAATCACCACTACCTTCCCCCCTCCAAAAAAAGTAAACAATAAGTTTTAAAATATGATGTTAAGTAGAAAATAGAATGTTACAGAAGAATACACATAGTTATTATTTACTTAATAATAGCCCTGAACTGCTAGAATAGTAATTGAGACTGGCAACTTATATATGCCAAAGAGACACTATAAAGTACTTCTAACCATCATCTTCACTGCTTAATGAACGTGGATCCCCTGAGTCAGAAGATTCTCCTAACTTTGTGTCAACAGGTCAACAACAGCCTAACACTATGCCGCAATGCACCTCATTTCACATCATCACATAAGCATTATATCATCTCACAGAATCCCAAGAAGGGTGAGTACAGTGAAATAAGACATTTGGGAGATGGAGAAAGAGAGACCACATTCACACAGATGTTTAGTTACAGCACATTGTTATAATTGTTCTATTTTGTTATTAGTTATTGTCAATTTCTTACTGTGCCTAACTTATAAAGAAAATGTAAGTAAATGTAAATATCATAGGCATATATGCATAGGAAAAAAAACATAGTACATACAGAATTCAGTACTATCTGCAGTTTCAGTCATCCGCTGCAGGCTATGTGATGAATCCCTCATGGATAAGGAGAACTACTACTATGCTACACTTTTTTTTTTTTAATCAATTCATCAGTTGATTTCACTTTTGGGGCATTATTAATACTGTTCCTACAAAATTCACGTACATGTCTTGTATGAACATCTACTTTGAATTCTATTGAGTATATAAGCATGAAACTGATGGGTCATCTTTCAAACTCCGAGTTTAACATTTTGAGGAACTGCCAAACTGCTACCCAATATTACTGAGTGATTTCACAGGTTCATCAGTGTTATATGAATGTTCCAATTCTTCACATTTTCACTAAGGACCTAATAAGAACAATGCTTGCTGTTATCTTTTATTTTAGCCATCTTAATGGAAAAAACACCTCACTGTGGCTTTCATATTGAACATCTTTTCATGTGCTTATTGGCCATTGGTATATCTTCCTTGGAAAAATGTCTATTCAGATCTGTTATGTTTTAGCTATGAGGTGTCCCCTAAATTCTCCCATGAGTTAATGCAAAACACTTTATATATCAAATGGATTTGGTTATGAGATCCTTAACCTAATCAGTGAATTAATATTCTGATATGGATTAACATAACTGTAGGTAGATAGGGTACTCCTGGAGGAGTTGGGGCCCTGGGAGCATGCATTTGGGGTATATATTTTAGTGGAGCTCTCTTTCCTTCTCTCTGCTTCCTGGAACCATGTTCCCAGCTGGTTTCCTCTGCCATACTTGCCCACCCTCATGCCTAAGGAATGGAGTTGGCCGTCTATAGACTAAGACCTCTGAAACTGTGAGCCCCCAAATGAACTTTTTCCTTCTCTAAAATTGTTCTTATTAGGTCCTTTGGTCACAGCAGAAAAAAAAAAACTGACTAAAACAAGCTCCTTCACCAATTTTTAATTTGGTTGTGTTTTTATTCTCAGGTTATAAGAGTTCTTTATTCTGGATAGAAGCTCCTTATTATGTATATTATTGTCTCCCACTGCATGGGGTGTTGGGGTGTTTTTCCACTTTCTTTATGATGTCCCTTGAAACAAAAAATTCATAATTTTGATAAAATTTTATATCTATGTTATTTTCCTTGGCAACTTCTCCTTGCCTCAACTTATTTTTAAAAACAGGAATGAAAATATACTATTCACAAAATTATTCAGGGTGGACATTTTGCCAAATTTCTATCTTTATCTATCAGTCTATTAATCTATCTGTCCACACTGCACCTTCTTTTGTGTCTGTATAGAAACATATTGTATTAAAGTAAATAGCAAGTTTGTTATTGATACTCATTTAAATGTTTTTGTCTTATTGTTCTTACAGTGCCACAACATTCATGACAATAAATGTTTACATATGTTTGTGAGTGTACCCACCCTATACATTTCTAATGAGAGATATTGCCAAATTATCTCTGTTGATGATCTCTGTATCCATATACATATATGTATGTATTACATATACTTATATAATTGTAATGTTAGAGAATGCCTTGAGTGTATGTTCAACCCCCCCCCCTTTTTTTTTTTTGGTACTAGGGATTGAACTGAGGGGCACTTAACCTCTGAGCCACATTCCTAGCGCTTGAACTCATGATCCTCCTGCATTAGCCTCGGGAGCCACTGGGATGACAGGCATGCACCAATGCACCTTGCATGTTCAAACTTTTTATCCTTAGAAATCTGACTTTAAAAATGACGTTTATTTTGCCTTTCTTTAATTGTGTTTGAGGTTGAGCATCATTCATATAATTATTAGATATTTGTATTTTTTCTATAAAGTGCTTCACAATTTCTGTTCATTTTTCTAGTGGAAGCTTTGCCTTTTTGTTGAATTTTAAAAGCTTTTTTAATTTAAGAAAATTTTCTTTTTCTCAGCTATGTATTCTTTAAATATTTTTCTTATTTTGTTGTTTTATTTGTATATTCATAAATTTTGTGTTATGTAAAATTTAAGATGTCTACATAGTTGAATTTATCTCTTTTTTTCTTATGGATTCTACAGATTTCCTTTTTTCTTAAGTATCTCTAATATTTTCCCCTAATCTTCAGATTACAAAAAGTCTAGCATTATTGGTGTTTTTTTTTTCCTTCATTTAATTTAAAATCACTATAGCTGGGCACGGTGGCATGCACGACTATAATCCCAAGGGCTCTGGAGGCTAAGGCAAGAGGATCACAAATTCAAAGCCAGCCTCCGCTACAGGGAGGTGCTAAACAAGTCAGTGAGACCTTGTCTCTACAATAAAATACAAAATAGGGCTGGAATGTGGCTCAGTGTTTGAGTGCCCCTGAGTTTAATCCCCAGTACCAAAACAACAACAACAACAAAAAACCATTACACACAATTTTTGAAACTTACTTATTTGGAAAATTGTATGTATACTTATATATTTATATACAAATGTGTATATTGAGGATGTATTTATGTATACAAATACATACACATATGAACATATATAAGTATTTATATATTTGTATACATATATATGTAAAAATATATACATTATATAAATATATACATATGTGTATGTATTTGTATACATAAGTACAGCCTCAACAACTTAATGAGACCCTGTCTTAAAAGAAAATATAAAGGGGCTAAGGTTGTGGCTCAGTGGTAGAGCACTTGCCTAGCATGTGTGAGGCACTGGGCTCGATTCTTAGCACTACATATAAATAAATAAAATAAAGGTCCATTGACAACTAAAAAAAATAAATAATAAAATATTAAAAAAAGAGCAAGGGATGTGACTCAGTAGTTATGTGCCCCTGGGTTCAATCTCTGGTACCAAAAATACACACACACACACACACACACACACACACACACAAACACACACACCCTAGAATAGGGCTATGTACATGATCACTAAATAAATATTATTAAATAACAACTTTTAAATTCATATTCCAATTTATACTTCTTTGTATGAGATTGTCTAAATATTTTTTAAACTTAAAACTTAACATCAGAATTGATTTGACACATCCCAGTAGTGAATAAAGCTAATGCAAAATGTAGTTGTAAGCATAAAAAATTCTATATATTTCTTGTCACTTCTACAGATTTCAAGCATCTTTTGTTTAAATCATTATTTGAATAACAGATGCTTCCTGAGGGGGGTGGTGAGGAGAGGGAACAACAGGTATTTGAGCCTTTGCACTTGGAGAGAGCACTTTTGTTCAGTCTAGAAGCCCTAAGGATTCCCAGGCATCAATCAGCAGGAGTGTTTCCCAGCCCTGAGTGACACCTGAATTCGTGTCATTCACAAAAAAGGAGACATTTAATATGTTCCAGCAGAAGATTAACAGAAAGCCTTTTCAGAAATGAACAGAAGTGCCTACAATTGAAGTTCAAATAATTTAACCTCTTACCAGAACTATATTCTTTTTCTTGTTTTCTGTTCCAAGCCACATTCTGCAACAAGTATGATAGGAATAAAGTCAGCCATTGTTTCTGTACCTTGAACTATACATCCAAATTCCTGTAATTACTTTTATAAAAATCCAACTTGAATTTTTGTGAATAATAATAATAATGACATTTTGAGCTGCTTAGGAAGTTAGTGTCATTATTTGTTAGAGTTTTGCTATAAAAAATAAATAACTAAAGATACGTAATTGTAGGAAATAAGCAATAAGACTTACATGAAACTTTAAGGGAACTATGCACGAGAATATACATAAGAACTGGGCTGGGGCTATCGCTCAGTTGGTAGAGTGCTTGCTTGCATGCACAAGGCACTGGATTCTAATCCTTAGCACTACATTAAAAAAAAAAAAAAAAAAAAAAACTGCCCCTGGAGTGAACTTAGCAACACATCAAAGGCAATAAATGAAGGAAAAAAAATTTTTTTAAGAATACATAAGAACTAAATAACACAAAATGTTTTCAAAGCTGTTATAAAAAATCAGAGCAAATGGAATGAGGAAGATGAACCCTACGATTTCTAAACTGATGTTTTCATGCTCCAATTTCTTTTCTTTTTTTCAATCCAAAAGGACTTTCCAGAAAGAATAGGATTCTGGCTATGTAAAGAGAGTTGATTTGCATATACAGATACAAGTGAAAAGTTCAACTTGGAGTATAACCAAAAAGTTCTAAGTGCTCTTCTTTGTGTTTGAAGGAGGAAGAGTGTTGGCTGACGGTTACAAAAGGATGTTGATGCTGGGTCATGAGTGCTTGTTGGACAGAGCTGGAGAGGCTGGCAGGAAATAATAGTTTCTCAAAGCCTTGAGGTAGAAACCAAGATCAGAATCTGAGCTGTCTGACCCAAACTGGATGATCTCTGGGAAGATAAATCTGATTATGTCACACCCAATCGTGACTTCTCTTACAATTCTGCCTAAAGATGAAGTCCAACATTCTTAACAGAGTCTTATGAGTCCACCCATATTGTGGACAAAAATTGCCTTACCATATCAACTTTAAACCTTAGAAAGTCTGCATTCCACCCATTCCAAACTTGCCACATTCCCTGACCATGCTATGTTCTTGTCTTCCTCCACGTCTTTCCTGTATATTTGGTACTGCCTGCTTTCATCTTCTCAACTAGCCATCTTGCAAGCCTGTATTTATTAAATCTGACCTCAGTGGCTCCTCTTGGAACATTTTGCTATTCTCTTAAAGGTAGCATTCCCCCTCCATTTATTTTGTGACATTTTCTTTGTAATAGTATTTACATAAATACAGATATTTTTTCCCTTCTGGTTATAGTTATTTAAATTGGGACACATACAATGTTCCTGTTTGTATTTGTATTTGGTTTTGAATCCAATTCATGATAGGCAATATTCCATAACAAGGTTATAATTTATGACTCATCCTTAAGATTTCCTGTTGACTTGCAGGTTTATAAAAGTTGCGATTATTTCCTCCAATACTATAAGGTGTGAATTATTTGAAAAGTTCCAATTATGCTCTAAAATACAAGAAAGCAAACTGTGAGCCAGGTGCAGTGGCGCAAGCCTGTAATCTTATCAGGCTAAGGCAGGAGGATTGTGAGTTCAAAGCCAACCTCAGCAATTTAGCAAGGCACTTAGCAACTCAGTGAGATTCTGACTCTACATAAAAAAATAAAATAAAATAAAATAAAAAGGACTGGGGATGTGAGTCATGGGTTAAGTATCCCAGGGTTCAGTCCCTGGTATCAAAAAGAAAAAAAAAAAAGAAGAAAAGAAAGAAAGAAAAAGAAAACAATGAAGCTAGTAAGTATAAAGCATACACAGTAAGTAAAATATTAGTTTATGATTTATGCTTGAATCTCACAGGATTGTTAAGTATAAAAATGATTAACAAGTACATGTAAAAAAAAGTACATGTAAGGCATCATGACATACCCAGAAATATCAAGTATATTGACAATCTCCAGAAGGTAGAATTGATAGAATCAATAGAAAATATGATGGAAAAGGTGTTATTCAATGATAGATAGATCAATTCATGATCATGACTCCTGAGTCATGATGATCCCATTTTGGCCCTACATGTTCTCAAGCCACAATGGCACAGCGGGCTAACTGACCTGCTGAGTTGTGTCAGGTATACTTGCCCTTGCATTTTCTGATGTAGCAAGTATATATCATTGGCCCCAAATGCCTCCCATTTCTGGGCCCCTTGTTCATATCTAAGTTCTGCTTCTCAAAGTCACATCAAAAGCTGGGAAGCTGATGCAGGAGAGAGAGAGAGAGAGAGAGAGAGAGAGAGAGAGAGAGAGAGAGAGAGAGAGAGAGAGAGAGAGAGAGAGCATAGGAACTTTGCATCAGGGAGTCCAGTGGTATGGTCCTACCAGTAACCTAGTCTAAGTATGGTAATCCATTCTATCTCTTTTCCCAGGTCTGTATGGTTTAATGAACTATAATTTGAGCATCCTAATTTTGCCCACGAGCCATTCTGTTCTATGAACTCTGAGTTAGCTTGCCTGGTAGTATACTGGGAGGATACCATTGCATCAGGGTAATTTTTCATGTGACAAGTAAAACTGCATGCACTGCTAGATTCTTAGAATCACATAACTTAGGTGGAATGAATACATGAAAGAATAAATGACAAAAAAGCAAGAAAAAATATCTTTTTAATAAAGAACAAAACATTGCTAAATAACCATGAAACATGAAAAAGAAAATTCATTGTGACTGAGGAAATAATCCTGTTAAATTCTAAGAGCCCTGCTGCAAACATTCAAGGAAAACATGATAGAATGGAGATGGTAAGCTAGGAGACTGAATATGCACTGTAACCTGGCTTCTGTAAATTACCAGTGGGTGATTTAGTAGGGTGGTTTAACTTTACTAAACTTCTATATGACAAATGAGGAAAAAAAAACCCCAAAAACTCATGAAGGTATTTTGTAGATGTGATTAATATTTATAATCACTTGACTTTACATAAGAAAAGTATTACCCTTTATAATGAGGATAGGTCTAATCTAGTTTGTTGAGGTGTTCAGTGTAAACAGCAAGATTTCTCTGGGAAAAAAAAAAAATTCTGCCTGAGTTTTCAGCCTGCCAGCTTGCCCTACAAATTTCAGACCTACCAGCTTCCACAATTGTGTCAGCCAATTTCTTAATGAACAATAAAACACCCTATTTGTTCTGTTTCTCTGGAGCACCTTGGCTGATGCACCTTTCCAGTTTCTACTTCAAATTACTATGAAAGTTATTTGAAAACTTCAACATGCTGTGACAACTTAAAGTATTATCATCCCAAACATATCTAAAGAAGGTAATTTAAATAGATGAAAGTACATGTACCTTGCTATGATTTTGAATGTTTGTCCCCTTCAAAACTCATGTTGAAATTTGATTGCCATTCTGATAACATTAGGAGGTGGGACCTTTGAGAAGAATTTGGCCAGGAGGGCTCTGCCCTCATGAGTGGGTTGATGCTGTTATGACAGGAGCAAATTCATTATAAAAGGGTGAGTTTGATCTCTTTTTGTGCTCTCTCTCTCTCTCTCTCTCTCTCTCTCTCTCTCTCTCTCTCTCTCTCTCCCCCTCCGTCCCTCCCTCCCTCTCTTTTTTCCCCTTCTGACATGTGATATTTTTTACAATGTTAATGAAGCAGCAATAAGACCCTCACCAGAGCCAACACATTCACCTTGGACATACCATCCTCCAGAATATCGAGAAATAAATTTCTACTCATTATAAAGTACTCATTCTCAGGTATTCTGTCACAGCAGCAAAAACAAAGACATGACTATTATATGATTTTATAAAATTCTTCTTGCAAAAGAACTCTGTAATACTTTGAACAGAAATGTCAGTTTTCAAAAGAGAGATAGTGGAGTTGAAGGATACTAATGAGAAATTTCTTTTATTTCCTTATTTTATGAATCTTAACTTGCTAACAAAAGTAAAAAGAAGGAAGAAAGAACAATGGCAAATGACAACCTTTATTTTACTTATCAATATAATTAAAATAATTTGCCTGATTTGATCCTCATCAAATGCTCTTAGTCTCAATCCTTTGAGAAAAAGTAAAATTTTACGTTATTCATATAACCTAAAAGTACACAGAACCTTCCCCTTTATCACCAGGATTCCTCATTCTTTCCCTTTATCCCACAATAAAACCTGTCATTTTGGTTAGTCCAGCTCAGATAAGCAGTGATGCTCCACCTTGGTGAGTACATCCTCAAATAAAAGCTCAGCTATGGATTCCACAGTTTTCTCTACTGAGTTCACCATAAACAAGTCACTCAAATCCCTTGTACCTTCAGTTGGCATTCCAGCTGATCAGCCTTTCAGGGTTGTTAACCAAACAAATCATTATTGCAACATGACTCTCCTATCATTGCTCTTCTGTTTTCTGAAGACTCATATCAGAATGTCTTATTACCTTAGCAACATAACTCGTAGCTCATTTTAGATTATAAGCCATTCTTATTTACAAGACTTGTCTCAGAGCCTTCAACTCTATCCCCCAAACTAAACCTACTACCTTCAAATATGAATTCTAACAAATAGTAAAAAATTTTAAATGTAATACAGAATTTGAAGTCTCAAAATCGCTTTTCTAAAAGTATTTGTAGCACTACCTCAAGAGATCAATTAAGTTTGAAGATATTCGATGATCATGTAAAAGTGAATAATGTGGGGCTGGAGCTGTAGCTTTGTAGTAGAGCACTTGCCTCACACGTGTGAGACACTGGGTTCGATCCTCAGCACCACATAAAAATAAATACAAAAAAGATATTGTGTCCATTTACAACTAAAAAGTATTTTATAAAAAGAGAATAATGTATATTTGAATGTTCATACTCCCACAGGATTGTTTAAGAAAAATTAGCCTTATAAGCATAACTCATTTTTTTCATTGATTTTTAAAGAATATTCTGTTATACCTCCTAGAGTCATCTGTGTGCAATAAAGAATAATTAATTTATCTGTTAGTTTTGCTTGTTGAGATACTAAAAAAATTTTATTCGGACCAAATATGTAATAGCATTTGAGTGAATTTGCTAAAGTATAAAGTAAAAATTTCTCCTCTAATCTTTACAAAATACTCATTAACTTGAAGCAATAATAAAAATGTCTACTCTGCTTTGAACAACAACAACAAAAACTTTTCCACAAGTTTTCTCTTTTATCTTAGTTTACGGTCCTTAATTCTTGACATGCTTCCTTGAATTATCAAGCCTGTTGGCATCTCATTTCAAAAAACACTTCTTAGTGTATAGGTTTTCTCATCAAATAGATTTTTTTAAAGTAAAGTCTTGATAATCTTGAAAATCATGTAGCAGACAGGCAATTACACTTATTTTGAATACATGGAATATATCAAAATACTTACTGTTTGGAAGGATCAAATCAATCTTCCTTACTTTTTAATTGTTTTTTAAATTCTATAAAAACAATTAAGGACACCTCTTCATTTTGTTGTGGTAGCCATGTCCTTAGTATCTTTTCCTGCATTTAAAATGTTTCTACTGAAAATGTAACAAAATATATCAGCAATTTTTGCATAGATATTTGCAGGGTAATTTGGCTCATTTTTGTTTTATTTTATATTTACAAATTTCTGAGAATCTGAAGTTTCTAGATGTATGAATTGCTAAGTATAATGTCTGTGAAGACAGGAATCATGTTCTTCCTGGTTAAACTCCTGGCAACCTACATGCAGTTCCAAAAATGCCTGAATTAAAGAGTGAGATGAAAGGAAATATATTATTTTTGATAAGATTCTGTATGAAGGTTCAGGATTCATGAATCTCTAGAGCCATAGGTTACTCTAAGGTCCTTCCATGAAATATCTTTCTCTCTCTCTCTCTCACCCTCTCTCTCTCTCCCCCTCCGTCCTTCCCTCCTTCCCTTTCCTCTCTCCCTCTTCTTGTTAGCTGTGCTCCTAGCAGTCTTTAAGATACCAATTAAAAGGAGGGTATTCTAAAATTGACAGACCAAAGTTCAAACCCAGTTTTGTCATTCATTACAAGTGTGAACTTGGACAAATCCTGCCTTGCTATTTAATTTTCTAACCTATAAAATGAGGAAAATAATAGTCTGTACCCCCAGCAGGAAATAGGGATGATTAAATGAGATAATTTTTCTAAAATACTTAGTGTTATTTGGCATTACAGGAACAGCTCAACAAATCTTTGACATTATGAGCATTACTATTACCATAATTATAAATAAGTTAATTTTAAGTTCCATGAGAGCAATAATCACTATTTTTCAAGATTTGTACCTCCAGTACCTAGCACAGGATTTGCTACATGTTTGTTGAACCGCACTGTTTATAATCCATTGATAGAAATCTCAAGGATAAATATCTCTTATTTCCCCTTCTTTCTTGCTGGTGGGTGTGTGTTGTCAGAAAATAAGCAATATATTTAGCTTGTGAACCATAAATGCTGATCACCAGTCTAAATATCTAATCTAAAACCTAAATGATCAAATCTTCAAGAGGGAGAAAAACTGATTTACTGCTTCAAAGCAAAAAAAAGTGAAGTTTGATTAAAAACTGAGTAATTACATTTGTATGTCTGTGATACATTTTTCTGTGAATATGCTTCTTGCTTTTAAAAATAATACAATAAAGAAAGATAACCAGGAAGGGAGAGTGAAGTGCCAGAGAAATGTGAAGTTTTTGCTTTAGTTTATCCTATTATTCCACTGAGGGACTATTCAAGTAATCTGTGTAGCAAAACTATACACGTAGAAATACTCTGATGATTCTTTAATCATGGCTAAATGCCAGAATTTCCACAATACTTGGAAGAAGTTTCAAGAAGGCTTCCTTAAAGAGACTGGCTGGGTAAATGCATGATGGCAGTAAGAGCTGAGAGATCACTGGGACTTCCCCTTCATTGATTGGGAATTCCTTACTAAGTACAACTTTATTTGCACAACTGCTTGGTTCACTTAACATAGGTACTGCCAGAGTAAGTACCACTAGTGTGTGTAATGAAACTTTTTATTATTGGTTCACTACAGTGTTGATTTTTCCAAATTCCATAGTGAAAGGCCTTTTAACCTTCATACACAGCTCTATGTGAGTGCTCCTGTTAGAGCTGTCAGCCCAGAACTCAACTGATAAAATGATTCTACCAGACAAGGTGGGGCCTCTTAAAACATTACATCATGTGTATATACAGAGCCAGGGAAAGATCTTCTCATATGCTACCTCCAGAGTGATTATCCAGGGAACACTCAGTGACTCGAAGTCATTATGAGTCTAACCTTGCTTGAGAAAATATTTCGTAAGATATTCATCTTGCTCTTAGGAAATACAGATATATTGAGACTTTGGGCTGCAGAAGACATTTTAGATCAGAAAATTCAACCCTCTCAATTTAGCAGCTTACCCAAGTTTTAATTGGTGAAAGCACTGGAAATAAAACCCAGGTCTTTTTGCTCTATCCATTATCTAGCACTGATTCTTAATTATTTGATGTTAAAGCAAGTGACTATTTTTAAAACAAGCACTCTCTCCTGTTCCATTCATATTATAGTAAGGGGTACATTGCCCAAGCAATTGTTTTCATGCCAGAAAATCCTTCAATTTCTTTCTTTCTTTTCTATTTATTATTATTTATTCTATTTATCACATTATTTATTCACTTTTAAAAGTATGTTTTACAAAGTTCAGAATTTTTTAATTCTAGGGAAATTGTCATTTGGCAGAAAATGTTTTACTCTTGAATTTTAAATAATACTAAAAGCAAGTGCAATTAGTATCAATCAATACAATATCAAATATTCACTTTGGGAATAAAGCTGAAGACCCTGATTTAAAAGTATGATATGGATATATCATATTTTAAAACGTAATAAAAAACAAGTGATTGTTTCATTGTGCAATAAACTAACAGTCATCTTTTTTTTCAGTGACTATACTGGTGGTGCAAATATAATTTTGTTTCATGTAGAGTCCAGTATTTTCCCTGGAATTCCTCTCTTTCTCTTGTAGTTCTCTAGGGATCTCCACAGAAAAAAACATCTGATTACGTTAACCTGCAACAAACAAATCTTATTGGACTCTTCAATTAGGGAATCAATGCCTACTTTGTGGAAAGTCATTATCAAGCCAGCCCTCCTCTTGGAATAGCATAAATTCTCTGCCTCATCCCTCCTACCCCATAACATTGAGTGACAACTAGAGGCGTTGGAGTCAGCGTGCAGCTGGGTTTAAATGCTGACTCTACCGCTTAATTGCTACATCACCTTGGGCAAATTAAGGAAACTCTTAGCCTCAGTTTGCTTATCTGTTAAGAAGAAAACAATACCTGCCTTTTAAGACTGTTACAATGATTATTGTGAAAATAATCTAATCTGTCTCCAAGAGAAAGCCTAAAATATGGTTGGTTTTCAATAAATGGCGCTACTTGTTTCCTTTCAAATAAGTCATTCTTGCCTTGGAATTCTTCAAGTATTTACAGTCCTTCACATTTCAAATGATCAAACCTAATACTCATGGCGAGGTGGTTGTATTTTCTCAAGATTACATTCTAGGCCAAATTTAACGTTCTTTTTAATTTTTGTAAGTAAATCTTAATCACATTTCTGGCATGTACTTATAACAGAAAGACTTTTCCTGCCTAATACTTTCTCTTCCCAGAAGACCAAACCCCTTCACTATGTACTATTCCCTTAACCACATGGCCAGGGATTTCAGAGCTCTTCAAGAGGATTAAATGTGCTACCAGGCCTGCTGCAAAGCAGCTTTTATTTTAGTGCTTTGTCCACATTGCTACTAAACTGAGGGCTGTTTTATCACAGAGCAAATCAGTGGCAAATCTGGATATGGAAGCCAACAAGCTAGATTACCAGCTTTTGGTGACACTGAAAGATCTCTTCCATTGACCGACTTCCTTTGCTATGGGGTTTCAACAATGCCCATGCGAGAATATGACCAGAAACGGGAGCACCGTCCTGTACTATGATATGATGGATCTGCACACTCATAGACAATCAATTCTCCACAGACCTGAACTTAGAAAAGGGAAGCCTGGCACCCTGCTTAAGGGCCAGTCAGCCTCATTAACAAGCACACTTACTTCTATTCTTTTCTACAGACATAGTGCTTTGTCCACATTGCTTTCCCACTAAGTATTTATGGTGTAGGTTGCCTGTTTAGTAATATACTAGACCAAGTTTATCCAATTTAATTTAGCTTTACTAGATGACTTAATTTTGCCTGTTTTCCCATATCATCAGCATAAGCAATCTGTTGCGGTTCAATATATTTCTCCTTGGCATGGGAATGAAAATATTTCCCTATTCTTCAGGACACAGTGATTTGTTATTTTTGCTTCACTATAGAGGCATAGAAGGGAGGAAAATAAATCTTTTTTATTAACACATGGTTTTGTCCTATACTTTAATAACATGGTTTTATGCCAAATCCCAGAATGAATCATCCCTTATAAATCAATCTCTGAAATTACAAATTTAATGTTTTAATAGTTGAAAATTATTACTCTGAATAATACAGAAAAATGAAACGATTCTCAACTATCAAGTTTAATGTACATAAAACTTATGTTATTGTCACCTGTTAAGTGAGTGTATGTATGCCTACATATATATAAAATATACTGCTGAGGTAAAGTTTGAATTAGGGCAAAATTCAGTCTTAAGATGCAGATTGCTTGTGAAGATACCAAACTTACAAGAATTTAGATATCATTTGCTCCACATTCAGAATTTAGGCTTTCCAAAAATTAAAAATATATTCTCTCCCAGTATAACCTCAGTTGTTGTTAAATATGTAATTTTAAAGAGAAGAGATAAATAGAAAAATAAACCACAAATAGTGCTCTTCTACTACCATTATTTATTGCCTCAAGTCTTGGCTTTGATGAGCATTTCTGCCTTACAAAATCTTTCAAATACTCTAACATATTTATCTTTACTCTTTGAATGAAAAAAGGATTTCAGGGCTGGGGTTGTGGCTCATCAGTAGAGCACTTGCCTAGCACATGCAAGGCCCTGGGTTCCATCCTCAGCACCATATAAAAATAAATAAAACAAAGGTATTGTGTCCAACCACAGCTAAAAAATAAATATTAGAAAGAAAAGGGGGATTTCATCTAAAACCAACACAGTTCATACTTAGTGATTTGGAGGTTCTGAATAAACCATTCTGATAACCTTATTATTTAGTAATATTAATATTATATTAATATTTAGTAACAAATCTATAGAATTTCTGTGGTTATTTGTTTTTTCGATGAAATTCAATTTTGAATATACCATAAACACTTTCCTTGACTATTAAAAAATATCAAGGTGACAAAAAGGGATGGAGTTGAAATGGAGTCTGTCACAGCTCACTCTTGTTTCATTTAATGCTATTAAACTGTGAAAATGTTATCAAAGAGCATCGTTTTCTAGCTAGTAAACTAAGTTAGAAATGTTCCCCAGTTTAATACAAATACATGCAATCAGAAGAGGAAATTGCTGTGTTAGGTATTAGCATGATCCAGTCAGCTGGTTTCCTGTTTTGGAAATCGCTGTGCTCTGTCAATCAGGTTGGGTGGTTCTTTCTCTTTGTCTCTACAGGACAGTTGGCCAGTCAGTGAAAATGACAGACATTTCAATGGAATGGTGGCTCAGTTTGTCAGATTCATTAGATACTTAAATATAAAAATATTGGGGCTCTTTTAATACAAATTAAAAATGTATTAGTGTCAGGTAAAGATAGTTTTTGGCTAATTTTATATACAATTAACCTTTCAGGAGAATTTTAAAAAGTTTTGCTTTGATTCCTTCTTTAACAAAATGCAAATTATGTTAAGATTTCTACAGGATATTATGTAGGTTAAGTTGGGAAAAGTGGTCTTCTTTATAATGACAGTTTTATCATCTATTAATAGAATGTACAATTGGGCCTTATATGTGCTTCTCTGTATTTTTTATTTTTTCAAACTCTGTACATTTTTTTAAAAATTATGCTTACATATGAAATGCAAAATTCATGTGTCATCTACAGAAAACATACATGGTGTTTTATATTATTTTTCAAACTGGATGTAATACAACAAGAAAGTATCTGTCCTCTAGAAAGATTATTTTCCACAATATAATATATATTTCTTCCTAAATATATATCCACTTTAACCATGCCCTGGGTTTTAACTTAGGAGGAATATAGCTGTATCCTCATATGTACAGGTATTATAATTTCAATGGTTTTATGATTTTTATGTTTCATTACCTAATTTTTAAAGATATTGAGTTTTTTATGATTATTGATCACTTAGATATCTCCTTTTAAAATGAATATTCAAGGCACTTGCCTACATTTTTTTTTTTGCAATCTGTCTTTTTTTTCTTCTTATAAGTGTTTGATTATATGTGAAGCAATTAGTTTCTCTCACCCAATCACATCTCCTTGCACACTTTATTGGAATAATTTGATGAATATAATTTCTATTTTTGTTTTATAATTTACAAATTTAAGAAATTATTTTGTATAGCTTTGAAAAAAAATAACTATTTCTTTTTCTTTTTTTTTTTTTGTGAGAGTGATTAAAGCCAGGGCATTCTATTAATGAGTTATATCCTCAGCTACTTTTAAAATTTGTTTTCTTTCGTATTTCAGTATTATTTATTATTAATTCTCATTTTCAATATTTAGTATGTAAAAATAAGTTGTTACGTGGTATGAGTGAAGGGTACAATAGCATTTTATTATCACACAGATTTCTCAATATCTTAATATCATTTTTTGGAATGAATATCATGTTTCCCCTTCCCAACAACATAATGTCTATGATGTATCACTGCCTAAATAGCAAGGAAAAATTTTGGGGGGGGGGGGGAGTTTTCTCACTTATTAATTTCACTATAAAGTTTACAATGATTTTTTTTTAACTTCATAACATCAGTCGTGTGGCATTATGGTGCTTTTTGGTCAGTGGTAGATTTGATTTAAAACCATGGATACAGTAAATAGCCTAGCCATGTACTAGTCTGTACCATCTAGATTCTTTTCATTACACTCACATATTTGGAAAATGGCGAAATGATCTTAAGATGAATTTTATAGAATGTATTTCAATCAAGCAAAACATCATTGTATATGCAGGTATGTGTAATTCTATACATAATTTACATAATTTTTACTTGTTGAATTTTTGAATTTACTAGAGCTCTTTCAATTTCATCTGCTTTTTAAATTTTATTTATTATTTATTATTTATTTATTTATTTATTTTTGGTACCAGGGATTGAACCTATTGGTGCTTTACTATTGAATCACATCCCAGGACTTTTTTTTTTTTTTTTTTTTTTTTTAAATTTATTTAGAAAGAGGATCTTTCTGAATTGCCAAGTGCCTCACTAAATTGCTGAGACTGGCTTTGGACTCATAACCTCCCTGCCTCAATCTTCTGAGTCACTGCAATTACAAGTGTCCACCACTGCATGTGGCTTATTTGCTTTGTTAAAAGCACTAGATTGACACTGAGGATTCTTTCTATGGTATGTTTATTTTGAATATCTTCTAATTTTGCTCTTTTGTTTAGGGTTTTTCTTACTCTTATTTTTTTATAAAATGTACTTTCTAAACTATTGAGATAAATATTTTGCTAATAAATTTTTAGTCATTAAAAAATGTTTGGTTTTATATGCTATGACTTTTAAACATTTTTCCATGTGAGGTGTGTTGGGGAGGGGGAGTCAAATTTTTTATTTGTTCTGCAACCAGCCATCTTAGGGATTTTTCCCTGTCGGTTTACAGAGCCCTATCATTCCCCTAGTTTCTTGCTGTCATCAACATTGATTAGGCTGATCTGATGCTCAGCACAAAGGCTCGCCACCAAGTTGACAAAGGTAGCCTCTTCACAGAGGGATGCAATCTAACCAGGTTTGGCAGCCTCAGGAATTACAAGTGTGGTGGGCGGTAGTGCACAGAGGCGACCTCCAGCACCTCTTGAAAAGCAGTATTAAGGACCCTGGAACTTCCAGCAGCAATACTTCCTAGGCCAGAGCATGGATTCAGCCTGAAGCTGGATCTTTAACTCATCGGAGTCTTGGCCTCCCCCAACTCTAATCTGAGGTAGGGAAAAAATGACTATTTTATCATCACACCAACAAAACTTAGACTTTAAATTTAAATTTATATTCATGCTATCAATCTTACTTTTAAAAAATCCTTCTAGTAAGATGAGATGGAATTTTATAATTACAGGAAATTCTTGGTTACATTAGTAGGCACGCAGAAGTTTAAGAAATAATAGTTTAGCTAGTAATTTCATTTTTTCCTATCAGGCTTTCTGTATGTTCTGCTATTTATGAACAAGTCAGTTGATTTAAATTTAATATTACTACAATTTTTACTACATTAATTGTTTTTACATATGACACCCCAATCTTCCTTTTTGTGGCAGAACTTGTCCCCTGACCCCTGTTTCTAGTAGGAGCTGCCAGTTTTACTTTACAATCACCTCCAGTCCCAGTAAGTAGACCAAGCCAGGCTAATAACAGTCATTCCCCAAGATTTTTCTAATCTAACTAGAGAAGGGACCATGTGAGAGAGGACATTTATTTAGCAGATGTATTTACTAATTTGGGAATTATATGTTTAGTATTTCTGTAAATTGATTTAAAAATTGCTCCTCACATAATAAATTTAAAGAGTAACGTATTGTTATATTTATACTTTATATTAATATGAAATTGAACATTTTCAGAGTCAAACAAGTTTTATGCTTTGGCTGCAAACTTTGCAAATTTCCTTATTCCAGAATTGAGTAGTGTTACCAGTAATATGTCACAGAAATTCTCAGTTTCATTAACTCATTTTTACCTAGGCACCAACTCAGCAATGTTAGAAAAGGTGATTGTTCTTGCTGAATTAATTCTAGAAGGGAATGGTTCATAATGAGAACTGTCTGAGGAAGAGATCATTTACTTGTTGCAGTGGTTTTTTTTTTTTAATTAGTGCATAAGAGTTGTACATACTATTGGGGTTCATTTTGACATAATCATAAAAGCGTGGAATATAATTGACTTCCTAGAATTTCTCTTTTCTTTCCCTTCCTCACTTTTTCTATGATATCATATAACTATATTTTGGTCAATTTCATTCTACCCTTCCTTACTTTTTGTATCTCTCCTCCTTCCTCCTTAACCCCTTTCCTCTCTCCACTGATCTCTCTTCTGTTTTTATGGGATTCCCTCCTACTCCCTTTTCTATCCTTATTTTCATCTAACTTCTGCATGTGAGAGAAAACATTTGACTCTTCACTCTGAGTCTGGTTTATTTCACTTACAGTGATGTTCTGCACTTCCATCCATGTGCTGCAAACACCATAATTTCATGCTACATTTTCTTTGAGCATTTATCTGTTTACAGATATCTGATCTGGTTCCATAATTTGGCTATTGTGAATTGCACTGCCAAAAACATTGATGTGCCAGTATCATTACAGTATGCTGATTTTACTTCTTTTTGATAAATACCCAAGGAGTGGGATAGCCAGGTCATATGGTGGTTCCATTCCTAGATTTGAGGAATCACCTTATGTTGCAGTGTTTTGTTTAAGCCTCAGGACCACCTACCGATAAGTAGGTGATGTCAGGAAGACTCCTTGCAACTGTTTAGGGGAAAAAAGAAGTCTGTGCACTTGTCACACAGTTGTAGTGACAGCCTAACAGGGTCAAAGCATGCAGGGAGTTACGTGTCTTACAGGAGGTATAAATGCTCTGCTGTCTCAAGAATGCCTATGCAAAGCATCAGGCCTAGAAGTTCCTTCAATGAGCTTGTCTGTGATTCTATCTTGCTTGTCATCTTCCTTAATTTGTGGTAATTAATAAAAAGCATCTGATTTCTAAAGGCAGAATCACCTTTATAAAACCTCAAAGAACAAAGATTATTGAAAGTAGAATGAATAAAAAGGTGGTATGTTCTATACTGGATTATTATTTAGCAATGAGAATTAACACATTGCAGTTACTTCATGCAAACATAGTAAATCCCACAACCATAATATTAAGCAAAAGTATCACGACTCAAAGGAAAATTATTAGTATACATCTATTTATATAAATTTCAGAAAAAGGGATGAGTACTTAGGTTGTAAAAGAAAAAAACAACTATAACAATCAAAGAAGTGATTACTGTGAAGTCATAAAAGGGATTAAGTCTAGAGGAAAGGAAGGAAGACACAGTCTAGAAGAGATTCATGGGGTGGCAGGGATGCTTCTCAGTTGGCAGCAATGTTTTATTTCCTAACTCGTGGGATTTTTTTTTTTTTGTAACATGAGTTTTTATTTTGTAATTTTAAATTTTATTCTGTAAAATTTTATTTTCTTTAAATATTCCCAAATATGTTGTATTTTGCAATGAACATAGGCAAAAGTTACTATTATATTGAACATGGTGATTTCTTTCAAAATCATTAAGTCACTTTAAAACTGATATAATTTAGGGATTATCCATAAACCTATGGAATCTAGAGATGAGAGTAAATTTTTAGTAAGTGAAGTTGGGTGTTACTTTTTAGCAATGAGAGGAAATCCTTAATTTAAAAATGTTGGCAGTAGATTAGGGTAAACATTCTTGAGTGAAAATAAGATCACTTTCTTCTTCCCTGGGGGTTTGCATAAACTAGATGACACATTTTTGTTCCACAACTGCTTAGATGTTTGAAATATCTTTACTGAGGTTGCTATCATTTTTCTTCTAGATGTCATGTCAAATAAAAGATTAATGGAAGTGTTTGCAGATGTAGAAGTTGATATTGATCAGTTGGAAGCATTTATTAAAGGACAAGTTAGCACAGACATTCTCCTACCAGCACTAAATTCAGACTACGTTCAAAAATTTCACCTGAAATTTTGACTTCGACTCTTCAAAACAATTCTTTGTTCTATTAATATATTGGAAAGCTTCTCAGACTTTGTCATCAGATTTTTGAATAGCAAGAAGGATGATTTACATTTAAGTATTCCCCAAATCTGGGGTTAACATATATAAGGAAGTAACCCTGCCATATCAGAGCCACCGTGATCAGAAGCCTGATTATCCTTCCTTATGAGGGCCCCTCCTGCTCCTCGCCACCTCCATCTGAGCAGGCGATGAATATTAAGCTGCTGGATGTTTTGTATATCTATGCCTTCAACTGTTGTGTGAAAACCCTTGATAACTAAGGTACAGAAATCAATTCAAGGTAGATAAAAGGAATCTTTGTCTAAAACAACAAACTTTGAAAAATAAGTACATAGTAATACTCATTGTACAATTCTAAATCCAGTAGAAGTAACTACATTAAAATTTGGTTGTGGCTCATCCTAAGTTTTATATACATATGCACATCCCCCCCCCACACACTTGAACAGTTTTTTTGTCACCTAGTCTGATACTATCTATATTCCTCTTCCACTGGAGTTTTTAATTTAGCAGACAACTTTCCAAGACAGTATCAAATAGTAAAGAAGAGACCTACCTTATTTTGTAATGGTTGCATTATGTCCCCTGATCCTTTGCATAGTCATTTTTCCATCTTAACCTATCATCCTCCCTCATTACCCTTGTGTCTATTTTCCTGTGGCTTCCTGACTTCTTGCCTGGAGAGTACTGGTTTTGAACACTGACTGCACATAAGAATTTCATAAATATCCTGTAGCCCAGGCCACCTGGATCAATAAAATCAGAACCTTTGGGGTGGGACCCAAGCATCAAGATGTTTTTAAAGTTCCCCAGATGATTCCAAAGCACAGTCATATTGGGGAGCCTCTGAAAGTCTTTGTACATGTTCATTTCCTCTCCTGGTGCCCATTCCCAATCTCCCCCATTGTTTATTCTTGGTTGACTCCCTCTCCCCACAGCTGCTTTCTCCTACTCATCCCACAGATCTCATTTTACTACCTATTTATACTGGGGAGCCTTTCTGGCCCACAGAGAAGATGAGTAGATGCAAAGTTTTGAACAATGAAACTCTCACAGGCCTCTAAAGTCATACCTGTAAGTTGTACTTTGAATCATTTAATATCCGTGTAACAAACATCTTGAAGATTAAATTGTGTCTGTCAGGCTAATTCTACACTTAAAATCATTAATTTAGTTAACTATAACCGTGGTTTGTGAGAGTGATTTCTCTACACTATATCATTTAGTTCTTTCAACAATCTTTAGGAAATATTCAAATTCCATTTTACTATGAAGTAAACTGAAGCTTGGGCAGTTTAACAGATTTCCAAAATATACACCAAAGTTAAAGATTAGATATAATATGGATTTTTTAAAACTCATAAAATCTTCACTAAGTTAAAAAAAAAAACAGAAAAGTAAATGAAAAGGCTTGAAACCTTTTAAACCAAGAAACCTTTTTGAAATGTGTATTTTTAAAATTTCAGATGCTATGGAAAGAACTGTTCAGCTGGATAACAGAAGAACAATAAATAGAAACATTTGAAATATCAACTATTGATGTTATGACACACACACGTGTTTTTTTCTTTTTAATAGTTATTTTTAAGTTCTCGGCGGACACAACATCTTTGTTGGTATGTGATGCTGAGGATCGAACCCGGGTCGCACGCATGCCAGGCGAGCGCACTACCGCTTGAGCCACATCCCCAGCCCACACACGTGTTTTTGATAAGTTTATAAAGGCTAAAATAAGAGACACTGAAAATTAGGGGTTTTGTTGTCTTGTTTTAAATTTTAAAAAAATCAGTTCACTATTTCAATGTATACTTGGAATACCTTTCAAAAGCAGTAGTTGAAAACAGAAACTTGAGCAAGATTTCTAGAAGTGTAAGTGCTACAGACACCTTGATCTCTACTGGATGGTTGATTAGACATGAAGGTTTCAGAAACCAGAGCACACACCACACCCTTTCTATTCACTACCTTCCTCTCTCCACCCCTTCCCTCCTCTCCCCTTAACTCTCACAATATCTTCTTTATTTTTCCAGCTTGTACTGTGTGTTCACCTCCTGTGTAATTACCATAAATAATCAGCAAGATAGGACCTGTGTGGGACACGGGCCACACCTTGGTTGTGTTGTGAGCAACCGCTTGAAGTGGTGGCAACCTAAACATTTGCACACTTCTTGCCACAATATCCTGTACTTCAGAATTTCATCACAAGTAAATCTAATGGGTGAAATATATGAATTCTTCATGGTTAATGCCTGACCCCAAGGTGACCTTCCCCTATCAACTGAAGTGTTGACTGGCTTATAATACTTGATTTGGCATGCTTGGGATGGGTGTTGACTACAGCTCAGGATGATTTTTCAAATAAAAAACAAACAAAAAAACCAATTGTTCTGCTCTATTAGGAGCCTAGCAGGGGAAAACAAAAGGCTTTGTTCAGTGGTAAACCTATAAAATCAGAGATATAATTCCTGCATCTGCCAAAGCTAAAATAATCAGTAACATGACTTAAGGGTCACAAGATCGCAGAAAAGCAATATTTTGATACTTTAAAAAATTCAGCTATTAATGTAAAAGGGGAAAAAAAAACACCATAAAAGGGAGTACACACATATGCACAACCACGGTTCTCAATAACAATGTGGTAGAAAAAGCCCCCATTACCTGGGTTTCTGTGGTACATCATCTTGTCTGCACTGATATCAGGCCACCCAAAAGTATTTAATCCTCCCCTCCTTATGTTCTTTTGAGTCCTCTGAGGGTCTTCCCAGTTGCATGACAAAATTTCATCCACTTTCTTGAAAAAAAATACAAGGTTATTTAGCAAGTTATAAATTAAATACCAGTATTGGAAAGTTGCCAAACTCTGATGTCCAAGTCACTAATAACCAACCCTCCAAACACATACACAAGGCCTAAGTTGTGCAAAAAAGACAAAGTTGTATCATTAAGTAGGACTACATAAAACAGATTCCCAGCCAGATGCTGGGGCACATACCTGTAATCCTAATAGCTTGGGAGGCTGAGGCATGAAGATTGTGGGTTCAAAGCCAGTGTCAGCAATTCAGCAAGGCCCTAAGCAACTCAACAAGACCCTGTCTCTAAATAAAATAACAAAAAGGGCTGGGGATATGGCTCAGTGGTTAAGTGCTCCTGAGTTCAATTCCTGGTACAATCCCCACCCCTACCAGATTCCCTAACTGAAAAATGGAAGAAATTGAGGGTCATAAAGAAATTTCATTTGCTCAAATTCACACTATGTATCGGCAAACGAGAACAGAATTTAAATCTCATGAGTTCCCATCAAGTATACTTTCCTACTCCTGATTATTTATTTTAGTAGATATGTGGTTTTCAGAATTTCATAACAGCTTTTGACATAGCTGAGTACACCTGGGTTATTACAAAACTAGGAGTGAGACCACAGGCAACGAGAAGCACAGGCATTTAGCTGAGTGCTTAAAAATTCAGCTCTGCTTCTTTACAAGCTTCACTGATACCACTTTTTTTTCCCCCACAATATCTGGTTTAATCTCCACTGGGTGACCTGTTTCTTATTAAAATTTTGCAACATAATTTCAACCATTGCACCTTGCTTTGATTTGTCACTGTCATTCTTTCTAATATGACTAACCATTGTACTCTGTGCTTTCAAACAAGTGGGACAGCTTCCTTAGAGGAACTTCTGAGTAATTTAAGGAGAAAGTTTACCTGCCTCCTTAAGATAGTTGGTTCTTAACTCTCTGAGTTTTATGCATCTCTCCTTCTTGGTCCAGGTAAGTACTACCTGGAATAAACCCAACTGGGCCTAATCTATTATGATAACCTTCCCCAAAATATCTGGTATTCACTTTACTTACAATTCCTTGCTAAAAATCAAATAAATCACTTTTCCTCTCCCTTGTGCATCAGTGACAAACTGATTTAGATGTTAGTTTCAAGTCAAGGTGTCATTATTACAATGACACACCATGATGCACCACTAAGTGCCAATTCTTTAAGGATGTGTGATGACTATATCCCAGGCAATTCCAGGATACAAGTCCCAGGATTTCCTGTGTCCAGGGTCCTAAACGGGCATCACATATTACTATGCACCAACCTGTGCCTTGTCTAATAATGCTGTTTCTTGTATCCATATGAGCTTCACATCAGAAACTACCATTTCCTGACACCTTTAAGTTTCAATATAAATAAAAAGAGTGGGTGCCCATTTCAGACTGTGAGCTCCTCAAAGGCTTTGATCATAAGGTATTTAACTTTGGCTGTCCTGTGACTAACAACCTGATTCTTTATGGGTATTTAATACATGTGAAAGAGAACCAAGAAAGAAGTGAGAAATGAATGAATAGTCTCCAAATACCTCTCATAAAAGGATAATCCTTTGGTAGTTTACCTTAATTAGCCTGTTTTTCTTTTTTCTGATTTTTTATTGATGCATTCTAACTATACATAATAGTGGACTTTGTTCTTACATATTTGTACATGTACACAATATAACAATATAATTTGGTCAATGTCATTCCCAGTGTCTACCCTTTTCTCCTCCCTTTCCCTGGTCCCTTTTCTCTACTGTACTGGTCTCTTCCATTTTCATGAGATCCTCATAACCACTTTTTTGCCCCTTTTTTTCTCTCTAGACTCCACATGTGAGAGAAATCATACAAACCTTAACTTTCTGAGTTTGGCTTATTTCAAATAACATAATGCTCTCAAGTTCCATCCTTTTTCCTGCTTACTTTTCTATGATCATTGATATTTTAACCTTTTCCTAACTAACTACAGCTCCCTTTCTTCATTTCTGCCTCAAAAGAAACCATTCCTTTCTTGTTCTGGTCTAATTTTATGGGAGATTACAAGATTTGTACAAGATCTTGTATATCAAAGTAACAAAAGATACTGGTTGATGTGCCCTAATAAATCAATGGATGTTTATTGGGGACTGTGATTTGCTGCTTTGCAAGAAACAGTGACATATACATAGTCCATTTAAAGATGACCCTGGCCTCGAATGTTGATGGGGGAATACAGTTGTGGAGACTAGAATGGAACTCACGAAAATGAACTGGAAGAACAGGTGGTAGGATATCAGCTAGTGCTGAAGTAAATGTGAGCTTATAAATGCAGCCACAAAGGCAGCTCAGACCTTCCCAGGCCCAGCCCTCTGCACTGAGCCCTAGACTGTTGATTGTTTAGCAACCACATGCTCAACTCAGTTGCTTAGAAAAGATTTGTGGCTTCTCAATTTTACCTTGTAGAAATGCTTTTGGTATTCAGTTATTAATCACATTCCAAATGTCAGCAAATATATATCCTGAAATCTGAAGCCTACTCAAAAACAATCCAGTTGCTATACAGAGATCTGTGTCACTGACCTCATAGCCCTTAGGACAAAATCTAAGATAGAGAACTTTAAATGTGTGAATCCCTCACTCCTGAGATCCAACTATGGGAATGAACTCAAGGAAATATTAAAAAACCTGCTCACACTAATTTTACATTATTTAAAGTTGTTTCCAGTTGTTTAATATTATAAAGTTGTGCAGAGTAGTGCTTAAGTACATGATGATACATCTGTGCAATCGACTGAATATCAAACTTAATAGGATGTTAGCAGTATTGCTAGGTGTCTTGGTCCATTTTGTGTTGCTATAATAGAATACCACAGACTGGATAAATATATATAAAGAAATTTATGTTCTAGAGATTGAACTTCAAAGTTGATGGACCCACTTCTCATGAGGGCTCCCCTGCTGCTCCATCCATGGTGGACTGCAGAAGTTCCAGAGAGGGGCAGAGAGAGCTCATGGAGTCTGAACTAGATTTTATAACAAGCCCACTCTTACGATAACTAACCCCCTCTGAGATGACTACATTAATCATTCACACAGGCAGAGCTCTCATGACCAAATATCACTTCTTATAAGGCCCCACTTGCCAACACTGTTGCATTGGGGATTACACAGCCAATACGTGAACTCTGAAAATCACAGCACCGTGGAAACGTGTTTATTGTATGTTCTTTTAAATGCTATTTTTCAATAACATATGTAAATTCAAGCATAACACAAAGAAGGATAAAGGCAAAATAAATGTTAACAGAGGTTGTCTAGTAAACAGAGGTCATTGGGTAGAAGAGTACAGCAAACTTTGTTTTATGACTTTGCTTTTGTTGGTGTTTTTTTTTTTTAGGTTTCTGAATAGAAAATATATTACTTTTGCAAATGAAAACTTAAGTGAAAAAAAAGTAAAGTGCAAAGAAGAACTTTTACTGGCAATTCAGAACAATGAAATTTCTTTCCTGTCACCTCTAAACCTTTACAATAACTTTATTGATGCCTAAAATTTCACATCAAGGTGCATTTTTTTGTCTTTAACACTGTATCTTTTTTTCTTACACTGTATCTTTTGCTCAAATAAAAATATTGTTAAACATATATATCATAGGAGGCCACTGATTTTTAAGCTACAAGTTTGTGAAATCAATGTATAGTCTTAATTGAAATACAAATGAAATAAAATAGAAAATATCAGAGTTCATCTTAGTGTGGTAAGATACTATTTCATGATACTTTAATTTCAGTCATATTGGTATGGAATGAGACATGAGGTAAATTTTTTTTTCTTTTTTATTTGTTTAATTAATCATACATGACAGTAGAATGCATTTTGACACATCATACATAAATGGAATATAACTTGTATTTCTTCTGGCTGTACCTGATGTAGAATCACACCAGTTATGTAATCGTCTATGTAAATAGGGTAATAATGTCTGATTCATTTTACTATCCTTCCTACCTCCATACTCCCTCCCCTCCCTTCACTCCCCTCTGCCTAATCCAAAGTAACTCTATTCTTCCATAGTACCCCACCACCTTATTGTAAATTAGCATTCACATATCACAGAAAAAATTCAGCATTTTTTTGAGATTGGATTATTTTGCTTAGCATGATATTCTCCAGCTCTATTCATTTACCAGCAAATGCCATAATTTCATTCTTCTTTAAGTCTGAATAATATTCCATTGTGTATATATACCACAGTTTCTTTATCCATTCTTCTGTTGAAGGACACCTAAGGTGGTTCCATAGTTTAGTTTTTGTGAGTTGAGCTGCTGTAAACATTTGATGTGGCTGCATCACTCTAGTATGCTGATTTTAAGTCCTTTGGATATAAACCAAGGAGTAGGATAGCTGGGTAAAACTGTGGTTCCATTCCAAGTTTTCTGAGGAATTTCCATACTGCTTTCCATAATTGTTGCACCAATTTGCAGCCCCACCAGCAATGTTTGAGTGTATCTTTTCCCTCAGATCCTTAACCAACATTTATTTACTTGCATTCTCGATAGTTGCCATTCTGACTGGAGTGAGATGAAATTCTAGATTAGTTTTGATTTGCATTTCTCTAATTGCTAGAGGTTGAACATTTTTTTCATATATTTGTTGATCGGTGGTATTTCTTCTGTGAAGTGTCTGTTTAGTTCCTTAGTCCATTTATTGATTGGGTTATTTTTTTTTTTGGTATTAAGTTTTTTGTATTCTTTATATATCCTGAAAATTAATGCTCTATCTGAGGTGCAGGTGATAAAGATTTTTGTTTTGGTTTTTATTGTATGTTTTTTATGTATGGTGCTGGGAATAGAACCCAGGACCTTGTGCATGCTAGGCAAATGCCCTACCACTGAGCCACATCCCCCAAATACATTCTTTATGGGAGAAAATGGCAAAATAGTTGAAAGTCAATGCTGCAGTGTGAACTTAGAGTAGATCTTCTCTTGAAATGTGCTTTTGATTGTGGTAGAGCTGTGTGAAAGGGCAATAGGTGCTTCAGTTGGATAAAAGGGATATCTCTGGGATTTAAGGATGGAGAAACAAATGAGAACATCAAAGGACACAGTTTGTTCTGTGGCTATCCTCAGCTCCCCTTGGCTCTCTCTTCGAACTTGAGCTGTGGCACAGAGCTCCCTCCAGCAGTTTCCTGGAGACGGGTATTCTGCTGCCATTGCAGCTGTGGTAAATAGCATTTTCAGTTAGTGAAGTTTAGGACTATAGTGTCAGTGTAACTCTTTGGGTTTCTCAGATCTTATTTCTTAAAATATATTTCTATAACTTTATTTTTTTTAAATATTTTTATTAGTTATTGAAAAAAATTAATTTAATTTATTTATTTGTGTATGGTCCTGAGAATCAAACCCAGTGCCTCATACATGCTAGGCAAATGTTCTACCACTGAGCTACAATCCCAGCCCCTCGTACTCTCTTTTGATACCTAAGAAAACAAAAACAAAAACAAACAAACAAACAAACAAACAAAAAACAGTTACTAATTCTGTGGTATGAAGGTAGTATTAATCTTCGTAAGTCACTGGAAAAACATTTTATAGGACGTGAATGCTAACATAAATTGATATATTACCAAATGATATAGGGAAAAAAGTTGGAGTGCTTCCTTTCATCTTCTAGGAGCCAAGATTCTAAACAATCTAAACAAAGTTGTTATGATCATGATTTGTTTTATTCGTCACCACTAGTATAGATCTGAAATTTGGTGTGACTTTTGAACAAAATTGCTTTACTTTGGCTTTAACATTGCAACACAGAACAGAAACGTAGTGTGGGTCATGAGGCTTTTTAGACATGTGTCAGATTAGTGTAACAATTACATGGGGAGAGGGGGAAAGGAGAATATGCACTGAAAACTCTGACCTAAATTACAATTTATGAACTCAAAAAATATTCACTTTCAAGGCGTTGTGACCAGTTTTCTGGGTAGAAGTTATTTTTTAAAACAGCTTTCAATAAATTTCTTTGAAATGTTTGCAAAACTGCTTGGAAAAGCGAAGCCAGTATTTCTTAAGCAAAGAGCTGGAAGAGATAAAAAGAGCCAGTAGCCAGGCTGTTGAAATAAAAACTTCTGCTCAGAGTCAACTATGAAGCAGCCTCAAACGAGAATTCTGAAGTTTGAAACTCAAGTCCAGTGCTACTAAATGGTGGTGTTATTTAATCTCTCTGGTCCTCAGTTTCCTATTGTTAAGCGGATAAAACAAATACCCTTTAGGACTTTGAAGTATTGAATAAAATGTTCTTGGCATGGTGTAGGGCATGCAATAACTGTTAGTGAAAGGTGATTGTGGTGTTGATGGCATTATTCTGAGGAGGCCAGGATAGCGAAAGGCAGTTTCCCATAACTGGCTTATCCATGCTTAATGCTGCACCTAGACTATTAAAGCAGACCTAGAGAAGTGTAGTTTTTTAAGAGCTCCCTTCGTGGTGGTTTGCAGACTTATTTTGAGGGTCACTGCAATTGAGAAAAGGTTGTTGTCATCCTACTGACTTTTGTGATGTGAAGGAAACCACAACCCCCAAAGTGAAAAGTAGCCAAGTAAAGAACTATGAATGAATCATTAAATAGATTCACATCCTTCCTTATATGCATGTGGATCTTCAGCACTGAGGTGAGGCCTATCCTCCAGCCACATGCCAAGTTAGTATGCTAGTTTAAATAATCTCTTCAATTAAAAAATTAGTATATAAACAGATACTAATGTCCTCAGTAACCCCTATACACACAGTGAAAAAGCAAATAACTAAGCCTATGTTGATCTCTAAACAATATCTTTAACCTCTGAAGATATCACCAAACTGTGAGTTGGTTGGGAATCAAATGAGACCTCAGGTAGTTTCCGAACTTTTTACCTTCATGTTCCCATTAGTGATCCTCTATTCCAGAAAGTCGATACCACCAAGAGACTACCCAACCCCACAGTTTTCTGGTCTGGTAGGCATGGCAGACCCTATTTCTCTGGATATTTAATTGGGTAAGATTGAGTTCTGGGATATCCATGAATGTTTACTGTATTGTCAAGTAGTGAAAGCAAATAAAATTGATTCAATGATAATAAGTGGCTGAAATGATTTCCTGAAATCCATTCTATTTGTTCCCCTTTCTGAGGCCATATAATGTATTTATTTCATGTACTTTTTTGCAAATTTGTATTCTTTGAATTCAAGGTCAGTCACATGTTCTCAAATATATTCTACAAAGGAGCGCCACCTATGTGGTAACATTGAAGTTTACCATTGAGGGCAAAATGTTTCATTAAATACTACATTTTTCAAAGGATCAACTTTTCTTCTGAGAGACTGACTTAGGGTAAGAGTTTCCATTTATCAGTATTTCTTCTAGGTACACTTTACAATTAGAGAAGGCTTACATTTTGAGTCTTGAGAATCCTATTTCACTTAGTTAGATTTCTACAATCAAAAACAAAAGGAAAAAGAGAACAGTATTAAGGAATTACTTGCTCAAATAGTCAGACACGAATTGCCAAAGTTTGATCCCTATTTTCAATACTCTAGTTGTTAAATGCTATTCAGGACTTCAAGTCTGACATTTTCACTATAAAAGGTGATTTGATCACAATTTGCTTGTAGTAAGGAAATATAAGCTGGTTGTAACCATGGGTGTTGATTCTAAAATTAAATGTGATAGTTCCTTACAAAGGTTTTTCTGAATCAAGTCAGGAAGCTAGTTTGTTGATGTGTGAGGTTGGAGAGGATGTCCTATCACAGGCCTGAATGTTTCATAACATCTTCTGTGTCTGCACAGGAACATTATTCTGGTTTTAACAATCTTTTCTTAACAAGTAATTAGAAAAGATAAATGACCATATTTAGCACAAAGGTTATATTGCAAAATTTCTTTCATGAGAATTAGAGGAAGTGGAAAGCTTTGTGGAAAATCTTCAGGCATAATTAAAGGGGTAATAATAAAATTCCCATTGAATTACATAGGATGACATTCAGGTCCAATAATAATTACATAGTGTGATTTAATAACACTCTACAATCACTAATTAGATAATCCAAACATCTTCCCTGTGAGGTAGAGTGAGTATTGTCATCCTTGTTTTGCTTCCAAGGAAATAAGAAAGCAGAATGATTTTATGACATACCCAACGTCTTATGAGTGAGTTATGGTAAGCTGAGATTAGAACCCACACCTCTGATTCTGTTTTTCCTGGTACTTGCTTCTCTTCTTTCCTGGTGTTAATGCTAAAACATTGTTCTTTATGGTTCATAATTGTCATTTCTGATGAAATTTTTCTGCTAAAATCACTCCACCCCATTGTTTTTGTAGTTCATTTTTCTAGATAATTAAAGAACCAGAAAGACACTCACTAGATTGTCATGATTTTATGACCATATCTCCATTTTATAATAGCTATGAAGTAGAATAAAGATTACAGGAAAGATGTAGAGAAAATGATGAGTTACATTATTGGAAATATATAATTGTGTGTGTGTGTGCACACGCGCGCGTGCGTACACGCATATAGCATTATCCTAGTCTGTGAAAATGTGCCCATACCCAGTCATATCCTGGGTATCCTATAAAGACTTCAGAATATCCTAATGACTATTTTGAACTGAAATTGACATGGAAGCATCCAAAAATATTTGTGGAGATAAACTAAACAAGAACTAGCAGATAAGTTAAACAGAATAAGATACAACTAAAACCCAATTTTGATGGGTTTCACTATTAGCATAGTCCTTTAGCACCAGCAAACTTTCTGCTCATGATACCTAACTAGAGAAGGTAGAATTATTTTTAAGAAAACTAGATTCTGATAACTCGTGTTTAAGGCTCTGCTCTACTATGTGACTTTGGGAAAACCCCTTAAGCCACTCATTTTTCTCATGTGTAAAAGGAAGTATGGGACTCAATAAGGTACATCCAACTCAAAATCTTCACACAAGATTTTTATTTTTATGGGCTTTTAATTGGTGGTGGGGGGGTGCTTTGTTTTTTTTTTCTTGTTTGCTTGAGATTCCGTCTCACTATGTTGCCTAGGCTGGTCTTAAACTCTTCGGCTGTAACTCCTGCCTCAGTCTCCCCAGTAGTTGGGACTACAGGCATGATCCGCTGTACCTGGCACAATGAGATTTTTGCCATTACAAACCATTAAACCCAGTTCTTAATCCCAACTTCTTTACTGTTTCCTCCAACCTGTAGCTATGCTCACAACATCATGTGGTATGAGAGTCAAATAGGATAATGCATAACTATTTATGTTTTGGGTTTTTATTATTGTTTGTTGTTGTTGTTATTGTTGTTGTTTTTGCAGTGCTGGAGATTGAACTCACAGCTTTATGAATTCTAGGCAAGTGCTCTACCACTGAGCCACAACCCCAGCTCATGTGTGTGGTGGGAGAGAGGACTTTGGGGAAAGGAATGTTTCTGAATATTTGCTCTTACCAAGGTGAAATTGTACAAAGTCAAAACTGAAAGAGATACAAAATCATGCCCATGATAGTCCATTAGAAACTAGAAAGCAATCAGAAACATTCTTGTGCTTTCTAGAATGGAGCATATATTTCAATTGATTTGAATGTAATTTAATTGGAATCCTTTTTCCTAAGATTACATTTATATGTCTTTAAAGCATACCTATAGCAATCAATATTTAATAATTAAATCAAGATATTGTGCATTAATTAGAATATTTTTAAGCCCTGAGGAGGAATATTTTCCAGATGTAGAGTACATTATTTTACTGAACTTTAACAACCCATTATTCTTGGTATAAAATCTTTAGCAACATGGTTTAAAACATGCTCTTGAGTCTCCTCTACCTATTCTACAATTCCTTCTCAGAGAACTGAACTTTCCTCTTTAATTATCAGAGTTAATGGAGAAAATTTAACTTTACATGGCATTTTCTTTCTTTTTATTTTTCATGTTATGAAAGATTTCAGACTTAGAAGAAAGGAATCATAATAGCAAATACTCATAGCAATGAGGATCCAATAGACAGGGCACCTGGTTTTGCTCTAAACTGTATAGATATTCACAATAGCCATTTGAAGTAAGTACTATAGTTTTACAGGTGAGGCCCAAGGACGTATGGCTAATGAGTGGTAGAACTGGGATATGAGTGCAGGATCTTTGGCTCTTAACCACTCTTGACACCATTATTTTATACAGAGAACATAACCCTCCAAATCTGATAAATGTTAACATTTGGCATGCTTTCCCCAGATTACTTTCTTCTTTGGGTGGCAGCAAAGAGATTATAAACAAAGCAGAGATGATCAACCCCTTATTTTGTGCCCCTCTGTGAACCCACTGCCTTTCACAGAGTTTTTCCACTGAACAACATGATTCAGGAAAGTAGATTTCTTTATCACTGGCACAGTATTCTTTAAAAATTCATGCCTGAAAATGCTACAAGTATGTTAGAACATCTGGTTTTTAAAATTTTAATTATTGGCCAAATTTTAAAAATTTTAATGCAATTTTACAAATGGTGAAAATTTTAGTTATTAGAAAAGTTCACTTTTAATTTTGGGGTGAAGAATGGAAAATATCATTCAGAATTGGTATTCATAACCAATCCTGCATTATTTTATCACAATTCATTGTCACAAAATCCTTGATTTAATTATCTTCTCTCTGGGGTGTGTATTCTCTTATCAGCTTTGCAGTGGTCTTAACAGCAAGCATATTATTGTCAGGGTTTTTTTATGATTTGAGTAACAGATTCAAGAGTTAAAATTTAAGAATTTTTGTTACTATCACACACTTCTGTGTAGCAAACTGTTTTTGTGCATTAGAAAATATTCAATTTTCTTATTACCCATCACTTCCTTTAGAATAGAATTTAAAAATTTGTTGAATTCTTCATTTTTCATTTTTCTTTGTTCTTTAAAGATCTAGTCAAAATATTTTTGGTACACTGAAAAACTAAAGTTTTATTGACTTGTTTAGTAGTAATAGCATCTGTAATTTAATGACTTCTTCTATAACAATGTAAGTAAATTGGGTCCTTTTATACTGAACAATACATGTTAATATAAAGAATATTAATATAAGTCCATAATTTGGGATGCCATTTGTGGTGAAATTAAACATTATTTGATTTATATTACTATGTTATTGGATGGTTTTTATGTGTGAAATAAAGATCGCTTTTTGCAACAGATACATATATGCACCATCTTAAGCATTTATATTGTTAAAATTACTCAAGAAATATTTATCAAGAGCCATTTATAGGCACTGTTTCATATAGTACTGGTCAGCTTTTTGTTGTTGTTGTTTATTTGTTTCCAATGAGCAAAACTCTGGTGCTATAGAGCTTACATTGTAGTGGGGAGGGGGTGATATTAATGGATTTTTCTATTATCAAGAGAAGTGGACAGCTATGTCTTAAGTACCCATAAAAGGGGGGCGGTGATCAGTTTCTTCTGTGGTTTGAATGTTCATATGTTGAAACTTAATCACTAAGGTGATATTAGAAAGTGAGGCTTTTGGAAGTTAAGAGCAGAGTTCTCGTGAATGGGATTAATGTCCTTATGAGCCATGCTGAGGAAACTGGTCAACCCCTTTTGCACTTCCATGTGAGGATACAACATCTATGATGTGCCATCGATGGGGCAGAGAGTAAGCCTTCACTAGAATCTGCTGATCCCTTGAGCTTAGTCTTCCTAGGCTACACAACTATGAGCAATAAATTTCTATTGTTTATGACGGACTTAGTCTAAGGTATTTTGTTACAGCAGCCTAAGGGGATGTAGATACTTTCATACATTTAGAGGAAACTAACTGACCTTCTTTGGCAGCACATGCTCATTAAATGACACTTGAATAAAAAATATGTGCTTAAATGATCTTTAAAATCTAATCTGTGGCTATAAATCAGTTTTCCTCTGTTGGAAACTGCCTCACTTAAAGATCCAACAAAAAGTAATGAGGTCAGATAAATTTATCAGACATAATTAAAACTATAATTTAGATCTTTGGTATTTTAAAACAGATGTCCTATTCTCTAAGTTAAGAAAGCAATTTACTCTTTGCACATTATGTTGTAAAATAAAAAATAAGGGAACTTTATTCTTTGGGTGAGTTCTAAGAATAATCAAGATCTTTGTGGAATGACTTGTATATAACTATTGTCAAAATAATACATCAAGGTGGGGGCACATGTTAAGATGGGCACTTAGACATGAATGAAAACTGGAGCACAACATACCAAAACTAATGGGACAGAGTAAAAGCAGTGCTAAGTACAAAACTTATAGCTGTGAATGCTCACACTAGAAAACAAGGAATATCTTAGATCAAAATCTAACTTTACTACTCAACAAATGAGAAAAAGAACCAACTAAACTCAAAACTGGCAGAAGGAAGAAAACAAAGATTATTACAGTGACCAGTTGTGGTAGCACATGTCTCTAGTCCCAGCAGCTCGGAGGCTGAGGCAGGAGGATCACCAGTTCAAAGCCAACTTCAGCAACTTAGTGAGACAAAAGAAACTCAACAAGGCTCTGTCTAAATAAAATATAAAAAAAGGTACCGGTATGTTGCTCAGTGGTTAAGCTATCCTGGATTCAATCCCTAGTACAAAAATAATAATAATAATACATATTATATATAATATATATGTTTTATATATATTATAGGAGAAATCAGTGAAATAGAGAAAATAAATTAGGTCAAAAGTTGGTGCTTTGAAAAGATCAGCAAAATGGCAAATATTTACTTAAAGGACTAAGAAAAAAAGACTCAATTTACTAAAATCAGAAATGAAAGTGGGGACATTATTATCAATTCTACAGAAATTTTTAGGGAGTACTATGAATAATTGTACACCAATCAAATAAATAATACTGGTGAATGGGCATCGATCATTTTCTGTTTATGCTATTGTAACACAGTATTGCAGACCAGGTAATATACAAAGGCTGGACATTTATTTCTCATAGTTCCAAGCAGTGGAAAGTCCAAGATCAAGGTACTACAGATTCAGGGTCTAGTGAGGACAATCTCTCTGCTGCTAGGATGGGACCTATTTGCTAAATCCTCCAGAAGGGATGAACAATATGTTCTTATGTGACAGAAAATAGTCAAATGCTGTTTGAAGTCCCTTATATAAAGTCCTGAATCTCACTCATGAAGAGCCCTTATGAGCTAATCACATCCTAAATGTCCCACTTCTTAATGCTGACACATTAACAATTAAATTTCAACATAGGACTATCATGGGACACATTCAAATTGTAGCATGATTGTAAAATTTATAAGAAATCTTAGAAGATGTCAATTAGTGCTACCACCACCCCAAAAAGAAACCTTGAAGAAGAAGAAGAAAGCTGGAAGATTTATACTTTCTTCATTCTGTTTTCAAAACGTACTACAAAGCTATGATGATCAAAACAGTAGGACACTGGCAAAAAGACACACATATAGATCAATAGAATAGAAAGCCCAGAAGTAAACTCTCACATGGTCAAATGGTTTTTGACAAGAGTGGCAAGACCATTCAATGAGGAAAAGGATAGTCTTTTCAACAAATGGTGCTGGAAAGACAGGATATTCACATGGTAAAGAAAGTAGTTGGATCCTTACCTAAATATACAAAAATAAGTTTAAAATGGATCAAAGATCTAAATGTAAAGCTTAAAAAATTATAAAACTGATGGAAGAAAATGTAGGACAATAGTTGCATGATATTAGACTTGGCAATGATTCCTTGGATATGATACCAAGGACACAGGCAACAAAAGAGTAAATGGACAAACTTGGATTAAAAATTTGTTTAAATTGTGCATCAAAGGATAATAGTAACAGAATAGGAAAGGCAACCCATGAAATGGGAGAAAATATTAGCAAATCATACATCTGACATGAGATTAATATCCAGAAAATATAGAGAACTCCTAAAGCTCAACAATCAAACATAACTCATAAACAGTGCAAGAAATTTATATGGACATTTGTCCAAAAAAGATATACAGATGGATAATGAGCACATGAAAAGATGCTCAAAATCATTCAATTATTGGAGAAAAACAAATCAAAACATATAATATTATACTACTTCACACCCACTAGGGTGGTTACTATTGATAAAAAAAAACAGCAAATGTTGATGAGGATGTGGAGAAATTGGAATGCTTATGTGCTGTTGGTGGGAGTGTTAAATGGCATAGCCACTGTGAAAAATATTATGAGGGTTCCTAAAAATATTAAAAATAAAATTACCATATGATCCATCATTTCTACTTCTGTGTATATATCCCTGAAACTGAAAACAGAATCTTAAGGAAGTAATTGTGCACTCTTGTTCATGTTCATAGTAGCATTATTCAGAACAGCTAATTTATGGAAAAAATCCAAAAGTCTATCAGTGGATAATTAAGCAAAATGTGGTATTTACATATAATCAAATATTCAGCTTTTAAAAATGAAGGAAATTATCATATATGCTATAATATGGATAAAGCTTGAGGACATAAAATGATAAATGAAATAAAACAGTCACAAAAAGACAAATACTTTATTATTCCACTTATATGAGTTACTAATTATAATTAAAATCATAGAGATAGAAAGCAGAATAGTGGGTGTCAGGGCTAGGGAGAGAAAAAAAGATGCAATATCATTTAATGGGTATAAATTTTCTGTCTTACAAGATAAAAGAGCTTTGGGGATGGATGGTGACGATGCTTACAAACATTATAAATGAATTTAATACCATTGACCTACACTTAAGAATAGTTAAGATAATAAATTTAATGTGTATATGACCAGGATCTTTTAAATTAAAAAAAAAAAACTACTGTGATTTTCCAAGGCCTTTGATTTTATCTCTTTCCATTTTTTATTACATGTATACACTTTAAACAAAATACATTTGTTTTTAATTAAAATATATGGGGATATTGGGAGATAGTAAAAAATTAATTGTGCATTAGTCAATAATTTCAAGGAATTGAGCATCTGGAGGCAGAATTAATGAAAAGCAAGTGGTTATTGATTGGCCTTTCATTTGGAGAAACAAAGGTGATAGAGGGTAGATATGGTCCTTCCTTCATAGACTTTGGGTTTTGTTGAAGGAGCCAAGAAATAAATACATAGATAAAGAGCATAATTATGTTCATGATAATTGCTAAGGGGAAAATAAATAGTTGCTCTAAAAAGAAATAAAAGCATGGATGTTTTGGAAAAGTAAGATAAAGTACTGTGTCCTCTGGAACATAGACCTTAAGATGCAGATAGCCCTATTTCCAGGAATTTGCTAATAAAAGGCATTAGGTACACTTATCAATAACTACATGTGACAGAATCATATAAAACAGATAAAAGAAATATAGAAGGAGATAAAAGAAATATAATAAGAAATGAACTGTGGCAAAATAATTCTGATCGATTTAGGAAAAAGTAATGCTCAAGTTGGGTTTTGAAGACTGAGCATACTTTTGCTGACTGAGATAATAGTGAGTAAAAACGCCACACTGACAGGCACAGAAGAAATTACATTTCAAATCCAGGAGATGATGAGTTATAAGACAGTGGAAGCAAGAGAAGTGAAAGTGAATGGAGAGAGGTGGCTTAGTAATGTAAATCATAGCAGGCCTGAAATTTTAATTTCTGTATACAACTTTGAGAAGAAGAAGAGGGGAGTGTTCACTACTACCTCTGGTGCTTTTTTTTTTTCTGCTGATATAATTAAGAACTTCCTTCAAACCCTACTAAAAGTATCCACAGGACCATAGATTAGGTTAGGATTAAGCCCTGCCTAATTCTTTATCCAAGGAACGAAAGCTTTTCCTTAGTAATGAATTATTTAAGCAGAATATGACATAGAAGGGGGAATTTATGGTTAATAGTGATTGTTATATAAAATCTATGCATCTTGTCATTTTTAAAATTATACTATATTTAGTGAATTTCCTTCTAAAACATAATTTCTCTCAGCTATTGTATGAAAACTCAAAGTGAAGAGGTTACTGTGTTTATGCTAAGGTAGACTTTTTTTTTTTAAAGACAAAAAGTACAGCAGAATATTTTTGCAGCTTCATTTATGGCAGAAAGACTAACATGAGGAACTTGGAAACAGTTCAGTGCAGCTAGTCATATTTTTCAAAAGTATGTAGTTTAGGCAGGAATTTTTAATATGGGCTCTGTGGCTGGGCTTCAGGGGTCATTAGAACTCCTTAAGTAATAAACAAGATTTTACATTAATCTGCATTTTTTCTTTTGATCACATTATTAAGGAGATTCAGAGTTTCTCTACTAGGACCATTGTTAGTATTTTGAGTGGGACAATACTTCTTTGCAAGGGTCTGTTCCAGGTTTTGAAGAACATATGGCATCCTTGGGACATGTACATTAAATAATAGCTGTGATCTCTTAGTCTTGTGACAACCCTATAAAACTTCAATATTTCCAAACACTGACTAGGGCTGCTTTGCGTTGAAAGTTACTGGATGTTACACAATCCCAAAGAAAATCAAGAAGGTTTGCTTCCCAGAGCTTTGATTGCTTCATTTTGGAAAGATTGTTTCACGTGTATGTAATAGTTTTACACTTACAGAGAATGGACAGATACAACTGGAAACCTTGATTAGATGTTTAAACAGGTCTTGTGGGATTATCTGGGAAAGAGAAGCAAAAGAATAGAGGGAAGGCATGAGAGTCAGATGTCTGAATTTAAGTTAAGGAGTTCAAGCAGTTCCAGATAATGACAAAGTTGAACTGCAGCCATGCAAGTACATGGCTCATGTGTGTGAAGATGAATATCATGAAAAATGAAGAGGTTGAAGGACAAAATAACTGTCTTGCTGATGATGTATTCATGTGTACACTGAAAAGACTCGAGATAATGACAGGACCTGAGATGAAAGGGGAACTGTTAGATAACAGCACTTTAAAGGTGAGCCTCGGGATAAGGATATAGCTTAGTGGTAGAGTGTTTGCCTAGCACACACAAGACCCTGGATTTGATCCCCAGGACCACACATAATAATGATAATGATTGGGTCTCATTTTCTTACCAGTTTAACAATCAACTCTGGGGACAAAAGAGAAAAATAGATATTATTGCATCTCTAGGAAGGATTAATCTTTTTGGAAAAAGACCTGGCAATACATGTTAATTCTTCCATCCCACTTTTTTCTTTTTCTTTTTTATTTGTAGTTGTAGTGGACACAATATCTTTATTTTATTTATTGATTTGTTTGTGTGGTGCTGAAGATTGAACCCAGTGTCTTACACATGCTAGGCAAGCACTCCACCACAGAGTCACAAACCCAGCCCCCCAGCCCACTTTTGAGAAACTTTCTGCAGGAACATAGTAAACAATATGGAATTATCTGAAAGAAGCTGTAGTCTTGATAAGTATTTAGAAGACTGGAAATAATTAAAAATATCCCTCAACTGTGGGACCCTGCACCCATAGTATGGAATATGTTCCTACAAAAAATGTTATGAATAAATGTCTAAAGAGGAAGTACTTATATTAAGCAAAAATTGTTTAAAGTTACAGAATTACATGTGTAGTAAGCAGTAAAAAATAAATCTTACATGTTTGAATGAATGGAGAAATGTGCAAGAATATTTAGAAATTTGTTCACAGGGGACACATCATGGGATAGGATTGAAAAGAGGAGAGAAAGATTATGGGAGTTTTTTGTTTGTTTGTGTGTTTGTTTGTTTTTAGTACTAGAGATTGAACCAGTGGTACTTTACCACTGAGCTATATGCCCAGTCATTTTTTTGTACATTTTATTTTGAGACAGAGACTCACTAAGTTGCACAGGACCTTGCTAAGTTGCTGAGGCTTGCCTTGAACTTGTGATCCTCCTGTCTCAGCCTCCCCAAATTGCTGAGATTATAGGCATGCACCACCATGCCAGGTGAATAGTTTTTGTTTTGTTTTTAAATATTTTTAAGTTTGAATTCAAATGTTCATGTGAAAGTTTTACTATGATAGTGATATCTACCTCATTGGAAATTTTCTTTTTTATGTATGTTAAGGGTTCATTCAAACTTTTTTAAAATTACTTTTAAAACATAGTAACATCTAGTTTTGTAACAATTGTCATGCAGCATTTAGAACTTAACAGGCATTTCCGGCTACATGTCTTGTTTCATTGCCTGAGAAGTATCCCTTAAAACTATTCACAGTGTCTCCAAGTATTGCCTGGAACCAGTGTAGTGTTTTACCAAGCACAACCCATCCCTAGCCTTTGGCTATAGATACAGTATTACATGTCATGAAAATAGATAAAGAAAAATAAGAAGCAACAGGCAAATGTGGAGAAATAAGGCTTTCATCTTTCTTAATCCAAGGTGAAAAAGAGTTCCCTCATGTGGATAGTGTTCCTAGTAGAACCTAGAATGTAGAAATCACTCCTTTAGCGTAAATTGTCATAATATTTCCAGTTTTCCCCCTCCACCCATTTGAGCAAATGCATTATGGTAGGAGCTATAAACCTGGTAGTCATCAGTGAACTCCACCCCTTACTTCCAGTTCCACAAGAACCATAAGTAGGTGGATTGGTGTGCAGTAGGGTGGTGGCCCTGTCCCATCCTTCATGCCCCTGCTAGTCCAGTTGTTGAGCCAACAGGAGGTTGCAATCTTATAAGGAATAAGGGACAACTACAGTTCCAATTTATTACATTCAGTGTCCCCAACTCCATTTGCTACATGATATTATTGATATTATTTGGAATCAAATCTCAGCTCTACAGTTCCTAATTGTATGATTTGGAATGTGGGTTTATCTTCCCATACCCAATTTCTTTTTTATAAAAATGGGGACTGCACAATCTTGATAGAGGTTTTGTAAAGATTAAGAAAATAACTGACAAGCTCATTGAACAATGTCTTCTCAGGAAATATTGAGTCCTTATATTTCCATCTATTTCACACTGTCTGACTTTGAGCTCTCTTAATTTTTTTTTCTGTCTAGCTCACTCTCTCTCTTTTCTGACCCTTTGCCTTCTCTAAATGGCTTTACTTTTTTTTTTTTTTTGAGTGAATCTGATTCTTTTCCTTCCTTAAATATTGTGACCTTTTTAAGTTCCAGCCACTAGAGGGCTACATAAGAAGATCAACTCCATTCATTCTGACCTTACTGAGACTCAGATGGAATCAAAGAACCAAGTGGAATCAATTCTAGAAAGTTTAAGACTCTTTAGAAACCATCTACTCCAACTCCTAGTTTTAAAAATGGGGGAATTAAGACTACCACAGGAGGTCAAGCCCAGTGGCCCAGATCCACCCACACCGGCCTCTGCAGGGCCCAAACAACACGCTTAGTCCACTCCTCCCATGGCAAAGCAGAGACCACCAGAGCCTAGCCTTTGGCACAAGACCACCCCTTCTGACCAGCAGACTACCAGGGACGTCAAGCCCAGCAGCCTCTGCGAGGCCCAGGCGCACAGCAGAACCTTTCCCCGTGTGGCAGACACTCTGGTGTCTGATGTCAACCTAACCTCTGGTGCAGGGCTGTCTCCTCTGACCAGCAGCCTACCACGGGAGCCAAGATCCAACCCAGACCGCCTACATCAGCCCACACGGGATCCAGGATCTCAGTAGGCACAGTTTATCCCTCACCAGAGCCTAGCCTTTGGCGCAAGATGGCCCCTTCCTACCAGCAGACTACTGCAGGAGGTCAAGCCCAATGACCCAGATCTACCCACTCCAACTTACACAGGTCCCAGATCCAGGATGCACTAGCATCCATTGAGGGATACCATCAGGGTCTGGAAGCCCAACATCAAGGTGAGGTACAGACAATCTGTACAAGTATTACAAGAATATAGAAAAGAAACTGTAATATCTCAGATCCACACTTCAAGAAAGGAAGACACATAGACAACATGAAAAAACAAGAAAGGAAAATGCCCCAAACAAACAAGGACCCTATAATAACAGAAGCTATGGAAAGGGAAGTTGGTGAAATGTCAGAGAAGGAGTTCAGAAGGTTCATAATGATCTGTGAATTAAAGAATGGCCTAAATGAGCAAAAAAGCAAAAATTGATTGCTCTATCAATGAGATAAGACAGCAAATATAGGTAGCAAAAGATTACTTCAAGAGAAAGATAGAGACCCTAAAAAAAACAGTCAGAAATCCTTGAAATGAAGGATACGGTAAATCAAATAAAAAAAACTCAGTAGAAAGCATAACCAACAAACTAGATCACTTGGAAGAAAGAACGTCAGATAATGAAGACAAAGTTTACAATCTGGAAAAAAATAAAGTTGACCACACAGGGAAGAAAGCTAGAAACCATGAACAGAACATCCAAGAATTATGGGACAGCATCAAAAACCAAATCTAAGAGTTATTGGGATAGAGGAAGACACAGAGATTCATACTAAAGGAATGCATAATCTCTTCAATGAGATAATATCAGAAAATTTCGCAAGCATGAAGAACGAAATGGAAAACCAAATACAAAAGGCTTACAGGACATCAAATGTACAAAATTACAACAGATCTACACCAAGGCACATTATAATGAAAATGCCCAGCACACAGAATAAGGATAGAATCTTAAAAGCCACAAGAGAGAGGAATCAGATCACATATAGGGGAAGACCAATTCATATCTCAGCAGATTTCTCAACCCAGACCCTCAAAGCCAGGAGATCATGAAACAACATATACTAAGCTCTGAAAGAAAATGGATGCCAACCAAGAATCTTATATCCAGCAAAACTAAGTTTTAGATTTGATGATGAAATAAAAGCCTTCCATGATAAACAAAAGTTAAAAGAATTTACAACTAGAAAGCCTGCATTATAGAACATCCTCAGCAAGGAAATGAAAACCAGTGATGAAAATCAGAAGAGGGAGGGATTACACTAAAGGAAAATCTAACCAGAAGAGAAACCAAATCATGATAAATACCAAAAATAAACAAAAGGCTGGGAATACAACTCATGTCTCAATAATAACCCTGAATGTTAATGGCCTAAATTCACCAATCAAAAGACATAGATGAGCAGATTGGATTTTTAAAAAACTCAACAATATGCTGCCTCAAGGAGGAGATTAAAAATTTTTAGACGTGAATGAGAACACAGATACAACATATGGAAATCTCTAGGACACTATGAAAGCAGTCCTAAGAGGAAAGTTTATTGCATGGAGTTCATTCCTTAAAAGAAGAAAAAGTCATCAAATAAATGACTTAACACTACATCTCAAAGCTCTAGAAAAAGAACAAATCAACATCAAAAGCATCTGAAGACAGAAAATAGCTAAAATCAGAGCTGAAATCAATGAAACTGAAACAAAAGAAACAATTGAAAACATTGACAGAACAAAAAGTTGGTTCTTTAAGAAAGTAAACAAAATTGACAGATCTTAGCCATGCTGATGAAGAGAAGGAGAGAGAAAACTCAAATCCCTACATACATGCTGAAAAAGGAAATATCACAACAGACACTACAGAAATACAGAAGATAATTAGAAATTATTTTGAAAACCTGTACTCCTAAAATAGAAAATATTGAAGGCATCGACAAATTTCTAGAGTCACATAATTTGCCCAAATTGAATCAGGATGGTATACACAATTTAAACAGATCAATTTCAAGTTACAAAATAGCAGACACCATCAAAATTCTACCAACCAAGAAGAGCCCATGACCAGGCGGATACACAGCCCAGTTCTATAAGACCTTTAAAGAAAAACTAATACCAATACTCTCCAATTTATTTCAGGAAATAGAAAAAAAGGCAGCACTCCCAAACTCATTCTATGAAGCCAATATCACTCTGATTCCAAAACCAGGCAAAGACACATCAAAAAGAGAAAATTTCAGATCAATATCCCTAATGAACATAGATGCAAAAATTCTCAATAAAATTCTGGCAAATTGAATACAAAAACATATCAAAAAGATCATGTACCATGATCAAGTGGGTTTCATCCCAGGGATGTAAGGTTGGTTCAACATACAGAAATCAATAAATGTAATTCATCACATCAATAGACTTAAAGATAAGAATCAAATGATCATCTCAATAGATGCAGAAAAAGCATTTTACAAAATACAGAACCCCTTTATGTTCAAAACACTAGAAAAACTAGGTATAACAGGAACATATCTCAACATCATAAAGACTATCTATGCTAAGCCCCAGGCCAACATCATTCTAAATGAAGAAAAATTGAAGGCATTTCCTCTAAAAACTGCAACAAGACAGGGATGTCCTCTTTCACCACTTCTATTTAACATAGTTCTTGAAACACTTGCTGGAGCAATTAGACAGATGAAAGAAATTAAAGGGATACATATAGGAAAAGAAGAACTCAAATTGACAGTATTTGCTGATGATATGATTCTATACCTACAAGACCCTAAAAGTTCCAACAGAAAACTTCCATAATTAGTAAATGAATTCAGCAAAGTAGCAGGTTATAAAACCAACACCCATAAATCAAAGCCATTTCTGTATAAATGAGGAGAACTATTCCATTCTCAATAGCCTCAAAAAATAAAATAAAATAAAATACTTGGGAATTAACTTAATGAAATCAGTGAAAGATCTATATAATAAAAATTACAGAACCCTAAAGAAAGAAATCAAAGAAGACCTTAGAAGATGGAAATATCTACCTTGCTCTTGGATGGGCAGAATTAATATTATGAAAATGACCATACTTCCAAAATCACTACAGATTTAATGTAATTCCAATTAAAATTCCAATGGAATTCCTCATAGAAATAGAAAAGGCAATCATGAAATTCATCTGGAAAAATAAGAGACCCAGAATAGCCAAAGCAAACCTCAGCAGGAAGAGTAAAGCAGGTGGCACCCTATACCAGACCTTAAACTATACTACAGAGCAATAGTAACAAAAACAACATGGTATTGGCACCAAAACAGACTGGTAGACCAATGGTACTGAATAAAGGACACAAAGACTAACCCACAAAACTACAATTATCTTTTATTAGACAAAGGTGTCAAGAATATGCATTGGAGAAAAGATACCCTCTTCAGCAAATGGTGCTGGGAAAACTGGAAATCCATATGCAACAAAATGAAAATTAAACCCCTATCTCTTATCATGCACAAAACTCAACTCAAAATGAATTAAGAACTTAGGAATAAAACTAGAGACCCTGCCTCTAACATAAGAAAAAGGAGGCCCTAATCTCCATCATGTGGCATTAGGTTCCAACTTCCTTCATAAGACTCATTTGGTGAAAGAATTAAAATCAAAAATCAATAAATGGGATGGACTCAAACTAAAAAGTTTCTTCTCAGCAAAAGAAACAATCTGAGATGAACAGAGAGCCTACATTTTGTAAGCAAATCTTTACCCCTCACACATCAGATAGAGCACAAATCACTAGGGTATATAAAGAACTCAAAAAGCTAAACAAAAAAACAAATAACCCATTCAATAAATCGGCCAAGGACCTGAAGAGACACTTCTCAGATGATGTACACTAAATCGACAAACACATGAAAAAAATATTCAGAGAAATGCAAATCAAAACCAGTCTAAGATTTCATCTCACTCCAGTCAGAATGGTAGCTATTATGCATACAAACAACAATAAGTGTTGGCAAGAATGTTGGGAAAAAGGTACACTCATACACTGCTGGTGGGACTTCAAATTGGTGCAGGCAATATGGAAAGCAGTATGAATTTCTTGGAAAATTGGGAATGAAACCACATTTGACCCAGCTATCTTTCTCCTTGGTCTATACCCAACGGACTTAAAAATAGCATACTACCGGGACACAGCCACATCAATGTTTATAGCAGCACAATTTACAATAGCTAAACTGTGGAACCAATCTAGATGCCCTTCAGTAGATGAATGGATTTTAAAAAATGTGGCATATATACACAATGGAATATTACTCAGCAATAAAAGAGAATAAAATCATGGCATGTGCAGGTAAATGGATGGAGTTAGAGAAGATTATGCTAAGTGAAGTTAGCCAATCCCCCAAAAATGAATGCCAAATGTTTTCTTTGATATAAGGAGGCTGATTTATAGTGGGATAGGGAGCTCAAGCATGGGAGGAATAGACGAACTCTAGATAGGGCAGAGGGGTGGGAGGGGAAGGGAGAGGGCACAGGGTAATTAATGATGGTGGAATGTGATGATCATTATTATCCAAAGTATAGTTATGAAGACACAAATTAGTGTGAATATACTATGATTACAACTAGAGATATGAAAAATTGTGCTCTATATATGTAATAAGAATTGTAATGCATTCTGCTGATATATATAAATTAAAAATAATATGGTCCTTGGCCATCCCAATCAGCATGATCTGGATACATGACAGAAACTGGACTCTCAGTCTTCTCCCTAAACCTAATAAATTGGAGTGTGCATTTATAAATGATCCCCCTGTAATCCCTGTGACTGGGGAGGCTGAGGCAGAAGCATCACAAGTTTGGGAGCAGCCTCAACAAATTAGTAAAGGCCTAAGCAACTTAGCAAGAAACTGTCTCAAAATAAAAAGGGCTGGGATGAAGCTCAGTGGTTAAGCACCCCTGGGTTCAATCTCCAATACAAAAAAAAAAAAAAGTGGGAGAATTAGATATCTAGATATTTAAAGAAATACAAGCTGGTAATTGTTATCTTTTTCAAATCACTAACTCTCTTATACAAATTTGTAGTTAAAAAACAAATTTAATTTTCTTTTGACAGATCTCAGATTAACCATTTTAAAAAAAGACATGTGAAGGCAAATGACTGTAGTTTATTTGCTAGTTTACTGATGATTTTATTTAATTTACTTCAAGTGATTTAAATCTAGTAGAAATCCCCATATTCCATTAAAAATGTGTATAATCTCTAAACTTGAAATACCATAGGTAGATTTCAATTTTTTGTTTTAACAAATTGTAATTTGAACTTAGATTTTAGAGCTTCTTCAAGCACTAAAGTGATACCTTAACTTTGAATACCCACTTATTTTAAGCTCTATACAAACAATCAAAGAATTGTTTATACTTACCCCAAATAAATAAAATGATGAAACAGTAAATATCCTATACTATTAAGAATATAGATTAAAACAAATAAATAAATGAAAAAACTTTCTGAAAAATAACCATTCCAGATAATACACTAAATGTTTATTCAGCTACTTTTTAAAGATAGTGTCTTTATGCCTGAAAAGTTGTTTTCTATTTTCTCTTTGTTCATTTCACTCCTCTCATTTTAAAAACATTGCTGATTTTTTTTAGTTGTATATGGGACACAATACCTTTATTTATTTATTATTATTATTATTATTATTATTATATGTGGTGCCAGGATGGAACCAGTGCCTCATTCATGTTCGGGAAGCACTCTACCACTGAGCCACAACCCTGGCCCACACTGCTGATATTTTGGAGAACAAACCAGACTCCAGATAGCTCCATCACTATGTGCTTGTGTTAGTGAACATTCTCTGTGCCTAAGAGCTACTCTGAAGAGGTGCCACCATCAACATCTCACCAATATAGAAAGATACAAATCTATTCTCATGTTGAAGCTTCATCTTAAGAAAAGACATATGTAAGTCTGTCCATAGAATATAATTTAGATTTGGTAAAATTAAGCTAACATTTTTATATACATGGAATGAACCAAATTCAGACTTTAATTGAAGCTAAAAAGTAGCTTGAAAGATTCTTGAGAAAAATGGAAAGTTTTGCTGTTTTTAATAATCATTTCAGAAAAATGAGTGACCAAACCAATTCTCTGATATTTAACCTTCACCACCTTCTTCCTCTGCTCCTCCTCCTTCTTCTTCAACATGCTGGAGATCAAACTCAGGGCCATGTACATACTAAGCAAATGCTCTACAACTGAGCTGTAACCTCAGCACCATCTTAATTCTTACAGCCCCTGTACAAACTATAGAGTGGGAATTTCACTCATTCGTTTATTCTTTGAGCAAATATTTATTAAGTTCTTATTTTGGGCTAGGCAGAAGGCTAAGGTAAAATCTAAAACCAATTAACAAACAAAAGCAAACTCAATAGTCCTTGTCCTCATGAAAATGATGATCCAGTATGAAAGGAGAATGGGAGGTTGTGAATAGATGTTAATCAAAGAAAAATAAAATTAACAACTGTTACAAATGATAAGAAGAAGTAGGTTAGTTATGAAAAGTAAACTGGAAAAGAGAGAGAAAATTGCCTGTGGGATTGAAGACAGAACTGAAATCTGAAAAAAAAAAAAGAATGAGTAAGCTAGGGAAGGAGGCAGAAGGGCAGTCATCTGGGCAGGTGGGATAACAATAATAGATCTTGGAATCTGCTACCTTTCCTATCCCCTACTATCCCCCCTCAGTCACTAATATGGCATTATGTAAAAATGTGAATGTGTAACCGATGTGATTCTGCAATTTGTATTTGGGGTAAAAATGGGCGTTCATAACCCACTTGAGTGAAATGTATGAAAGATGATATGTCATGAGCTTTGTAATGTTTTGAACTACCAATAAAAAAAACAATAATAGATCTTGTGATGGGAGGGAGCATCTTCTACTCCAGGAAAGGAAAGAAGGACCTGAAAGCAGAGATGGTAGGATTGGAGATTAGGCTTGAAGGAGGACTACATATTATGCAAAGCACTATGGGCAAATTAAGGATTTTAGTCTTTCTTATGCGTTATTGAAAGTCACTGAAGAATCACAAGATTAGAAAAGGTCACTGTGGCTACTGCAACTAACATGGATGGGCCCAAGATAAATGAGTGCCCATGTGCAGCATGTGACATGTACAGAAATGTTCATAATAGTTCACAGTTCTTAATAACCCTAAACTAGAAACAGATCAAATGTTCATCAAGAGTGGGGTAAATAGGGCTGGGGATGTGGCTCAAGTGGTAGCGCGCTCGCCTGGCATGCGTGTGGCCCGGGTTCAATCCTCAGCACCACATACCAACAAAGATGTTGTGTCCGCTGAGAACTAAAAAATAATAAATATTAAAAATTCTCTCTCTCTCTCTCTCTCTCTCTCTCTCTCTCTCTCTCTCTCTCTCTCTCTCTCCTCTCTCACTCTCTCTTTAAAAAAAAAGAAAAAAAGAAAAGAGTAGGGTAAATAGTTTGTAGTGAGGGTATGCAATGGATTACCATATAATAGACTAAATGAATGAATTGCAACTATGCACTACAACCTGTGTGAACTTCATGCAAATAAAGAATTCAAACGCAGATACAGCATGATGCTATGGGTATGAAGTTAAAAAGCACATAAAACTGATGTGGTGTTTGAAGTCAGGATAGTGGTAATACAAGAAGGAGTGGAGAGAAGGGCTACTGATTGGAGATAGCATAAGGTGGGCTTCTGCAGTGTTGACATGGTTCAAATTTGTGATAATGTACAGAGTTAATGTTTATGTCTTGTTCAGTTTTCAATGTATGTCCAATGTCACATTTAAATTTTTTTAAGTTGTAAGACTAGATCAGTGGACTTATTTAATGGATACAGTAAGATCAGTTAAGGAGCAATGATAGTAGTCTAGGCCAAAGGAAACCATTGTCCATTGAGCTTTTCTAATGATGATAAACATGAAATAAAGTGGACTTATTTGAAAGCTATAATTCAGGAGGCAAAATAACCAGGTTTTTTGGTGAGTTATGTACGGAATAAGAGGAAGGAGGTGATGCCAAGGATAATTCGTAGGAGCAACTGATTTAGGTAGGAAAAGATGCAGTCTTCTATGGGAAAAGACAAAATATAAAATGAATCATGATAAAAGTAAATTTTCATGTTTCGTAGCAACTTACAACTGGAGTCTTTTAACTCAAAAGGACAACCCCTTCGCCAAATTATCCTTCCCTATTCTATGACTCAATCAAAATGGTCATTTCCTGAGGGATGCTCATCATATTTTTATTTATCTGATGCATCCCATATTTACATAATGCATCCCAGTATGTGCCTAACGAATAGTAACTATAACCCTATGCCAGGCTCTCTCCTTAGAACCTCATAAGTACTAATATATTTAGTCCTTACAACAGGCTATGAGGTAAGTACTGTTATTATCTCCATCTAAAAAATGAGAAACCTGAGGCACAGAGAGGTTAAGTAATATGCTCAGCAGGTAGGTGGCAGAGGCAGGACTCTCTGAAGCAGTATTTCTCCAGAACCTGTGTTCCTAATCACTGCACAAACCTATACCTGAGGCATGTGGTGTGGAGACAGAGGTGCTGCATTTCTAATGGGCTCCAGAAATTTGCTTTCTGCTTTGAATGTTTTTTTTTTTTAATCAGGATTCAGTGGGTATTAGGTTTGTTCTGTTGGTGTTGAACTTTATATAAACATTAATGAAGTTGAAGTCTATTCAAGACTCCTAACTTGAGGAAACACCTCCTTATGGTCACTGGGAATGATACTAATGTCAGTATAGAAACTATGAATTCACCTGACCTGAGGGATACTGAGAAATATCTAATGAAGCAAAATGAAAAAGGGTAGTCTTTTGATGATTAAAGAGAAAAAGAAAGAATGGAGCTAAGTGATCCCCTTACACAGTTAATGTAATATCTAATTTCTGTTGAATCAGGGAATTAGAAGAAATATTCATGGAACTTCTATAATCAGCATCCTGTTGAGATTAAAGTCAGTGGATTAATTTTTAATTTAATTTGGAGAGGAGAAAGAAAATGGATGAAGCAAAAAGTATGAAATTCTTAAGATGTTCAATTTTTCTCTTTGACAGAGAAAAAGAAAAAAAAAAGCAGTGTGGGGTTAAGTGCAAGGATGTAAAGGAAAAAAACATACTCTTTTTAACATCTTCTTTCAGTGATTTTATTCATTCTTACAAATTCATTTTCATTCTTTTAATCATATATTTGTGTTTGTTTGCTCTGTTTAATTCATTTGTTCACTTATTCGTTTATGTCCCTATTGAGCAAATAACTTTTCTTAAGTATCCTCCACCTGCCATGTATTGTTTAAGGTGCCATGAATACTACAGTAAATAAGGTAAGCAAGATTCCTAGCCCACAGAGTTTATAGTGTAAGGACGGCAAACCTGATAGGCAGAGAAAAATCAATTAACAAGTAAGTGAATATAACAAATGGAAATAATAAGTCTTATAAAAACGTAAAACTGGGTAATATGTTGGAGAGGGTACCTGTTGGGAGACTATTGAATAGTCTAAGATTATGTGACAAGTGATTGGTTAAATGAGTAGGAACGTATATACTACACAAATAATAAAAAAGTAGCATGTGATAAATGTAATGATAGGATTTTAAATAAGTACTCTGCAAGCATAAAAAAGAAAAAAGTAATATATAACGACAATGAATTTTAAGTGTACTTAAAGCAATATAGGCTTTTGACAGATGAAGATGGTAGGGAAGAATCTTCTTGGCTGAGAACATAAAATTAATTAAAAAAATAATGAATAAGGAGAAATATAAGAGGTAACACCTACCATGTCCAGGGAAGGAGATGAGCCAAAGAATGGAAGAGAGGTTAAGGGAGAAAGCTATTTGAAAGCAGAGGAAACAGAATACCCTGAATACCGTGAAACAAGTGTTAATTTTATATTAAAAAAATTAGGCAAAGACTTTTTTTATTTTTTTAGCTGTGTGGTTGCATTTTTTGTTTTTGTTTTTTATTGTTGGTTGTTCAAAACATTACATAGTTCTTGATATATCATATTTCACAGTTTGATTCAAGTGGGTTATGAACTCCCATTTTTACCCCGTATACAGATTGCAGAATCACATCAGTTACACTTCCATTGATTTACACATTGCCATTCTAGTGTCTGTTGTATTCTGCTGCCTTTCCTATCCTCTACTAACCCCCCTCCCCTCCCCTCCCCTCCCTGTTTCTCTCTCTACCCCCTCTACTGTAATTCATTTCTCCCACTTGTATTATTTTTCCCTTTCCCCTCACTTCCTCTTGTATGTAATTTTGTATAACCTTGAGGGTCTCCTTCCATTTCCATGCAATTTCCCTTCTCTCTCCCTTTCCCTCCCACCTCTCATCCCTGTTTAATGTTAATCTTCTTCTCATGCTCTTCTTCCCTACTCTGTTCTTAGTTGCTCTCCTTACATCAAAGAAGACATTTGGCATTTGTTTCTTAGGGATTGGCTAGCTTCACTTAGCATTAGGCAAAGACTTAAAAATACATTTTTCCAAAGATGATATACAAATGGGCAAAAGCATATGAAAAGATGTTCAACATTGTTAATTATGAGAGAAATGCAAATCAAAACCACATTAGGATGTCTACTATCAAAAAGTAGAAAATAATGAGTATGGGCAAGGATGTGGACAAATTGTAAGTTTTGTGCACTTCTGGTGAAATTACAAAATGGTGCCACAATTCTGAAAAAAATGGACTTTCCACACACACACAAAAAAAAATTAAAAATTTAAAATTCAGTGATTTGCTATGGGGTATATTTCCAAAAGAAGTAAAAGCAATGTACAAAGATAATTGTACACTTGTGTTCATTCCTGTAGCACTATTCATGATTTCATGATAGCTAGTAAGTAGAATCCCCAAAGCAAATATGGCCTGTACATATGATATTTTTTATCCTTAAAAAGAGAGAGAATCCTGTCACACAACAACAATTATGAACCTTGGACGAGTCAAGAAAAGATAAATACTGTATGATCTAATTCATATGAGTTATCTAAAGTAAAGTTTGTAGAAACAGAAAATAGAATGGTAATTAACAGGGAGGGAGAGAGATAAAGGGGAATTATTTAATGGATATATAAATTTAGATTTGCAAGAAAAAAAGATTTTAGAAATCTGTTTTACAACACTGAATATATTTAACAATAGTGAATTGTGTGCTAAAAATTGCTAAAGATGAGAATCTTGTCATGTATGTGCATGTGTGTTTTACCACAATAAAGAATTCTTCAGTTATTTAAGTCCTCAATATCTTTGTTGCTTTGTATTAAACTTGCAAGGGATCATACATGTGTGAGCACAGGCATGCCCGTGTGGTATGTCAGTTTGCAGAAAGTTACATGTATGTGTTTGACTCTATGTTAACCTTATCTATCTAGACATGACTCTTGGAAACTTGTCCCATATCAGGCAACAAGCTAACCTAAACAAAGGGACTTTAAAGTCCTGTCACTCTGGAATTATCAGCATCTGCATGTTGAAAAGTTTCCATTATATCAGCTTGCCCATAAGAAGTCACCTGATTAGAGGACTTTTTTGACCCTTCCCTATGCAAACTTTAAGACAGTTCTTTAGTTGTATATATTGATATAATGTCTACATCTGATACACTTTAATTATCAAGATTAATACATGTGATATATAAGGATGAAATATATGTGCTGTATGTTTCTTCCCTATTTTATATGGATTACACTAACTATAATTAAACAATAAGGCAAAGTCAATATTATTTAGTATTTAACAATATTCATTGCCACACAATCTATTTTTTAAGTATTAATCACATAAAACATACAAGGTGAATACTAAATTTATTTTGGGTCACATGTAGTGAAATAGACAATGTAACTTTAAAATATGCTTAACTTTGAAAGTTTTTTATTAGTTTTATTAGAACTTTCTTACTATGGTCATCTGCATTTTGTGTTAACACAAGACACATATTTTTGAAAGTACAAAGTTGTTTCATTTTACATGGTTTTAACTTGAGAAGATGGTATTTCTCAAGTTTCAAGACAGCATTTAAATGCATGGGACCACGCACATACTGGTGGAAGGATAACACAGTCCTACAAACTGGTTTTATTGGGTCCTGTAATTTAGACCAAGTTGGAGGGCATGAGGGTTACGAAGCTCACAGTGTATAATCAAGGAAATCCTGCAATCAGAATATGTTTATTGCTTAAAGGTTTCAACAGAATGGTCTTAGACATGACATACAAGAACTAAAAACATATCACAAAACAAATATGACATTTATGTGGAACTACAACATCCAACAGGCTTACAATATTTAATCCAGATCTAGTAACATGTTTTACAAGTTCTAAGACCAGGTATGCCTTGTTCATCTCTGAATCCCAAGTATAGTAACTGGAATGTGTGTGTAACTGAGTGAATTAATTATAATCAGTTCAGACATTTCTTTCTCAAAATATTTGAAAAGTTGTCTTATGTCCTCCGTGCTCCATAGGATGACGTTCATAATTTGTAATAAAACAATTGTAAGTTGTGCTACGTAAATTTCCTTTTAAGATAAAAACATGCATTGGTTTGCTAATCAGACACCTTGAGTCAGTTAAAATTATACTTACAATTTCAGTTAAAAACAGCAATAATGAATAATGGCCTAGAATAATGAAGAAGGGGTGCTGTGAAGTTACATAGACTTTGTAATCAAATGTTGTTAGATTCAAATTTCACTCTGTAACTTGGACGTTATGTGAAGTTGGATAAATTATTTAACCGTTCTGGCCTCACTTTTCTCTTTCATTAAAATTTTGTGAAGATTTACTTAGTGTATATGCAATGCTTTGTGCCTACTTGGTAAATAAAAATTGTAGCTATTGAATTTTTCTGAGGGTTCTCATTTTTAAATTTTCAGTGGACTGTACTCTTGTTACAAGTACCACATTTTGTTTATTCATAAGTCAGAACATCATAAATGTTTTGAATGAATAAAGTAAATTAATATTTAATCAACCATTTGGTGGCTCTTCTTCATAATACTACACAAGGTTTTGCACCATATGATCTTGTACCTGAGGTGTATTTAGACATTATCATAGCAGTCAGTGAAAGCAGAAATAGGGCATTTTATATCACTGGAATAATTTGTAAAGCCTTTGATGAATCAAGGCTTTGTCATGATAATTAGGGAATTAAGAAATGGTAAGCTTAAGTAACTACACATTGGATGGAGACTCTATTACCATGAATTCACATATAGCCATATTCTTGATTAGCTACATAGTGATTTTTACCATTAGAACATTTTTTTCTCATTCACTTTCATTAACACAACTTTAGCTGATAAGTGGCCAAGTCGTTTTGAAAATTTCACAATAAAAACTATAAAACCCCTCTGTATTTTGTAATGAGGAAAGCTACCAACAATGAAGAAGGGATTTCTTTTTAATAAAAATATTTGATATATCCACCAGAAAGCTTTCATGTGGTAAATATTAGATTTACAACTTCAAAACATATTCAGCATATTCAGATGTCTATCACCAGAACTATAAATACCATGGATAAATTTGAAGGTAATTTATACTTTTGAATGAGAATCATTTTTTTTCTCAGAATTATTTCAAAGCATCTCTTTTACTAAATAATTTAACAACTTATCACTTTATGCACATCTCAGAAGTATGCGACATTCTCTGGATTTGGATTCCAATGTGTAACAGATTTTTTTAGGCTTACGGAATCAAAAAATCATTCCAAATATTGTAATAAGCTAAGCATATTGCCAAAATATGAAATTATACTTGGAACCAATGTTTCAAAAACTCACGTATTCATTTATGCTTTTACTGAAAGAACTATATTTGAAACAAAAATCAAATTACTATCAAGGGGAAACCATTTCCACTGTAAACAATGAAACCTTGGGTTTATTTTCAAGATATATCATTCTCCTTAAGATTATTCAAGGGATTTTTAGACATTATCCTGTTTATAAGAGCACAAACTATTTTAGATTCATGCTGGGCTTAACACTATATGCTGTAGAAAAATAATGTGGTATTTTGATAGGATGAAGCTTATTTTCCACAAGTAAAAGTTAACCCCAAAATGTATATTTTGTAATAAAGCTCATTAGGTGCCTATTTTAATAATAAAAGATAAGTCAAAAGTTTGGGCAAATAGCTTGAAAATAAAGATAAGTCAAAAGTTTGGGCAAATAGCTTGAAAACTGAAATATTTCTTTTCCCTTCCTTCATCTGTTATTTGTTATATTCAAAGATGCTATTGAGTTCCTCAATCTTCTTCATGTTTTTCACAAAATGTAGCTATAAGAAGAGTAATAATATGGTATACCTATAGGACCATTTGGAAACAGTTGAATGGTATATAAATACAAATTCATGAGATATTTTTTTCTCTCCAAATTAGAGATTATTGGTCCTGAGGAAGAATTTAAAAAAATATATAGGCACACACATAAAAGCTCACAGAAAACCTGTTTCTCTTAGAACTTCAACATTTAAACTATAATGTATGGAGTTTTTAGTAAAGAATTTGAAACATCCTTGAGTTCTGTATACTAAATGAGTCTTTTCCATTTCAGTATGTTAGCATATATTAAGTAAGGATTAACTTCAGGTATAATATTTGTATTGACATTCTTTACAGAGTTTCAAAATACACAATATTAGGTCTGAAGTGTTTAATTTTTAAATTATGAAAATTAAGGCATAAAATTTATGCATGTTTCAAATAAGAGCTTTTCTTTTTTGTATTTTTAAGGTTAACATGTCATTGGCCTCAAAGTTTTCTCCTTACAGCAGTATAAACTGATATCTGCTAATATAGCTCTTAAGACTAAGGAATAATTTTATTAAGTTTTGTTCTATGCTTTTTCTAAAAACTCTTTAATACCTGCCTCACTTTTCTAATAAGATACTAGTAATAGATAAATGAATAAATCAGTGTTAGTGATACTGAAAGAAAAACTTGTACAAATATACTGATTTTGACTCTTATGTTGCATTATTTCATGTAAGATGGGAACATTTATTGTAATTTAAAATGTCCTAGTTATCATGGAGAACTAAAAATGTGGAAGTGCTATGATATTCTACAACAATCCTCTCATCATTTATGACTTCCTGGTATTCTATCTCCTATAAAAGCTTAAGAATCACTGACTTGGCATTCATGATGGCTGTGTCTAAATATGCAAATAAAATTCTAAGCCACTAACAACTGATCATTCCAATTTTTAATGGCCCATTAACATGGTAGCATAGAGAGCAAGTGATTAAAGTATCAGTCCTGGCTCTTGTACTTCCAACTCCAAGGCACACAATAGATAAGAATCTATTTCAAATGACTAAACCATGTAGATTATTTGTCATTATATTCAATAATATTAAAGTACCTAAACACTACTAACTGCCATTCTAATTGCTGAAGTCTTGGAGGTATATCAATATTGAGTAAGAGCACAGTTGCTGAAAAATTTGCTACCTTCCTTGGCTCATTTTAACCATAGTCCAATGACCTTTCCAGATAATTTTCATTTCTTATGAACCATTACCAAATAATAATAACATTACAAAACATATTTTCTTTTCTCATCTAAATTTTATTTCTAGTAGTTTTTGCTTTCACTCCCTGCCCTGCTGAAGTCCCACTCCCTACAATCTACAGCTCACTCCTAATTTTTATTGATATTATAGCCCTCTGAATTTTAGAGAACAATGGTAGTAAATCACACTGGATTGAAGAGTCAGGAGAACTTCCTTTGTTTCCTGGATCTGTTTGTAAGTAAATTACATGATTAGGTAAATCTGAGTGTCAATTTTCTTAAAAGGAAAATAGAAAAAATAATGTCTCAAAGACTGCTACAAACATTAAAATGAAATTATATAAATGAGAATTGTGAACTATAAAGTATTATATTCCAATATTTGCTAATATTATTGTGACTTTCATAATCTCTATATTACAGCACATTTCTAAAATTTTGGATTCCTCCTTTGGACACAAAAACAGTATTTCTGGATAGAATTGTAATAGATTATTCTGCCAAGTAAAGTAACAGAATGAGGCAAACATTTGGATATGCCTTTTTTGTATTGGCAATTCTCTTTTAAATATGCAAGATTCTGATTAGAATTTTTACGTTTGCATTGAGATGATCAAAGCCTAAAATTTTTTAATTGTGGTATTTTATACTTATTTAGCCATGCCTTTTTCTTTCAACCACTGCCATTAAAATAATTTTTTTCATACCGAAATTATTAAACTGTCAGCTATTTTTATATAGGTTTAGTTGGCCTCTAGCAATGATGTAAATTAATTCTAGCTAATAAACCTAGTATATCATTCATGAATGGACTTAAATGGTTCTCACTGCTCTATTTTTATGACCCTGATATCAACCCAAATGGTGCTCTTAAATTGCTTCATTTCCAAGATATTTCCATGTTAAGAACTTCAGACATATGACATACAGAATAATCTGGTATTATTCTATTCATCAAGAATTCACCTAGAAAATCTTGTTTTGCAGGTGAATTAGGCTTCCACTAGGAATTAGTATAAGTCATAATGACTAATCTTACATAATACATTTGTTTATTTTCCTCTGAAAAGTTAGATTATATACTTCCTTGATGCTAAAATAATATAAAACATTTCTTGCTGGCTTTGTTTTTTTCTGTGCTTAGCTTAACACAGTGCATGCACTATAATAGAGTGTCTCTTGAGCCTTTACCAAAAAATTAACTAAAAACATGTCAAAATAAATTAGGATATTTCATCTTCATTTTTGATTGTTTTCAGCACTGAGTCTTCTCCCAAAATTTTACATAGTTCATTGAGTCTCTGCTGCATTTTGGGAATTCCGGCTAGCTGAGATTCTAGCTTTTGTTTTTCTTCACTCAATGTTAAACGGATAGCAGTATCCAATTGTTCAAAGTGCCAACCTCCTTCACCATCAAATTGTAATAAATGAGTATGGTATTTCCTGCATAATTAAAATGAAATAATATTATTAGCTACAAATGTGAAAAACCATTTTAGTTATAGGTTTATAATTCTAACTGATATGCAAAGGTAAATTTTAAGTAGAGGTGCCTATTTTATATTTGATTTTCAAGCATATCTCAAAAAGTTATATACTGTAATTTTTTAAAATACAAAAATCCAATACCTAGGAGATTTTACTGACTTTTATCATTCTTTTATATTCTAAGTATATGTGAATTAAAAGAAAGACTACGCTGTTACATGTATTAATTTACCTTCACAACCTTTTTGGCTCCTGAATAAATAATAAAGCATTCTTACAATGGAAGTAAGAAAAGGAAACTGAGGAAAGAAAGTAAAAATTAAAAAGATCATGCAGAGACAAACTTCTTGGAAAATAAAATACAATAGGAATTCATGAATAATCCTTCTTTTGGTAGAAGTTCTACGTAATTAAAAATTTCTCAATAATTGAAGTTTAGAAACACTTTTTAAAAGATGAAATCTTTGACAGAAATATTTTAAAAATACTTCTATGTCTTCATATAATCTCTTTTATATGGCTCAATTGCATATTTAGGAATTGCACATTCAGTACAGAGATGATTATTGATGAGATAAGAGACAATGTATCTTATCTTAAATATCTTCTCCTAATGGGAGTCTGAAGTCACTAGTCTCTGGGATTTGTGGGAATTGTGTGGAGAGAGTAAATTTAGCAGAGCTGGTTCCCATAACTGAGCTACCCGCATTTTGTCAACTTGCATTACTGCCCCACATTTTTTCAGATTTTCTTTCTTTGTAGTTTTTTTTTCTTGTTTCCTATTTAGGTCTCATCTATTTTTATTTCCCATAAGTAGTGGGCCTTTTCAATAAGTTCCTTTATTCCAAATTAGGATGTAATTTACATGTCATAAATTCATCCTTTATGTAAAATTCATTGATTTTTAGTATAATCACAAGCTCATCTAACCATCACTATTATGTATACTTCCAGAACATTTTCTTCAACCCTCAAAGAAACCATATAACCATTAGCAGTAACCCCATTCCCCCTCTCACCTAATTTCTGCCAAGCACTAATTTCCTTTCTGTCTTTATTGGATTTCCCTCGATTGAATATTTCATATACATGGAATCATACAGTACATTTCCTTTGTCATTGGCTTCTTTAACTTATCAAAATGATTTCAAGGTGTAGCCAGTTGTAGCATGTATCATTACTTCATTCATTTTTATGGCTAAATTATATTCCATTGTATAGAATTGTAGAGTTTATTTCTTCTTCAAGTAATAGACTTTTGACTTCTACTGCCTCCATTTTTTTTTTGTGTGTGTGTGTGTGTGTACTGGTGATTAAACTCGGGGGCACGTGGCCACTGAGCAACATCCCCAGCCCTATTTTGTATGGCTTTGAACTCATGATCCTCCTGCCGAGCTCTGGGATGATAGGTGCATGCCACATCCAGCTTCTATTGCCCCCAATTGTTAAAATATTTTTTAAGTTGTAGATGGAAACAATGCATTTATTTATTTATTTATTTTTATGTGGTGCTAAGGATCAAACACGGTGCCTCACATGTGTTAGGCAAGTGCTCTACCTAAGCTCCTGACCCCAATTTTTTGCTGTATTGAAGATTGAATTGAGGGCCTATGAATACTAGTTAAGTGTTCTACCACTGAGCTATATCCTTAGCCCCCATGACTTTTGACTGGATGTTTATAACATGCTGTAATTATAAAAGGAAATTTAACAAGGTTAAAGTATAGCTAATAAAGTCACCATTGAGCTGAAAGTTTAAATTCGGCAATTTGATTATGTATGACACAGATTAATTTTTTCCATGTGCTTTAGGTTCTTGAGCTTTCCAAAAATTTGACCTCCCAATGGATGGATTCATATCAAAAATTAATTGAAAACAATGTATTTCTAAATCAAGGAGAAAATTTTAAAAAATCTTCTACTAAAATATGGAAGTAAAAACCAAAGTAATGGAAAAACAAAAACAAAAGAATGGTATACAACATCAAATAAAAGAAAAAGTAATGGCAGAAAGTTCATTTTGTTATATGTAACAACAAATTCTACCATCAAGTATAAGTATAATGCACCAATAAAAATGTGGAATAAAAAAAGTACATATTGTTTATTTCATTCTCAACTTTCCTTGGACTTTTCTAGCCTTAGATTTATAGCCAGGAGTAATTTTAGAATGTGGTCATTCATATATTGAGCAAGTTCTACCTTCAAAGTATAATGAAGGTTTAACTCATCACTCTGGTCCTACAACATTACTTGATTTCTACATGGGAGGAACAAACAGTTCAGTTGTTTCTTGCCCAGAGATTCAAAGGCATGTTCTATTTTATGAGCTAAAATAATATTTCAAGGCCATAAAGTTGAAGTGATTAAAAAGAAACCACTATTTTAACTGAGACTCTTTGGAGATAATCTGTAGGCTTCCTTCACAAATAGGATAAAGTATAGAAGTCAAATAATTTAATAAGCTTATAATTGTTTTACTTTTTTAGACACTGGTATTGATTTTAATCTTTAAGATTAACAATTACCATTGGTTGGGTGGGGGTTGTGGCTCAGTGGTAGAGTGCTTGCCTAGCATGTTTGAAGCACTGGGTTCTATTTTCAGCACTGCACATAAATAAGTAAATGAAATAAAGTTAAAACTAAAAATAATAATAATAAAGACTAAAATTATTTAAAAACAAATTACCATTTGTTGTTATAGGGAAAATATAATATGTCTTTTCTTACTTCTGAAATCTTTTTAGAGAAAATAAGAATTTTACTTTCCCTGGGAGAAAATATAATCAGAAGTGACAAACTTATACAACCTAAAATGGCTAAACTGATTTACAGAGAACATGATGTTTAATTTTATGAAGAAATGTATTGTGGGTAGCTACAACTAAATAAATGATTCTCTTGTTAACATAACATTAAAGATTTTATTTGCTTAAAGAACTACTATTTCCTTCAACTGAAAAAACAATGACTGAATATGCTTCTAACATCTCTTTAGGCTATTTAAATAAAGGAACTGAAAGACAGGATAACATAATAAATCTATTGACAGAGGTCAGAAAAATACCAGGACTAAGAAATAACTATATTATTCTAAAATGTGGTCAATTTGGGAGTCTGTCTGGAAATTATAGATTCCTGCCAAAATGGCTCAAGAGTGCTGGTCTGGCTCTGTGTCATCCTCAATTCAGAGAATTTGGAGGCAGATATCAGAGTAAATTGTGGTGTTTATTTTTCCTTACTATAAATGAAAGAACTAAAAGAAAAACATAAAAACATATTAATATATTTTTTGCAGTAAATGCTAGGATTATTACAAATATTTTAATGCAAAGAAATCACTGATTTTCCAAAATTTTTCAAAATTACTGGAATATGATGATAATTTCTAACATATTAAAGATTATATTATTAGGTTCAGAATATGTTACTAAATTACTAGGAAGAAACTTAGGAAAAATACAGGTAGAAAACAAGAGAAATGCCTTACACTCTATAGTTAAAAAGTTTAGCAAAGTTGTTTTCTAAGAAACAAGGAAAAAACATCTATGATAGATTAGTTAGCATTGGAAACACTTACCAAAGAGAAGGCCTATGTGTTATAGACAGTAAGGATATTCCAGCCCCTTTTGCAGCCTGAAATATCTTTCCTTCAACATCAATGCTGACAGCACTGGTACATTCATCCAGCAATGCATATTTTGGTCTTTAAAAAATAAACACAAATAAATTATTTTCGTATATGAAATATAAATCTTTCTTTGAACAATACAATTTACAATGCTAACACTTTCAAAGCAGCAAAAGAAGATGGCATTATTAAATGTTGTGATAAAGTGAAAATGTTATTTTTTTCTACTTAGACTAGAATATCACATTCCTCTTAAATAAAAGTAGATTTTCTGATACCTGCTCACAATACAATAAGCTTCGCTGTCAAGCAGATGAATTAATCATGTACATGAAGCATAAGAAAGATGAGACAGATTTCTAAGTGCATTTTCCTGCAGAAGGCAGTTTCATTCTTGGTGACAAGGGTCTGACTAATTACATGCAAAGTACACTTACAGCAGCTAATTATTAAACAGTCACAGTCCTGTTACCAAAGATTTAATGAGAAGATTGTTTTATCAGAAATGTGAATACCTAAGCATTACTAATGGAATTTCATCATTACAAGACTGTGCAAGAGTGAATGTGCCTACTTGCAAATTTGGAGTATATATTTAGTTTCACAATATTGAGACCATGCTTCAGGATCAAATTCTTAGGGGGAAAAGTCAGTAAATATTTTTTGGTACACTCAACACATTTTTTCCAGCTCAATTTTTTCTTTGGTAATATGTCTGTAGGATTAGAGACATCCTCTCACTTTACACTGTTTCCACCTATTTATTGCTCTTCCTTTCTTCCCCATACCCTTGATCTTATCCTTTTGTCCTTTTCCCATCTTCTTTCAACAAGACTTAGCTTAATTAATGGGACGAAAGCCAATTCCTACTTTACTATTCATTTTAGGGTTGAAAATAAGTTATAAGAATTTGTCAGGACAATTTTCCTCAGGAAGATATTTTTAAATAAATGACAAAGAAAAGAAAAAACATGTAATCATAGCAATTTCTTATTCTGCATAAACAATAACTCAACACTACAAGTTACTTTTCTAATATGTCTTTGCTTATTAATAGGATCCTCTTGCCTATTCTGGGGCAGGTAATCAAGGCTAATAGACAATATCCTTGAACTCTAAAACTGCTTGTCATCCAAAGAACTAAGACCACTGCATCTTCCCCATGATAACATTAATGAAAGTAGCTTTGGCTTTTGGTTACTGTTCAAGCATTATTTCTTTGCCTGAATTGATCACTATTCTGTCAATTATTTTATTTAAACAGAAAAGAAGAATAAAAAGAAAATATAAAAAAAAGAAATGTTTGGGAAAAAATTTTGTTGTGTAAGTCTCTTTTTAGTAACAAAATTTTTTTTACTGTATTTTGTCTTATTTTTCAGCGTGCTTTGAGCTAAACAGAGATGAGATGCCATTTTAGAATTAGAAAAAGTGTACATTTTATACTCTGTTGTCATAGCAACCCTTAATCTAGTAGATGTAAGATAAATCACACAGTTTTATTTCCTTGGCAGGATTGGGGGTGATACAATTAAATATACCAAGCAATAGATCTGGTACTGTTGTACCTAAATTAAGCATTAGATAATATTATTTCTCTGATTTCCTTCCTTTTTCTCTTGGGTTATCCTAAGTACCAAATTCATCTCCCTCAAGACAGTAGTATTGGTTTATTCTTCAAACATTAAAATCATCTTGGAAAGTGTATACTACTATAATTCTTAGTATTTTCTGCCAAAGTTCTCTAGATAGCTCCAGTCATGTGAATTGTAACCTTTTCATTACTCCTTGAGAATGAAAGGAGGTAAGTAGTTCCTCAATATTATACTTTCCTTTCACTGGATTCAATTTTATAATTACTTTTCTGTTTTATCAAAACATGCTGCTTTTCAAATACTTGTCTTCATTGATCACCTATGGTTCACAAAGTTTTCCTTCTATTGATATACTTGTGACTTATCTTAACTCATTATCACTTTGTATGCAACATATTTTAGATATACAAATATTAGCTATTTATTCCAAATTATAGGAACTTGAAATTTCTTTGGGTTAACAACTTTTATTAAAGCCTCTTGCCCTTCATTGCAAGGTTTGACTTTTAAATACACTGAAACAGTGAGAATTTATGGTCCATTTTACATTCTACCATATTACATTTCACCAACTATGTGGGTGATCGTATTACTGAATATTTATGAACCAGACCCAAACAGATTTAGGGTGATTAGGAGTAACAGCTGGTCATAAATGTCAAGCCACAAACTTTACCCCTGAGTCAAGAAAGTGGCATAATAAAATATACTTCACTAAAAATTACAAGTTAGCAAAATCTGGTTCATACTTTTTATTTTTAGCCCACTATATTATTACACGAATCATGTACATTATTACAAATATCATTCTATTAAAACAACCAATTATTTTTCTAAAAAAATCTCCCATGTAGTTAGGAAAATATATACTGCATGATTTCATTTATATAAAGTTATAGAATGAGGTAAAATTAATTTATGATGATTGAAATCAGATTAAACCTTGTCTATGGGGTTTATGATTGGAAAGGGGCATGTGGGAACTTTCTAGGTGATAGAAATACTCTATCCTATTGTTGGAGGTTCGGTTATATAATGTACATATGTTTATGAAAAGTCACAAAATAGCATGCTTACAATCTACATTTGGAACATAAATTTTGTATCAAGAAGAGCCCTGGCTAGCTTATTACATAATAATACAGAATGCACATAACAAAATATGAAATAAAAAGAGGAATATGTTGTATTTATGAAATAGCTACATTAAGACAAAATTACAATCAACTTTTATGTACCAACAAAACTGAAAAGAAATTTATCCCAAAATTTGAAATTATTACTAATGAATTAACAGCTTTTAAATTCTTTTTGATATTGTATATTTTGTTTTTATAAGCATATTTTAAGAAAATTATTTAAATAATACATTCTTCTTTTAATGATAGACATTATGCATTATAGTCTTATCAAAAAGGCTGAACCTAAATCTGATCAAGCTTTTCCCTCTAATTTACTGTTTACAGAAAAAATGAGAAGAACAAAATTTAGAGGGCCCCATGAATAAGCAACCAGATCAACTGAGACTAGGCAACATTCTCATATGACATCTGACCTGGTTTCTTAAATGAGTCAATGGTTTAAAAGGTAGTTGGAGAGGGAGAAGGAGAAATTCTTTAGATGTTTTATAATACCTCAAATATTTTTTTAAAATAAGGTAAATCAATTGCAGCAAATTTACATAGACATATTGAGTGAGTGCATTAAGAATATGGTGTTCATTTTACTATTTCTCTCTTTTAATAAAGGTTTAATAATTTCTCCACAATTAAAGTCTTCAAAATGATTGCCAACTAGTTGCAAGTGTTCAACAAGAACTATTTTATATATACATATATATATACAGATATATATCTGTATATATATTTGCTTTCTTAATTAGTTTTTTAAAAGTTCTTTACAAAAGTAATTCTGCTTGTTCTGCAACTAATTCAATAACATTGTACCTACTCCTAGAAGAAAACATAGGATAACACTCCAATACAGAGGCATAGGCAATAATTTTCTCAGCAGGATCCTTAAAGTTCAGGAAATAATCCCAAGAGTTAACAAATGAGATGGCATCAAATGAAAAGCTTCTGCATGGCAAAGAAAATAAAACTGAAGAGAAGCTAGGCATGGTGGCACATGCCTGTAATACCAGCATCTAGGGAGACTGAGGCAGAAGGATGGCAAATTCAAAGCCAGCCTCAGCAATTTAGCAAGGTCCTAAGAAACTTAGCAAAACTCTGTCTCAAAATAAAAAAATTAAAAAAATGACTGGGAGTGTGGCTCAGTGGTTAAGCATCTCTGGGTCCTGGTCAATCCTTGAATCTCTGAGGATTAATAAAAAGTGTGAAGAAAGAACCTACAGATTGGTAGAAAATCTTTGCTAGCTACTCTGATAAGAGGATTCATATCTAAAATATATGAAGAACTCAAAAACTTTACAACATAAAATCAAATAGCCCAATTAATAATTGGGCAAATGAATTAAACAAACACTTCTCAAATGACAAAATACAAATGGTCAACAAATTTATGAAAAAATGTTCAACATCATTAGCAATTAGGGAAATGCAAATCAAAACTATAATGAGATTTCATCTCACATTAGTCAGAATAGCAGCCATCAAGAATACAAACTACAATAAATGCTGGAGAAGATGTGGAGAAAAAGGAACATTTTATACTGTTGATAGAATTGTAAATTAGTACAACCACTGTGAAAATTAGTATGGAGATTCCTCAAAAGACTAGGCATAGAACCACCACATGACCCAGCTATACCACTCCTTGGTATTTATCCTAAAGAATTAAAGTCATCTTACTACAGTAATATATACGTACCCATGTTTATAGCAGCACATTTCACAATGTGGACCTAAGTGTCTATCAATAGATGAATAGATAAAGAAAACATGGTGTGTATATATATATATACATATATATATGTATATATATATATTTACACACAAATATATTTACACATAAATATATTTACACATATAATATATAAATATGATATATAAATATTTATATATAAATATGTTTATTTAATATAATATATATTTATATAAATATATATACTTGAAATTCATTAATTATTATTATTTCTTATATATATATATATATATAGAAGTTTTATTCATTCATAAAGAAAAATGAAATCATCTCATTTGCAGGAAAATGGATGGAACTAGAGACCTTTATATTAAGTAAAATAAGTCAAACTCAGAATGTTAAGAGTTGTGGATTTTCTCATATGTGGAAACCAAAAAGAAAAAAGGAAAAGAAAGGGGGAGCAATCTCATGAAAATAGAATATCAGTAGAAGAAAGGAATGAGTGAGGGTGCAAGATGGGGAGGGAGGAGGAAGTGCTGAGCCACGGTATTGGCCAAATTATATTGTTAAATCATGTTCATGTACAAATATGTAACAACAAATCCCATAATCATGTACAACTATATAATGTAGGGAAAAAATAATGTTGCATCTGCCCTAACTCACACCTCATTTATATACACAAGTTTAGTCCTTTTTATTCAAGACGTAAGTACTTAAAATGAGTAACATAGTTCCTTGTAAACTCCTGCTTTGCACAACTCAGGTTCTCATTGCTAGAGACCTAAGACATGAGGGGCAAGGGGAAATAGATATGTGTGTGTGTTGGGAGGAGACAGAGATAGATATTGAGATCTTCTTCAAAGAACAGGACAAAAAAGCAAAACGAATCAGAACACTATTTCCTTCCTGTGTCTTTTGCTTGGTATCTCAAAAAACTATGAACCTGGATGAAAAAACAAAGGTTTATCAAAAGAAATGATTTTCTCTCTCTTGATTTTTCTGAGTCTACCAAGACATATGTGGGCTGATTTCTTTCTTCATTGGAAATAACTTCTGGTTTTTCAGAGGGAGCAGATCATTGGTTTGAGAGGCTGCTCAATGGTTAAAAAGTTTATTTAGTTTGAATTTAGTAATTCAATTTAGAAGTATTACTGAACACATATGTACTGGCTAGTGGTTAGGAATTCTCCACACTTGAAATTAGTAACAATCCTTTTTTAAACCTTAGGATATACAAAAATTTAATTTGACCCTCTGTGCATTATTTCATATAGGTTTCTTGACATAGAGGTAGAAAAAAGCCAAAATACTTAGAGATTTAGCTATAAGAAAAATAAGGTAAGAAACTTTAAAACTGTAAATTCTATGCATTAGTTTTTACAGCAAGATATTTTTTAAATGGAAGATGCATATACTTAATCCTGTTACCCCCTTTTCTTTGGTTATTGCAATAGAATATTAGCTACCTGAATAGAGCATACTTACTTATGATAAAACATACGAGCCATGCCCATTCTTTGCTTTTCCCCTCCTGACAAGACATCTTTCCAGTCCATAACAGCATCCCATCCTAAAAAAAGTAAAAATATACATATGTAAATATATATTTACACATATAATATATAAATATGATGTATATAAATATTTACATATAAATATGTTTAATGTAATATATATTTATATAAATATATATATACTTAAAATTCCTTAATTGTTATTTTTTCTAATAGAAATAATGATTACTGGCCAGAAAAGTGATTACTGGCATGTTCTAATTGTAAGCTTGAAGAACTTGGTATTCTATAGAACATGTTTGGACACAGAGCTTCATGTACAAGCATTTTGTTTCAGATTTTATATTTTTAATGGTAATAATTTCTTATATTGACAAATCATTTTGTAAGAATTCTAAACACTGAAACTTTAAATTTTTTTGTTTGTTTCTCCATATCTGCAAAGTGTTGATGGGTTTATGCTTATTTTAGAGGAAGACAGAAAAAAAGACCAACAAATTTGCATAGGTCAATTAGAAAGCCTACAAAGGGTAGGAGAGGAACTGATTTAAATGACTCCCATTTGCCTGCTATCTTGTCAGTTTTTCTCATTCTTAACTCTACAGCTTAAAGACAGATATTATTATTTGTCTTTTATATGTACAAAATACATGGGATAATAGCTTATAGTTAGTTAATCAGAACTAGGATTTATATCTAAGTATATTTGATGTTTTCTTAGTTTACCTGTTCTGCCTTTGAAGACAACTACTGACTTTCCATTTGATATTTATTCAAAAAGTAAGATTTCTATGTTTAAAAAAAGCTCTATATATTTAAAGTGAAAATTTTGAAAAAACAAAATTGCAGAATTGTATGTATTATGATTGCATTTCTGTGAATAAACATAAATACACACATATACCATACATTAAGAACTATATTTGGGAGTGAAATTATGAGCTCTTTATAATCTACATTAAGCATTTTTAGAATATTTAAACATTTTATGATTAGACTGTCTTACTTTTGTAAGACAGGGGAGAAAAGATTATTTAAAAACAAAACCACAGTTCCATTCCTACAGAGCCTAATTTTCAAAGAAGAAAAATGACTGTCAAAACTTGACAAACACTTGGAGTAACATTTCCAAATTTTAAGTGTCCAGGGTTTGATTCTCCCACTTGGAAAAATTCCACATTCGTTGCCCTCATCTTTCTCCCTTAGCTGAATTTTCATCATGATTAAAATTTCTAAATGAATTTGGTTAAAGGGAAAGAAAACAGAATATTCATTTTTTAAATGTATACTAGGTATCTAAAAATCCAAATTATTAAATGAGTATTTGATTCTTTGCTGATCTGAAGGAGAATATGTGTTTTTCTTTCAACATAAAAATTCAGAATCTTTGATAGAAAATGTTGTTAAACATAAAATGCATCTTTATGCTTATTAATGTCTTTTTCTTTTAAAGTTTATCATTGCAAAGTCCACTGCACTTTTAAAAAAGCCTAAAGTGGTAATAAGAAACCAAACCAGTGGTTACCTATTAATGGGTAGGTGATAACTAGATGCAAGGGAACAAAAATAGGAAGAATTTTTCAGAATTCATTTTTAATACTTTTTAATTTTGAATAATGTGAAAGATTACCTATTCTAAAAATTAAAAAAAGAAATATAATGACAGTAATACATTACAAATAATCAATCTAGAAGTGTCTGGCATGAAAAGACTTCCTAATTTTCCACTGACACTAAATTTTACTTCAGAGGACCACTGTTCATTTCCTTGGGTAAACTTCCAGAAGTTGTCTATATTTAAAAATACATCCTTTTAATTTTATATTAGGAAAAAATTCTCAAAATGCCATTAGAGTAATAGCTCTTACTTCTAGAACTTATTGAAATAATACTATATAATATAATACGTATCATGTGATTTTCCGTGCTTTCCCCATGCTGAATTCTATATTACTTATGAAATGTAAGTGATGGTTTGAAAAAACCAATTTAGATTGCTACACAGTGAAGAAATATTCTGGGCTTAAAATAGTATTCCCTCTGACTACCAAGAACAAGGCACAACAGAAAAGTATTTGGGTAAAAGGAAACATTAACTTTTACATATTTTAATAAATTATGTCTTTTAAGCCAAAAGGTTTTACAGGTAATACTGCATCATCACATAACACATAGGTTAGAACTCTGGGTCCTAAGGCTGCCTCTGATGTGAGTTTATCGAGACTAAACCAACTAAGAATAAAATTATTTTCCTGTTTCCTAGAGATGCACAAATTTCTTCAGTTCATATCCATTTGTTACCACTTCTATTCTTTCCTACTTTGTAACTTGTTTGATAGAATGGCATGGAGTTCTTAGTTCCATCCTTTACTAAGCAAAGGATTAGCTAGTCTAAATAGAACTTCCATAGGATTCTTCTAAAGTAAGTGATATACTTGAAAGTTATTTTTTTTGCTTTACTCAAATGTATCAGGTTTAAGGATTAAGGAAGGAAAACATTTTTTCTTGAAAAATTCTTACATGTAAGGATATAATTGTTCTTATAAGTATCTAAAAAGCTAGTGGGTAGCATAGCCTAGAAGCATACCCTAGCAGTGAACACAATTTCAAGTCTGTGTTTGAATTCTTGCTCCGTATTTATAGGGAGATCCTAAGTAAGTTATTAATGAGATTAATCTATAAAATGAGAATAGTAAAGCCTATATCATGGAATTCTTTATGAATATTAAATAAAATGATAAATGAATTGCTTAAATGGTATATACCTAATAATAAATACTTAATAAATTATAACAATTACTATTGTATTATTAAGGTTGGAACTTTCTTCTGTTTTTCTTTAATAGGGAAAAGACACAAAAATTATTACCTGCCTAAATTATGCAAGTGTTGGAATGTAGGCTTACAATAGCCTTAAAAATAATTTTAGGATGTAGTCACAAATTTTAAAAGAATATAATATTCCCTATTTTAAGCTTCTGTCTGGCTCACTGGATTTCAAGCCCACTCAAAATAACTTGCCCAAGACAAATATGTAGCATTTACTCTGCCACAATATTTTATCATCAAGAAGGAGTTGACCACATGAAACAAAAAGAAAATCTGCTTTCCCTTTGTAATAAAAAATGCAACCCCATAAAAATAAGTAAGCTGGGGTTGTAGCTCAGGAGTAGAGCACTTGCCTATCACATTCAAGGCCCTAGTTTCGATCCTTAACACCACATAAAAATAAACAAAATAAAGGTATTGTGGCCAACTACAACTAAAAAAAAAGAGTCTGTCTTGCTGATTAATTTGCTTATTATTAGGATCAAATGAAATAACATGTGAAATTGCTAAGTAAAACATGAAATACCATCACACAAAGATAAAGTATCATAAGCATCAACATTACAACTGCTATATCACCATTTCCTATTAATTTTTGTTATGCTACATGCTTTATATATATGTTTAATTATTTTTATTTAATCTTCACTAAAACTTTACCAAAAAAATATTTATCCATTTTTACAGTTGAAGATACAGAAAATAGTGCTAATTATCAGGATTTGATTGTCAAACTCTCTTGAGTTCAAAGTCCATATTCTCAATCACATACTATACCGTTTATTCTAACAATGTAGATGGGGTGTGAAACATATCATAAAATCATTGCAAAATTAAACCTGGAATTCTGGTTTATTTTAGTAATTAAATTTAATGTAAGCTGAGAGGTTGGCAGACCAGTATTTCTGTCATAGACTTTACATAAATGAAGAATAGCAACAACCTCAGGGACACTTATACATTTAAATATAAAAGACAAAAACTTTTAAAAATACTAGCTGTAGTGACACTAAAATCTGATAAAAGCTTAGCATGCTATGTTAAACATAACTCAGGCAGAAGAGGGAGTGTCAGTAATGGAAAAGCAATAAACTATGTGTTTATTATGTTCCAATAATAGCATGCATTTAGATAAACCATAAATTAATTACATAGCCAAGTTTATTTTTAAGTGAAGTAGAAGCATTAAAAATTGATAGATTCTACCTCCTTCTCTTTGAACTATGTGATAGAGATGGACGTTGTGTAGAATACATTCCAAATCTTGATCTGTATAACCTTTAGCATGCATATCATCCACTGAGTCAGGATAAATGACTTGATCTCGAAGACTTCCAAGGGACATATACGGCCTGAAAAACACCAAGCACACAGGATCCTAGTGTAAAACCACTTTAGTGTACTCAGGGTGCCATAATGTTGATATAAAAACAACAGAGTTGACTTTAAATTCTATATTATATTTGTTACCTGAAGATAAGCACTTGTCTCTCAGGCATTGCAAAATAATGCCCTATTGTGTGTATGTAAAAACTTATTGAGACATAAACACAAGAAAAACTTTGACAAGAAATCATTTGACATTTTCAGCAGAGATATATGTTCTTTACTCAATTGTATTTGACAAAGATTTCTTCTGTGCTTCACCTACAATTATTTGTTTTACATTATAAAAGTTGGGGTTTTGTTTGACTTAGCAATGTAAACAAAATGAAAAAAATGTCATCCTTAGAGAAATGCAAATTAAAATGTTGCTGCATTTTTTGCTGATCACACTGGCAAAAATTCAACAGCTTGATAAGTCACTCTGCTATGACTCTATGAGGAAATAGATGCTCTGATACTATGGTAAAAATGCAAAATGGTAGAATCCCTTTGGAGGAGATCTGGCAAACTGACATATTATTTGCCCTCTGACCCATTTCTGGACATTTATTCTGAGGATATATTTCTAGAAATACTAGAAGTAAAAAATGCATAAAATTATCCATTACAATATTATTTTAAAAACAAAATATTTAAAAACAACTTAAATACCCATAGATTGTTTGAATAAACTATAGTATATCCACCACACAGTTATAAAAAAGGATGAGGAAGATCTCTATAAAGATAATAAAGTTATTTCTATGCTAATATTTAAAAGGAAAATGCAAAAATGGAAATAAAGCAGGATTTCTAAATAGCAGTATCAATATACTGAACCAGAAAATTCTTTATTGTCAAAGGCTGTCCTACATATTGTAGCAGTATACCTGTTTTCTACCCACTAGATGTCAGTAGCACCCCCTTCAGTGGTGATTAAAAAAAAAAAAATTATCTCCTGATACTGCCAAAAGTCCCTTCATGGACAAAATCATCTCCAGTAGAGAACCACTGAAATATAGTATATTACATTCTATGTCAAAAAGAATTAAAAAGCAAAACAAAATATACACATTTCTTGTTATAACTCCAAAAGGATATACAGGAAGAATAAACCAGAAATCGGTTACTTAAGGAGGTGAACTGATCAAGGAAGATGGACAAGGAAGGAAATGGCCTCTTTAAGTATCCCTTTAATATAGTTTTGTAGAATCATGTTAAAATTTTATTATTGATATTAAAATTAAACCAACAGCAATGAAGGAAGAAATCTTAAAATCGAATACAAACAGAAACAAATTAACTGAACAAGTATCACATGGATGATATAACCCAAAGAGGAGAATGTAGGAGTAGAGATAAATTAAACAACTTTTGAATTTAGCTCCATAATATCAAAGGCAAAAGAAAAAAAGAAAAAGAAATGTTGAACCTCATTTGGCAAACTTATTTTTGGTAACAATATAGGTACGGCAGTTCTGAAACTGTTTCATGCATATTGTAGGATTGATCAAATAAAATACTTTGATATTGTAAGGAGCTGGAATTCTCACTATGGAAGAAGGAAGACAGAAATATGGAATGTGCAAGGTGAGAAGAGATTAATGTTAGAATTAGAGTATTGGTATGAATTTATGATATTAAAAAACAACAATAATTTCCTAACTCCATCCAGATCTGAACATCCTTTGAGAAGGATGCAACATTATTTAGGTAATATATTGAATTTCATTCTAGATCCAGAAACATATGTCTTACTCCTAACCCTGCTGTCTGTGATCAGTAACCTAATTTACAAACAGGTTTTATTTTTTCCTGTAAGAAATTTCATTTTATTTCACATGTGTTGATGTATAGATTATAAAATAAAAATAATAAATCTAAAGTATATTAAATATAGTCAGAATATTTCAAATAATGAAAATCCTCTGGTAGTGAATAGAAGTTGTTAGTTTTATAGCAATTAATTAAATATTTTTATTGGAGCATATTAATTAATACAGAATAATGGGTTTCATTGTGGCATATATTTGCACATGCATATAGCATAGTTTGGTCAATATTACTCCCCAGTGCTTTCTCTTAGCCCTCTCCTCCATCCTTCCCATGCTTACCTTCCTCTACCTTAGTGAGGGATTTCTCTTCTGCTTTCATGACATTCCCTTTTCCCCCCTATAGCTTCCAAATATGAGAGAAAACGTGATTTTTAAAAAATCTTTCTGTGGTTGGTTTATTTCACTTAGCATGATGCTCTAAAGTTCCAGCTATTTTCCTGCAAATGATATACTTTCATTGCTCCTTACGGCTGACCAAAACTCCATTGTGGATTTTTTTCCACCCATTTGTGGATTCATCTGATTCCATAACTTGACTATTTTGAATTGTGCTGCAATAAACATGGGCATACATATATCTCTAAAGTATGCTGACTTTAATTCTTTTGGATGACTACCAAAGAGTGATATACTTGGATCACATGGAGTTCAATTTTTAGTTCATACTGATTTCCATAATGGCTCTACTAATTTATATCTTTACCAACAGTATATAAGAGTTCCTTTTTCTCGGCATCTTTGCCAGAATTTATTATTGTTTGTATTTTTGATGATTGCCATTCTGACCAGAGTGAGATAGAATCTCATTGCAGTTTTGATTTGCATTTCCCTGATGGCTAAAGGTGTTGAACATTTTTTCATTTAGTTGTTTGCCATTAGTATTTCTTCTTTTGAGAAGTTTCTGTTCAGTTTGCTTTCACATTTGTTGGATGTATTATTTGCTTTCTGATGTTAAGTTTTTTGAGTTTTTTTTTAATACATTCTGGATTTTAGTCTTCTGTCAGAAGAGTGATTTTTCTCCCATTCTGTAGACTGTTTTTTTCATGTGGTGCTACCCCATTTATTGATTCTTGTTTTTGTTTCTAGAGCTACAGAAGTCTTATTCCACTAGTCATTGCCTATGACAACATGTTGAAGTGCTTCCCTTATGTTTTATTCTAACAGTTATAACATTTCTGGTCTTGCATTAGATATTTGATCTGTTTTGAATTGACTTTTGTGCAGGGTGAGAAACAAGGACTTGGTTTTATTCTTCTACAGATGGATGTCCAGTTTTCCCAGCGCTATTTGTTTAAGAGGCTATCTTTTCTTCAACATAAGTTTTGGTACCATTGTCAAGAATCAATGACTAGCTGTGTGGGTTTATCCCTGTGTCTTCTCTTCTATTCTATTGTTTATGTCTCTTTTTCTGTTAGAACTAGGCTGTTTTTGTTATTATGGTTCTCTAGTGTAATTTGAAGTTGGGTATTGTGATGATTCTTCCAGCATTGCTCTTTTTGCTCAGAATTGCTTTGGTTCTTATGGGTCTTTTGTTCTTCCATATGAATTTTAGATTGATTTTTTCTAGTTCTGTGAAGACCACTATTTATATGTTGGAGATGGACACAATTCCTTTATTTTGTTTGTTTCTATTTTTAGGTGGTGTTGGGGATCAAACCCAGTGATGCATGCTAGGCAAGTGCTCTAGGCAAGCCCTCTACCACTATGCTACAAACCTGGCCCCCATCATAGATGCTTTGATGGGGATCACATTGAATCTGTGCGTTGCTTTGGGGAGGGTGGCATTTTAACAATAGTCTGCTTATCCATGTTCCATTCATCTGTTTATCCATGAACATGGGAAGTTTTTCTATATTCTGATGTCTCATTTGACTTTTTTAAGTGTTCTATAATTTTTCTTGTAGAGATCTTTCACCTCTTTGGCTAGATTGATTCCTAAATTATATTTTTAAAGCTGTTGTTCATGAAATCGTCTTCCTGATTTCTTTCTTAGTGGTTAATTATTGCTGTAGACAAAAGCTAGTGTATGTTTTCATACATTGATTTTTGTATCCTGCTACTTTGCTGAGTTTACAAGCTCTTGAAATTCTGTGGTAGAACTTTCAGGATCTTTCAAGTACAGGATCATACCATCTATAAATAGGGATAGTTTGGTCTTAGCAGATGTAATTAAGTGAAGAATCTTGATATAGAATAATTCTAGATTAATTAGATGAACCCTAAGTTCAATAAATGCCCACATAAAAAGCGGAGAAACACGGGAAGGAAAAAAAAGAGGCCTTATGAAGGAGGAGGCAGATATTACAGTTATGCTGCTATAAACCAAGAAGAGTTAGCACTGCAAGGAGTTGAGAGGGAGGAAATAATATTCCCCTGGAGGCCTCAGAAAGTGTGGAAATTGTCAATACTTTGACTTGTGGCCTCCAAATATGTAAGAAAATAAATTTCTCTTGTTTCAAATCACGAAGTTTTTGGTAATTTGTTATAGTTGCTCTTGAAAACTAAAACAGGTGGTATTCCTGAAAAAAAAATGCATAACCTGAATCATATGTGGAAATTATCAGATGAATCCAAATTGTCTTAAAAATAACAACAGTTCTGCACTCTCTAAAAATATCCATATCATGAGAAAAAAATAGAAATACTGAGGAAATCTTTGAGATTAAAAAAACTAAAGCCACATGGCAACTAAATTATACTGGGTTCAGAAAAACATGTTACTATAAAAAGATGTATAATGACAACTGGCACACTTTGAATATGGACTATATTTTAGATGTTAATATTATATAAGTGTTGAATTTCCTAAATTTGATCATTGTAACAAGGTTATGTTAGAGAATATCTTTGACCATTGAAAATATACCCTAAAGTATTTAGGGGTGGTTTATGAACATTACGATTTACTTTTCTGTTTGATTATTTGTTTTGCAACTTACTTTAAAAAAAAAAAACAGAATAAAGCATATATTGTATATATGTGTCCATGTCTGGAAAGAAAGGTTTTAGAATATAAAATACACTTTGTATATCAAATGTCTATCTATTTTTTTCATAGTATGAGAACCATTTAGTTGGTGATAGATAGTACATGGTTCTTTTATAATTCAAAATTTTTATAATTTAAACTATATACATACATACAAATAAGATCTTTATAAATACAGAGAAACTCTGATTATATATTTTTGTTTTAACTGACAAAATTAATGCATCAAAAATTCATACTTTGAAAGTGTATAATTCCGTGTTTTTAATATATTCATAAGCTCATGTGGTTTTCATCACTAATTCAAGAACATTGTCCTCTCCCCAAATTCAATACCCAAATACACTGTTCATTCCCACCACCTTTCAGTCCCTGGAAATAGAAGATGTATTTTCTATCTCCATGTATTTGCCTATTATGGATATTTTAAATATATAAAATCATACAATATATGTTCTCTTGTAACTTCATTCTTCCTATCAGTATAGGATTATCAGGTTCATCTATGGTGTTAATAGTACCCCATTCTTTTTAAAGGCTACATAATATTCTATTGTATGGATGTGTCACATCTGATTAATCCATTCAACCATTGATAAATATTTCATTATTTACACTTTTTGGTGATACAAATATTTGATACATACAAATGAATTGAATTGCTGAAACAAACTTTTTGAGGAATTGCCAGACTATTTTTCCTTAGTGGCTAAACCATTTCTAGATACGTTTCTTCTATTGTATCTCTGTATGACTTCCCCTCTTAACCTATTTTTATCTTTCCCTCTCTAGTCTAACCATACTTTTAAAAATATTTAGAAGCTTAAGTATTCATGTGACATTGGCTTAATATATGATAATAATAGCATAAAATAGAAATTAATCACCAGGGCCAGTGATCAGTTTTTAGTAGGTACTCTAAGGCTACTCAGGAGAAGAAACATATAGAAACCTTAGGAAAGAGTACTTTGGTTGCCTTCTTCAATTTAACATAAACCATAAAGCTATTCTTGTACTTGAGCATACATCCCAGACATTAGTCCAAATAGCAGTCATGATACAATACATAAGACTGCAATAATCAAAACCTAGTGAGCACCCACTCCACAAGTGCTTCTACAGGCCTCTCTCATAAAACTTAATTAATTAGTATGTGATCAAATCATATTTTACATCTACATTTTAGTGAAGATGGAATAGAATCACGGTTGTGATAATGGGCTTTGTAGAGATGGTTCTGGGATAGGATTCTAATCTCATCACTTACTGGTACGTACAGTGATACAAATTCTGAGTAAAAAGGACCTCTTTTGTAAAGCAACTTCTTTCATTCTATTTGTTATGAGGACTTAATGAAGCAGTATTTTCTTTTGCTAACCACGCTTAATGAAGCGATGTGATTAAATCATATAGTACAGTACAGGTACAAGGAAAAAAAATAACTAACTATAATAGAAACAGTTCATTTCTGCTTTATTCTGCTTGGGTGAAAATGAAACATCTTAAAAAGGAGTAGGCTTAGTGTATAGCTTAACAGTTGAGCACTGGCTTAGCATGTGCAAGATAAGGCCCTGGGTTTGCTCTCCAGCATAGCAAACAAACAAACCAAAAAAAAAAAAAAAAAAGAAAAAGAAAAGAAAAGAAAGAAAAACAAGAACTTGTAAGAAAGCAAAATAATTTCTATTCCATCAGATAGGAGACTAGGAGACTAATGATTTATATCAAGTAGTAAAATTTTACTATACTCAATGGGATTAATAATAAGTACCTAGCTATGTAGATTTTAAAGACTATGTTTTCTTAAGTACTCAAGAGAATACATCAAGTTTACTAGAAGCATTTCTTTTAGTAACTGCAGCAACATTTATTTCACTGGAGCACTTTATGAGGCCTCAAAGGTATCAAAATGCACTAGGTTGCCAAGTGCTTTCTTTGTTATAGGAACTTGGAGGAACAAGACATTGTGACTTCTTTAAAGGACCAATTTAATATTATTTATGATTTCTTTAGGCCTTTTGAAATTAGTTTTCTTTGATGAACAGTAATGGAAATTTTTCTCATGAGGTCTCTTAACTTCAAGACAAAGCAGAATGATTTAAATATTTTTTGTATGCTAAGTGAAGCTAGCCAAGCCCTAAAAAACAAATGTCAAATGTCTTCTTTGATATAAAGAGAGCCACTAAGAATAGAACAGGAAGGAAGAGCATGAGGAAAAGACTACCAGTAAACTAAGACGAATGGGGGGAGAGAAAGGAAGAGAGAAGGGAAAACATATGGAAATGGTAGGAGACCTTCAGTGATACACAAAATTATAAGAGGTTATGAGGGGAAAGGGGGTGGGGGGAAAAAAGGGGAGAGAACTGAACAACAGCAGAGGAGGTAGAGAGGGAAGATGGGAGGGGAGGGGAGGGGAGGGGGGATAGTAGGGGATAGGAAAGGTAGCAGAATACAACAGTCACTAATATGCCATTATGTAAAAACGTGAGTATGTAACAGAAGTGAGTCTGTATTATGTATTTGGGGAGTTCAAATCTCAATTGAGTCGAATGTATGAAAGATGATAAAAAAAAAAAATAAAATAAAATAAAATAGTAATGATATTAAAATAAAAAAAAAAAAAAAATTAAATTCTTATTGAGTTTTCAAAAGTCTAATAATAATGTCTTAATTACTTACTCCTGAGATTAAAAAATGAAAAAGCAAACAAAAAAGAAAACATAATTTTCAGCTACTGTTTTTTTATTGATCAAGATATTATTTCAATAAAATGCCAAATCATAAACATTTTATGATGCTAAAAAAAGAACTGCAAGTGTGCCCACATGATTGCTATTTGATCCATTAAATAAAATGATATGAGTATGAAAATTGCTAATTTCGAAAATTGATATAAATGCAAATGTTGATGATACTATGTAAAATGTTTAATAAAATTATACTTAAGGACTTACCATATACTACTTTATTAGATTTTCATTTTTCTCTAAATCTTTGTTTTATAACAATGTAAAATGGTAAAAATAATACATTCTACATATATTTAGTGAGGTACAGAGAAAACTAAGAACCTTTTGACTTTAATAATATAATGATTTTTAAATATTATTATAAAGTTACAGCCACAACTTAATTATCTAGAATGTTGTCAAGAAGTTTTAGGATAATATTGAATCAATTGAAAGCACAAGGAAATGGAAGACCCTATTTCAATAGTTATATTATTAGCATGCATTTGATTCTCTTTCAAGTTCAAAGACATAGAAATTAACATTTTGAGCAAGCTCAAGTTTCTCTTGTTCTACCAAAGTTATACATAATAGATAAGGACCTAAATAGCTTTTACTAAACTTTCCTTTCTAGATACATAGACCTATTCAGATTATCTTCTAAAGATTTCAGGTAGATCAATTACCATGTCAGAATGTTAGTAGCTATTTGTTTTTCTGCCCATCAGAAAGGGGATAATGTAGCATACCTAGTCAAGCAACAAAAGAAATAATCATAACATATAGCTCATAACTAGTAGCATTCATGAAAGAAACATAAATTAGTTTTAATTTAAGTAAATCTCATAATCACCTCTATACATGTAGGAAGATATTGGAATAAGTCTATCAGTATCACAATATAATTTAAATAATGGTTGTTATTTAAAAATTGAAAATAATTGTTTATATTTGGAGTCTATAATTCTTTCAAATACACTTATATTCAAAATGATTAACTATAATAGTAAAACCATTTGAGATAAAATTCATTACCCATGATCATAACTTTTTATATATTACAAATGTCTCAGGGCATTTTTATTTATAATTTGCATTACATTCTCACTTTTTTGTGTTCACATTTAAATATCTAATATTTTATGGGTTTTTTTGTAAATATATTAACATTTATTAGCATTTATACTTTTCTTTATTCAAGACAAAGGTAGAAAGAAGGGAGGGCATTAAGATGTATTAGAGCTATTTGCTTGGAATGATGATCTAAAAATACTAAATACTTCCAAGTTGAGAACAGTTAAAACCCTAAGAGAAAAATATGTAACATGAAAGATCTATATGACAGAGAAAAAAATTTATAATATTGTAAAATTTAATTTGGAACAATATTGATAAAAAATTTCACAAGAATTCTAACTTAAGGCATACGATGTGTTAAGTTTAAAAATAATTTACCACTAAGTGCTGCTGTGTTGCTATAGCAATAAGAAGTTAGCATTCTAAAATTCATTAAACCTAGCTATTAATAATTCATATAAGTGTACATTTTGGGACCAATAATGTCATCAGATTTTTTCATGCATGGCAAGAACAAGATTTTAGTACTGAATACTGAAGTCTAACTATTCTTAAATATTTAGCAAAAATAAGAAAGTTTTGCTATTGATAATAACAAATATTTGCTATTGAAAAGAGATATTTGCTATTACTGAAATTATATGTTTAGGGTAAGGAATTGCAGAGCTTCTTAAGAGAGCATTATTTTAGATAAAATATATTCATAAAGGTATAAAGGTATTGCCAAATTTTTAAGAATGCACACTTCTTTAAGGTTAGCTCTGTATTTATTATTATACTAGTTTACCATGTAAAATCCTTCATATATTACCTACAAGAATTGCAACTCTATATGGTTTAACCTAATAACTGACTTGCAAAACAGGAAGTAAAAGTTTTATCTTTTACATAAAAAGATTTTTTCCATCATAATTTTTTATAAATTAGCTCAGAGAAGAGTTAAATATGAAAAAGTATCCTTAAGATTTTTTTCCAAGGAATAGAAAACTATAAAAAATATGTTTACATTTATAGATGACTTTATGCTAAAAGAGACATAAAAACTGAACAGGACTAATTACTACATAGGTGGTACCAAAGTATACAATTACAATTCTGTCAGACAATTGTTCAACTATATTTATACAAAATTTACTTGCTTTTAGTCTTATATATAGAAAGCAAGAAATAGAAGTCAATTACCTACAGCAGTACTGCTGAGCCTTCTTCATGGCTTAAATCATTTTCTCATAAAAGGACATTTTAAGTGATAGCCACACCCATCATAAAGAGCATTATGCATCATATCTTGTGCAAACAACAAAATAATCACAGTGTTTATAATTAGTCTAAGATGCCAGACTCATTGGAAAGTAGAAAACAAATCTGGGAGATGATCATTCATTCATCAGAAATTTGCCACACAGTTATAGTACATTTACACCCAAGTTATGCAGTGTACAATATCCTTTCAGTCCCTCCATCAATAAAGGAAGCAAGTTAGGTCCTTTAACTTCCTTCATGATTCCATGTGCTGCCAGTATTTTAATACTTATCACCTTATTTTATTTTATTTTTAAATATATTTTAGTTGTACATGGATGCAGTGTCTTTATTTGTTTATTACTTTTACGTGGTGCTGAGGACTGAACCCAGTGCCTCACACGTGGTAAGCAAGTGCTTTACCACTGAGCCACACCCCATCCACCTCACTTGATTTTATATGCGTGGATTAAATAATGTCATTACAGGGGCTAGGGTTGTGGCGCAGTGGTAGAGTGCTTGCTGAGCCCACATGAAGCACTGGGTTTGATCCTCAGTAAGGCATAAAAATAAACAAAATAAAGTATTGTGTCCATCTACAACTAAAAAATATATATTAAAAAAATAACAATGTTATTATAGAACATACAGACATGTGGATGCCCTTTCTAGCTTATATTCTATGAAGATTTTCTTGGCAATGACTGAACATGGGCAAAGTCTATTCCAATATGACTCCCAGTCCCCAAGTCCACATTTGTGTACGTTGGGGGCAGCAGAACCAATGCTTATGTGACCTATTGGGTATGGAGCTCTGTTGAAGAGAACTGGCTTAAGCCACATCATGTTCTTTTATCCTGTTCTCATAGCTGCACACTCCTTGTTCTTAAGAGTTGTTCCCTATCTGGGTTTTGGCATCTAGAGATTCATTAAGAATCAAAAGTTTCAAAAGCTTAAGACCCAGAGGAATACCCTGATCAAGATATTTAAACTAGCCTTCTTCCATAGTCTTTCTTAAGTCTCTTTCCTTAGTATACTCTAATTTTTAATATAAAGCAAAAAGAAGAAAAGCAAGGATTTCATTGACTATACTTTAACAATATCCTTTCTAAACTTCCATTGAGAAAGGAGGCAAATTAGGTCATTTTTACCTCCTTCCTGATTCCATGTGCTATTGGTCCTTTAATAATCATCACCTGGTTTTATAAGTGTGCATTAAACGTTGTTTTTAAAGAACATAAACTTCCAGAGAAATCCTGGATTTGGAAGGCTTTTATTCACATAGAAACAATCCAAAAGAAGTTCGAATTCTTAAATAAAACTCATTTGGTGCAAGCTGATTAGCATGTAGTGCAGGAATGCCAATGTTGGTGTTTCCGGCACTCAGTTAAATGTTCTGCCCATTCTACTGCACTTCCTGAAACAAAATTTGGTCTTTACTCCGTGGCATGAAATATTCTTGTTTTTGTTGCTATAAAGGGTGAATAATGATTATGTCATACATAATGTACTGTGAAACTAAGACATGCTTGTTTCATATCTCTCCAAGAATTTTGATTTAAAATTAAGAGAACATTTATTATTAAAATGTTATAAAGAAATGAGTTTTAAAAGATTAGGACAGAGGAGAAAACACAAACTAATTTGAAAGTGAATTGAACATTCACTTTTTAATTTAAAGGAGTTTCACTTTATATAAGAATATATAGGTTCCTTCACATTAACATATATGAACAATAGCCTGGTATCTATGCTAAGCTTTATGTTAAAATTGGTTTGTATTGTCTCTACCTCCAGACATAAGAACTTCTGCCTCCAAACAATAGCTTAATCTTACATTAAACACACCAAGCAAATAGCCTTAGCAGGTGATATTTGCAAAGTCAGTTATAGAAGCAACACTTTTCAGAGACTTCTCTGCTGTTGTTAGCAGTAACCAAGACAAAGTGACTTGAAAGTTAAACACATCTGAATTCAAATGCTAACTCCAACATGTATCTGTTGGATAACTTCAACCTAAATTTCTCCTCTATAAAATAGAGATACAACATCTGACTTATAGTTTGCCATACAGAAAACAAGAGACTTATGAAATATGTGTACAATAGTGACTAACACACAGAAATTGTTTAATTCATTATAAGTTAAAAACAAAAGTAAACTAGAGATGCTCAGTTGATGCCCTTGGGAGGCTGGGGCTGTAGCTCAGTGGCAGCACACTTGCCTAGCATGTGTGAGGCACTGAGTTTTACCCTTAGCACCACATAAAATCAAATAAATAAAAATAAAAGTATTGTGTCCATCTACAACTAAATAAATAAGAGAATATTTTGCCCTTCCACAGAAAGTTAGAACAGTGCTAGAAGCTTTAAGTATTATGATTATCTGAAAACATATTAAAAGTTAAACACAGTGGGAGGATTTTTATATCATGGGAAGATGTTTTATTATGATAACTTTATTAACCTGAAAATAAGAGGCAGTGACACATAATAACATAGCAGTTCAGGGATAGGGTTTGAATTCCAAGTCTTTAGATATGTAACTGTAAGTCTCTGAACTTCTATTTAAATATTTACAACACTTTATTTAACAGGACTTGTGCAGAATACAATAAATATTATCATTTAAAGTCAGAAACAAAGTTATCTATATTTAATTTGCCATACAATTCAATTAATAAGGTTATAATTCCTGCTATAATAAAATATAATATTTTATGTTGTATTTAATTTTAAAGTGTGATTCATAACTACTTTACTTTTAAAACAGTATTTATATTTAATTTAGGAGATTAAGCAACCAGGTATTTGATCCTCGGAATGAAGTAGTAAGCAAACACTGAGCAGGTAAATAAAATGTTATTTATAATTTTAGAATATCTCCTGACAAAAAAGAAAAAAATATTATTGTAGAAAAAAGCCACTGTCATGTTTCATTATGCTTTTCAAGAAGCATTAACAGTCTATAAAATTTAGCATGTATGGCTGTGTGGTTTACTTATAAAGGTGCTTTTTAGGTGGAGACTAGGGAAAAGGTAAACACTAAAAAGCACTAGGGCACCTTAAAATGTAAATCAAAGAGCCTTAGCTAGTAGGAGCATTTCAGCAACACTTAAGGACCTCAAGGACAGACATTATTTTATTGTCATTTCCAATAAATACTGATGACATATCATTTGTGAAGATGAGTCTGACAAATATTTTCTTTCCTCTGCTCGATGAGTCAGGGGGAGGGTTGGATACAATAGTTTTGCTTGAAAGTGTCCAAATAACAGAAACCAAACTCTCATGCTTCCTTGACTCTGTGGCATTCTTGACCTACTCAGTCATTGGACAAACTGAGGCTACTCATAACTACCTTTAGAATCCTAACTAACTTCTGAAACCTAGGTCAATGACACACGTCTGTTTTGCTCTTCCTTGTTTCCAACATCCATTGCATTCCTTGCCTTTCTTGAGCTACAGCCCTTGCATGTTTTTGTTTGTAACCTCTTGAGTTGTGAGCACCACAGCAAAAGAAACTCTCAAATCATCATCTATCTTCCATGGTATCTTATAGCGGGCTGTAGTAAAACTGGTTCTGGGGTGTGTGATTACAATTTATAATAATTTCCCTGTGATATGAAATACAATATCCCAGACATCACCACTCCACATTCTTTTCCCATTTAAAAAAAAATGTTTGATCACTGCTGTGGATGTAGCTTAGTGGTAGAGCATGTGCTCAGCATGCATAAGGCCCTAGATTCAATGCCCAGAACACTCCCCCCACCCCCCAAAAATGTTTGGTCAATTTAATCCAATCTTTATAATACAATTCTTCTTTATCTTTCTTAACATTTTACTTCTCAGGCTGCAAAGTCATGGATGGAGATAAATTTTTAACAGTTACCCTTTCATACAGGTTGTAGAAAGACTTGATCTATTTCAGATCTTGTTGTACTTAGTATTTGGACATGTCATTTTGAGCAGTAATAAAATCATGTTTAAAATTTCTGTCTCAAGATATTTCTACCAAGAAAGTGTAGTGAGAGGAGGAGCATTGGGAATAGAATTCCATGGTGGGTGGGTGCCCAACTGGAGACTGTTGCTGAGGAGAGAGACAATGGATGTGTATACTTCGTCCTCTAGAGGATCAAAAAAAAAAAAAAGTAGTAAAAAGGAAGGCAAGATTTTGCCACATTTGGTCAATAAACACCAATTTCTTGTGATTTTCCTCCTTCCCTCCTTCTTTTCCTTTCTCTTTCTCACTCTATCTAGTCCCCTGCTAAGTCCCATAAAACATTTCTTTTTATCACTTTGGTTACCATTACCATATTATAATATTTTGTTATCAGGTGAACTAAATAAAACACAAATGGCTGACTTTGGGGGATTTAGTAGCTATAGACAGAAGACACCAGAGATGAGCTTCTAATGAACCATAAATTAGTAGATTAGTGAAAGCAAGGGTAGAGGACCACAATCTATCTTTAGGGACTTGAGAAGACAAAGAAAGTGAACCAAGAATTGAGAGAAGAATTCAGAATCTGTATCCAAGTGAAAGACATTTCCTCTTGGTCAGGATAGCTAAGACAGTAGAAAGCATAAGTTTCAGTCATCAGGTTAAGCAGTATAGACGCATTACTTAGAAAATTCCATCTCTAGCCAAAATGCTGTTTAAAAGGTATCATCTGAACAAAGCCATTTTACCACACATCATTCCATAGAGTTAGAGTGGCTAATCTAGATTTAAATGAAATATTTCTAAAACATCAAATGCTTCAGTAGTTATAGCCCATCAGTAATGCACATGGGATGAAGGGAAACTATGAAACAAGTTTACATAGCAGGACACTTTATTCATGTACTTGAACTAACGGCCAAATTTTCAGTTATATGCTTCTCATTATTAGCTCTGCCAAATATTAAAAGACATTAGCTGGGAAAATATTGAGGTGATTTCATAACTGCCTAGGAATTCAAATTTTCCAGCTTATAAACTGAGTCATAGTAGCATTCTTTGTGAACATTTGGTTACAAAATAAGTAGCTTAATATGATTAATTAGAAGTATTTTTTCTCAGTAGTTCATTTTTTTCTTCAGCATATTACACATTATTAGAAATCTAATTTCATGAACCTATCAGATTCTCCCCAATGAAAGTAATATGGTTTTATATTTAATCAATGCATAGATCTATCAGTTATGAAAAAATGTTTCTATTACAAAAAGTGAATACAGGGTAATTACTATAAAGGTCAGTTTTATCATTTGTGAAGTTCATATTCAAGTCATTTCTACATTGACTTTTCATTTTTTTCTGCCAAACTTTAGTTTGGCATATATTCCTTTACTATAGATTGATGCAAAAAAATTAGACTATAAAATTCATTAATAAGAATAGCTGAAGAAGTTAAAAGTTATTTAATAGCAAATATTTTAAAATAGGTTGATAGCAACTTTCTTTTAAATACTGAAATCATACATAATTTTCAAATTTACTTGAAAAAATCAGTAGCTTTTGGAGTATGAAATGAATACTACATTTAGAGTCTTAGTTTAAATACACATTTAAGTAAATTTGTGTTTTTTGCATGGAAATGGTCCTATAAAATTTGAAACACTACATTTTCATACTTTTAGGAGGTATATAATGAAGATTAAATGACTTTAACATTTAAAAACATTTTAGCATTAAAAAATAGACTTTTTGTTTTTTGTCTTGTTTTTCTCCTTAACTAGGTTGTAGTTGACCTTTTTGCTTAGGCAAAGATAAATTTCACAACTAAGAAAAAGTTTCCTAGTGATTTATTTTTGTTGCAAAATAACATAGTTGGTTCCCTCTGCAGTCAAAGATGAATTTATTCACTGCTTGGAAATACTTTATTCAGGTCAAAGTTATGTCAAAGAACTGTAACTTTCATATTATATGTGAAACCTACAATTTGTAAATATAATTCATGTATGTACTTGCATTACATTAAGAGAATAGAGTTATATCATATAACAGTATGTTTTCCTGTCTTATACCCTAAATTAAAAAAAATAAGTCTACTTAACATATTAATGTCTGAAATTCAGACTTTCAGCAGTAAAATTTAACTTCCAGAATCAAAAGTCTTCCCAAAGGACATTAAAGCATGGAAAGAAAGAATGATTTTTGTTTTACAAGATGTTATTTATTTTTAGTTGAAATACAAGTATACGCTGCTCACTTTCAACATTGTCAGTCAATTCATTTCTTTATCTTCCTACTCTAGATGTCTTCCTATTATTACCTACTACCACCAGAGGTCTTACTTTAAAGAAAAAATAAATCTGCAAAACCTCATCTGTCTAACTGCTTTATGTGGTCCAAAAATTAGACAGGTGGACAGATTAGTAGCTGTGCTTTCCAACAAAGAAAATGGGGAAAAGAGACACACAATAGAGCTTTACTCAATGCTCTAGTACTATATTTCCAGGCTATGTGCTCTATTAGGTTCCACAGACTCAACATGGGATGTCTACTTAACCCATAGTGATATCACAGGGGGAAATTACTGGATTAGATGAGCATGAGGAGCTAGTTTATTTTCTTCAAACCTCATTTTCTCTTATAAACAATAAATATTCTAAATTCTCAAGTGTGTAGCTTTGTGTTTAGAGACTTCTAAATTGTTAGAGGGAAAATGAATAAATACTTTAGAATAAACAGTTCTTTTTGTATGCTTACATTTTATTCATTCTGAAAATAATTAAGGCAGTTAAAATAATCAATTAATAACCTATCATAATACAGACTATTTTTCAGAGGTTCTGAGACATAAACAAATAATTTTAGAATATATGAGTATATGCAGCTTGATGGAGAGTAGAATATGTTACATATGGGTAGTATATAATATAGTATTCAAGTAGTATATTTTCTGTGAGAAGAGATAATCTCACGTCTAAGGCAATCTAATTATTCTTTGGAATAGTTTGCTGTTCTTTGAGATTAACAACTGCAGTTTTTGAGTATTTATTACATCTACTCTTATGTGAAGATAAAAAGAGTAGTATTATTCTGGAGACTATGATAATTAAGGAAGTAACAAAACTTTTTGTAATTGCTGAATTCTGTTTCCTTAATATCTTCTTTCAATAAAAATAACCTTAATGATATGTAAAGTAAAGAGCTGGAAGAACCAATACAATTCAAGAACAAAAGGAAATTGTTTCTTTGTGATATGAAAAAATTACTTACCTCTGTGGAATATAGAACATATGTTGAGGAGGTGGTTTATAAAGGACTCCTTCATAGACAGGCCAGAGCCCACTTAAAATTCTGAAGAGAGAACTTTTCCCACAGCCATTGGGACCAGTTATCAAAAGATGCATTCCTTCTTGTACCTAAAGTCCAGAGATAAAATCACAAACTGCAGTATTTAAAAATGATTTCATTTAGCAGCATTTAAAAATGATTTATTTTTTAAAAATATTGAATTATACAATTACCTTGTATGGGAAAGAAATTGGAGAAAAAATATGTGGGATGAGAACAGCAAGTTTAGTGTTCTCTAAAGCTAAAAGCATCATAAAATAATTTAATTACCAAGAAAATGGATCTTCTTGGAAGGACTACTGGCTTTCCAACATTTTAATTGAGGTCTTGTAATCACATACATGCATGCAGAGAAATATGATCATATTAGAAATAAGGTAAATCATAAAATGTAAATAAGTTGATTAAGTTTCATCTTATTTATATTAATATTTGATAAGAATTAAGCAAAATTTAAGTACAGCCGAACATCCCTAAGCTATAAAGTAGTTATCTGAAGAGCCAGCTGCATTGCTTAATTTTGTACTTCAGAAGTCTGAAATGTTACAGAAATCACAAAATCCCATAATCAGAGAAAGAAGATGACTCTAATTCTGCTTTATTCACAGATGTAGAAAATACATTTGCCAAACAAAAACAGAGGAAGCAAGAGAATTGTAATTTAGTCTTATGTCTATAATGAATTAGAGCATATATACTTGGCCCTCCATATTCACAGTTCCATTTCCAAGGACTGAACTAGCTGTGGACTGAAAATATTTAAGGGAAAGAAATTGCCTCTGTATTGAACATGTGCGTAATTTTTTCTGTACACCATTTTATATAAAGAACTTGAGCATCAGCACATTTCAGTATCCTCAAGGGGTCTTAGAAACCAATCCCTTGAGGATACTGAAGGACAACTGCATATATATATATATATATATACACACATATATATATATGTTTTTTTCATCCTCTTTACATATATGAATATTCCATACAGTGTATTAATAAAACAAAAGTTATTTATCTATTATTTCTTAGATGCTTTCCTTCACTTCTTATGTTACTTATAATTCAAATTTATACAGTTACATTTCATTAGTTCCCATTTCATTCAACAGGATGGAGGTGTTGTTTTACCATAGTATTTAAAAGATATTGTAAAGAACAAGGAATAGGAGGAATACCACTTAAAATCTGATTTAATTTTCCTAAGAACAAATGATGTTTTATAATCAGCAATAAAAAAGAATACAATATGAAGGTATAAGAAGCAGAAATCTATAGCCTGTCTATATATGTAGCTTTGTATTCAATGAATACAAATATTCAACAATCAATAATATAGAACACATGACACTGAAAATTCAAAAATGAAAGAGCATTCTATTGCTAGCATCCCAAGAAAATCCTGGGAAGAACCTGGAAAAAATAATTTTATAATTTTTTTGCATTCTTTTACTAGAGAGATTAAGGAAGTTTAATTTTGTGGAAGCATACATACTTTCCGAATAATTTTTTAAAGGCACATCTGATATAAATGAGAAACATAATTCACAGAATATTTAATAAGGCCTTTTGCTATTTTCTATTAGGAATTCTCAGAAAATTAATGCTTTTCATTTGAGAAGTAACTGAAGACTTTGTACTTTAAGATTAATATTTTGTAATGCAAATTCTCTGATGCTTAGTTAACAACGAACATGAGGCAAAATGTTTCACACTTACTGTATTTTCTTCTGCAAATGATATTTTAATTTTAAAAGTCAATAAAAGGATGAAAATTGTTTCCTTTAGAAACCTATTTACTTTTTAATCCATACAAAAGAAATAGAAATTTCTATCATAATTTTAGGGACTTGAGAATTCAAATATAACTCTACAACTCAGAAGTAATTACCCAAAATACATACTATAATAATTCCAATTTTGTAGGAATTCAAAATTTATAAGATTCTCCCTCTAGGTTAAGTAATTTTAGTTCATTTCATATAAAAGAAACTAAGCTCTGGATGGGTGCAGTGGGGCAAATGCCTGTAATCCCAGCAACTTGGGAGGCTGAGGCAGGAGGATCGTAGTTTTTCAAGACCAGTCTCAGCAATTTAGGGAAACCCTCAGCAGCTTAGCAACACCCTGTCTCAAAACAAAAAATAAAAGTCTTAGGATGTCGTTTAATACAAAATAACAACAAAACTGAGCTCTGAATTTTTCCACAGTGTGTGATGGTTTCATAATAATGTAGTTAGTAAGTGGAAGAATTCAAGGCCTGAACTCTATTTATTTGATAAATAGAGCAACAAAAAGTGATATTAGAAGACCCAACTAAAGGGAAAAAAATTATACAAAAGCCATAAATTATAAATTGCAGAACTATTAATAGATCATCAATCATTCTGTATATAGCATGAGTAATAGATACAATATAAGAAACTGTTAATAAAATCACTCCACAGGTCTACAAGTGGAAAATAAAGACTGACCAAATTATAGTTAAAATATAATTTCTTTTACATTATTACCTTATGATTTTTCCATGTTCAGTACATCTCATTTCTTTTCAACCTCTAGTAACCTCATTGCGATTATATCTTTGATAAATAAACCTAAAGTCCATTCTAAAATCATTAGCACCTGTATTGTGATGTTTCTAATTTGATTATCAAGTCCAATCATGTCTTTGAGATAAACTCAACAGGTTGCATTACAGTCACTGAATTCAAAAATGTATGTTTGAATTTTATGATGCTTTAAATGAGGATCTCAGATGTCTTGCATACTTTCATATCTCAGTTTTGGTAATTAATTCATAGGATATTACATAATTATTGTCAATAGAATTAAAAATTAAATTTGAAGCTGTGACTCTTCTGCATATTTTTTTTTGGTTAATAGTAAATGTGATTTTTTAAAGTAGAATGTAAAGTTACAGAATGTGTATTAGAATTAAACTTGCTAATGACATCTATCCCCAATTATTAGGAAATATGCTACAGTATAGTCTTGTATGTTTAAGTAATTTCTGTAAAGAATAAATTAAAATTTATTTTAATCCCAGATACCAATTTCTGGGGAAGTTTCCTATTGTTTCCTAAAGTTATCTTGTATAGGCTTTCAGTGCACTGTAATTTTGATTTTAAACCTGATAATAAAGCAGTAGAAGTCATATCTCGTTTCTCCCTGCTTTCTGAGGAAGTAACTGCTTCTGTAACTGAGCCACTGTGCATACCTTTCTTGATTTCCCCTCTTTTCCATATGCTCCTCCAAGTATTTAACATAAGGTACATGAATTCTGAGTTGTTTTGTATTAGTGTGATGGCAACAATCAGAAGATTCTTGAATATCATCTTACTTTGAAGTTTAGCCTGGAAGCCACCACTTCTCCAGCCGGAGTAATTATGGGAACATTTTCACAAATAATTCCATGATCCACATCAATAACTTTTCCTATAATTAAAGAATAGTTTTAATTATAAAAGCTATCACATGTTACTGCTTATTAAATGTTAAAGTACAATGCAGAGAAACTGGTAAAATCATAAAGATAGCTCACAGTAATAAATTACACGAAAAAATACAAAAAATCTCTATATGTGAAGCAAAATTTAATTTAAATTTATATATGTTTACATGTCTTTTAGAAAATCATTCTGAGAAACTATTTTATAATAATCTAATATTGATATCATCATGAAAGCACAGCCAAACTTAATCTGATATAACCTACCCATAGATTTCATGCCTACTTTGTTTCCCTAAATTACCTTTTCTACAGAAAAAAATATAGTGATGGAAAAAAGAAAAAAAAAGAATTGAAATAATATATTTTAATACATGACAATCAAGTTTAAAAACATAGGACAATGAAAAATGATATGACATTATTTCTAATTCTATTTGTTAAATTTTTAAAGTAAACAGTTATGCCATATGTTCTGTTTCCAAATATAATTCTGGAAATCTTTCTCTAAATAAAAGCAGCACAACATTGTTTTCTTTTATGCAGTGTTAGTCACTATCCCTCAAGTTGCAGCACCAATTTTAGAGATAGTTGTTTAAATAATGTTGGTTATATGAATGTTAGTTCCTTCTAACTATTAAAAACTAACTTCTGAAAAAAAACTTTGGCTCTATTGATAAAATAACACTTAACTATAGAGAAATTATCAAAATATGAGTTTAATACCTTTGATTGCCCGTGTGTCAGTCAGGGGTAATTCTATGTTGGCGCCATTCTTGCTATGGTTTTCAGATTCTTGAATGACAGCAGTTCTTTTATAAATGCCCCTTTTTACTTCATCGAATACCCAAAACATATTGTACACTCTAGTAGTATATCCTGCTAATTCAGTTATCTAAATCAATAGAGACAGGTAAAACAGAGTTAATATGGACTCAAGATGGACTCTTAAATAAATATGTAATCATACAAGGTTCTTGGTTTAATATTAAGGATTCTATACTAAGATATTTAAGAAATAGATAGTACCTCTGATAACTAAAACAAATGACAGTAAAAAGCTTACCAAAAAAGGAATTTTAACAATATCATTATGAAAGCACAGCTATGAGGTAGGTTAGGGCAATATGGTAAGATCTTGCTGTAAGTTTGACTGGAATTATAAAAGAAAAAAATTTAATTCAAATCAGGTTCAACATGAAATGTGAAGATTTCAGAATATTTTGAGTCATAAGGATCTTTTAGCCAAATTTCAGATTTGGTCCCTGGTTTTGTGATGAATTTCATTTCTAGAAAAATTAGAAATTTTGTTAATGAAGTGACAATCCTTTATCTTTGCTGTCTTTTTTCTATTTAAAATAGAAAATTTTAAATAGAAGGTAAGAACTTTTTCATTATTATAAAATGAATGTTTCTGAGTCAAAATTGATTATTGAAATTCCTTTTTAGACAGAGAAATATCTATGCTAGAGGATACCAGTTTTGAAAGTGACCTCAGTGCAAGGCTTCCAATCCTTTTCAGTACAAATCCCACAATCCATTTTCTTTTCAAGTTAAACATGATTTGTATGTCCAAGAAAAAAATCAAATATATTATTTTTCTCTAGGTAACATTTTAAGATGAAATGAGATAAATCTCTAATTTATTCCATAAAGCTTAACAGAAAGGTGCTTTGCTCCTGTATTCTGCCAACTGTCCAATCTGGGTTAACCTCCTGATATTTTTCTATTAAGACAATACTTGTTATCAGGGTTCTCTAAAATGTGACTCATTTCCTATCCAGACCATTTTTTTTCCTCAATGAAAAAGAAAACACAAACATTGGGCAATTGTTCCCAATAAAGAAAGCATGTCACTAATAAAGGTATGTTAAATAATAGCTTGTGAAATAATATAACAATGCTGACATTTGATTAAGATTTTTATATGTGCAAAAATTAAGCTATAAATGAGTATTATGGTTAAAAACCTTCTACTTAGTGAGAAGTTTGTAATTACATGGGTATTTCATTTCTATAAACTAATGTTATAGCTATTTCAACAATAGTTTCTAAAATGTTATCTAGAGGAAATTGTTGAATTACAAAATGGAGAAATACAAAACTAAAGATTTACAAAATATGGATTCAAAAGAAACATGGGTAAATATAAACATTTGCATAGAAAAAATTTTCAAAACCAAAATTAGAGGGTAATTCAAAAAGGGCAGAAGGTTAGTACACTAGGATAGAGGGTAGAATTGGGCAGGGAGTGCATGGAAAAAAATAAGAATGTACCTGCGGAGAAATTATTTTGGGAATCCAAACAAGGGATTTGTTTTAGATTCCTGTCTGTATAAAGGATATTTGGTTCCTCTGGAGCTAGCAGAGAAGGTGTGACTTTTTTTGGGGGGTGTGGCTACCTGAGATTGAACTCATGGGCACTCAACCACTGAGCCACATCCCAGCCCTACTTTGTATTTTATTTAGAGACGTGGTCTCACTGAGTTACTTAGCACCTTGCCATTGCTGAGGCTGGCTTTAAACTTGTGATCCTCCTGCCTCAGCCTCCAGAGCTGCTGGGATTATAGGCATGCACCACTGTGCCTGGTTCAGATGTGACTTTTTTTAAGAAGTAGAAATTCCATGATTCGAAGCAAATGAAGGCAAAATAAAGCAAAATGCAGTCATTTGTTGAGTTGGAGATAATCTAGAAATGCTAAATGATGTCTTTTCTGTGACTCAATTTAATAGCAGTGTATTTGAATGTGACATGAACAACAGTTTTATTCACCATTTAATTTTAATGTTAAGTATTTTGTTACTTAATATTAAAATGAAATAAAGTAAAAGTCTATCCCCAAAACTAGGTCTCTATAATGTTGAAACTAGTATTTTATTTTATTTTTTTTTAAATTGAGCTCTTTTGGTATGTGTTGCTGAACTACTGCTTTTACTTAAAAAATTTTACTTCTGTAAGGACATCACAAAATTTGTAAATCTACTATATAGTTATTTATGACTAATTTAGTAGACAGCTAAACTTGTAATGATGTTTTAATAATATATATTATTAAATATTCCACAAGGAATATCTGAATTTAATAAAATAATTTTAATATTAACTCTGTGGTATTTATAGGTCCTATTACCATTCTTTCAAAAATTTATTAATCAAATCAACAAATACCTCTTTGTATGAAGACACAATCCCAAGCACTAAAATAGATATTATGAATGTAAACATGAGTCAGACAGTCCCTGCTTTCAAGGAGCTAAAGATCTGGTATAGGAGAAAGACAATATTAATGTATTCAAGCACCAGACATGCAGAGGTAAAAACAGAGAAGAAAGCCCAAACTCTGCAGGGAAGACAGAAAAAAGGTGGAATCCCAAGAAGATTTTAAACGTGGCTGGTGAAAGTTCACTAATAAAAGATGGATAAATTTGCAAAATATATACAACATTATTCGCTAGCATTTATAAGAACTTAATATGCATTTTCTTAAATTTTTGCATGTATTACTTTGCAACAAACCTACAAAGTCAGTACTATTACTATCTTCATTTTTCAGAAAAGGAAATAAAGACACAGAGCAGAGAAATTAAGGAATTTGATCAAGGTCACATAATGCATAAATGCTGAAATGAAAATGTAAATGTAGTCACTCTGGTTCCAGAGTCCATATTTGAGGGATTTTTTTTTTTTTTGTGGTGCTGGTGATTGAACCCAGGCAGGGTCTAGTAAAAGTTATGCAAGTGCTCTACTGTTGAGCTACATCCCAGTACTTTGAGGGATTTTTAAAAAAAATTAAAACAGACATGTCATACTAGAGATAGAATTTTCTATCTCTAAAAAAAGGAGGAGTAACAAATAAAGGCTATTAGCAACAGCACCTTGGGAGTTTATGTCTTTAACTTTGATGATATTCTTAGAAGTTTTTAATAAAGATATGTTTCCAAGATACTATAACAACCTGGTAATGTACATATTGCTTGATTTTTATATGTTGTATCTTATTTTAGTAAATTGAAGAATACAAGTACCTCTTTGTAAGATGACATAATCCTTTCAATAGCATCAGCTCCAGAAGCCAATAAATTTCGAGCAGTGGTAAAGGCTTCTGTCCGTTCACTAACCATAGCTTGCTTCTGACCATCTTCTTGATCTAAAATCAAATTACAAAACAATTGAGTTTTTCAAGTAACTAAATGTCTTATTCTAAACCAATTATGGATAACACAATGATTAATATCTCATTAGTATCAGCAATTTTCTAGACATATAATGAATTATTAAAAATATAGTATCTGTACCAGATTTTATTGGAAACTTCCTTTTATTTTACTAATTATTTTAGGATAGCTAGGACAACTACATCTATAGAAACTAAAACTATTTTCACTTAGCTCTTTTTAAAACTTTTCCATATCTAACTCTGTCATTATGACAGCAGAGCAATACAAGTGATCTGGTCAATAAATACCACTAATTTGAATATAAACAAGGTTTATGTTGTAGTTTCTTTAACATAAATGCAAATTAGCTGGCCTTCATAATTAGACTCTACCTTTCTTATGCATCCCTTATCTTATTGTTCAGCTGTACCCCAATCATGCCATATTCTTAATCCTCTGATTGTTTATGCTCTGTCAATTGAAGCACTAAGCATAGTTTTGGTTTATAGAGAATCTGATTGATGGCCTAAAATAATTATGGGATTTTATGAATTTGGATTAAAGGTAGCTTTCATTGAAAATCTCTGTTAAGAAGAAAAAGAATATTTGCACAAATGAACTGGTAGTTGATATGGAATGGTAATTTCCATGTTACTTTGGCAGATTAATGACTATTGGGTTTTGTTCACACTTTTAGTAATAAAATAACAAGTAGTTTCCCAGAGATTTTATTTGACTTTTTTATTCTACTGGTTGTTCTTTGGAAGGTACTGTGAAGGGAGTATCAGTAATATTTTGTCATGCACTTAGCAGCCAACTGCCTGACCTCTATGACAAGGTTAGATGCCTTAGTGTCAGAGATAAATCCATGGTTGAAAATACTGGCTTATTTTGTATGTTTGGTCAACATGTTTTATTTTCCTCACTAAATATTTTAACTATTTTTTTTAAAAAAATTCTCATTTAAGGATTTATATTTGGTTTTATATATCCTTGTTTTACTACTCCTAAACTCTGAGAGTATTAGGTATATAAAAGTGGTCACTTTTCTGGTCTGGCTATTTCACTAAGTAGATAAGAAAGAATTTTAAAGTTAAGGTTATGTAATCATACATAGATCAACACCACTAGAAATATACAACATAGAGTGATTCCTAATGTAAATAATCGATTTTAGTTAATAATGTATAAATATTGGTTTATCAGTTGTAATAAATGTTCCATATTAGCACAAGATAAAAATAACAAATGTGGCATTTATACACCATGGAGTATTACGCAGCACTAAAAAATGACAAAATCATGGGATTTGCAGGGAAATGGATGGCACTAGAGCAGATTATGCATAGTGAAGCTAGCCAATCCCTAAAAAACAAATACCAAATGTCTTCTTTGATATAATGAAAGCAACTAAGAACAGAGCAGGGAGGAAGAGCAGGAAGAAAAGATTAACATTAAACAGAGACATGAGATGGGAGGGAAAGGGAGAGAAAAGGGAAATTGCATGGAAATGAAGGGAAACCCTCATTGCTATACAAAATTACATATAAGAGGTTGTGATGGGAATGGGAAAATAAACAAGGAGAGAAATGAATTACAGTAGATGGGGTAGAGAGAGAAGATGGGAGGGGAGGAGAGGGGGGATAGTAGAGGATAGGAAAGGTATCAGAATACAACAGTTACTAATAGGGCATTATGTAAAATTGTGGATGTGTAACCTATGTGATTCTGCAATCTGCATTTGGGGTAAAAATTGGTAGTTCATAACCCACTTGAATCTAATGTATGAAATATGATATGTCCAGAGCTTTGTAATGTTGTGAACAACCAATAAAAAAAATAAAAAAGATATAAATAACAGCAAAAACTACTAGAGGGAGAGGGTTTTTTGAGAATTGTATACTTTTAAATAAATTTTTGTAAACCTAAAACTTTTATAAAAATAAAGTATATTAACTTAAAAAAAATCTAAAGTTAACATTACTGTCCTTACTTCTCTTTACTTAAAGTCTAAGTTTATTTATTTCTATTTATTTTTATCTTTGTCATCTTGACAAATCTCAACAAAACTTTTTATTCCTAACCTTCTTCATACCATATATAAACATTAATTCTAAATAAATTGAAGATCTCGATGTGAAATGAAAAACCAATGAAATTTCTAGAAGATAAAAGAATATACTTATGATGTTGGGTTATACAAATATTTCTTAAATAGGACATGAAACTACTAACCACAGTGAAAGCTAGGTTAAAATCATGAACTTCTCTTGAACATTGTTAAAAGACTGAAAAGGTAAGACATCAGGTGGAAAAAGATATTTGAGATTATATGTATGTGTGTACATAGATATATATATTATATATATTTATATACATATCTGACAAAAAACATTACATATTTCATTAGGTTGATTTACAAATCAATAAGAAAAAACAAATAAACCAAGTTAATAATAAGCTAAAGATTTAGAGGCCTTCATAGACAGGACACCAACAAAGAGAAAGTGCTTAACTTCAATTGTCATCAAAGAAATGTAAATTAAGAGCATAGTGAAATACCACTGTCTACTCATGAAAATGTCTAAAATAAAAAAGACTGACAATAACAAACATTGACAAATACGTATATGAACTAGAATTCTCATAAACTGATGATTGGTATGTAAATTGGAAGCACTTCTTTGGGAAAATATTTAACAAATTTAGGAAATCTGAACACATACATAGCCTGTAATCGACCAGTCCTGGTCCTACGTAAGTACCAACAGAAATGTATAAATTCACCCAAAAAAATTTACAAAAATGTTTATAGAACTACTATTATCCTCAAAACTAACATCATCAAAACTGTCCAAATGTCTACCAACAACAGAATGGATAAAGTGGTAAAGACATAATATGATATACTATAAAACAGCGAGTATGTCTTCAATATGTATTGATAATTACTGCTATGGTAATCGTTCAACAGAAGTGGAATTATAACCAAATTGATCCAAAATATAAAATGATATTTCAGTAATTTGACATCAGAACATGAGACAATACAGCAGGAGCTATGGATATAATCTGTCAAAGGTAAATTTAGGAATAAAAATGTTACCCATGGTACTAAGTACAGAATTTAGTTTGATTTCTGAGAGAAGTGTCTCTCAGTTGCTACTTTGCATGTTCCACCTCACACTCTCACATCACAAGCATGTGGACACAATTGGAAGAGCAAGTAGCTTAGGTGTTCTTTTCCTCAGGTGACAGATGTCTGTGACAAGGTATGTCAAAAGGGAACTATAAGTAGCTTTTCCTGGCCTTGTCCAGAACTGCTTTTGATATAAAGAAAGGGCCTACTAATGAAAAGAAATATGGAGATTATACCTTTTAGGTAATTATTTTGTTCACATAATTTATCTTTCTCTTAGTACAAAGAAAAAGAAAGAGGCAATGTTCTTTAAAAATAATAGAACCTCTACATAATTAACTACTTCACTGTCTCTTTTTCAACCATTGGATCTCACAATTACTTGATCTCAAACTTACTCAAGTCCCTTATTAAGTTTTAATGTAGTGAATATGGAGGTAGTATGGTACAGGAGAAAAAAGCAGTGGGCTAGGAGTATATAATGCCTCCAATTCTTAGGGCTTTGATCTTAAGCAAGGCTGGGGCTCTAGACTACAAGATCTAAGCTACTTTTCTGATGTGAAAATGGCACATTCTACATGCAATACTGTAATGTGAACTTGTATACAAACATAATACTATTGTACCATAAAATTTCACTAAAAATTGACGTACAGAAAATCTACCACAAAACTGTTTTTCTTTTCTCCTCTAACAACAATTATGCACGTTCTTTCCCCTATCCACAATTTAACCTTTGACTTCATAATTAATTTGATTTTCTTTGCTCCTTTAAACCGTAACATTAATCACATTGTCAAACACCAATTGAGCATTTTCTATGAGCCAGGCACTGTTCTGAGATTCACATATGTGCTTTTCCTTAACCCTCATAACAACCCTGCACATTTCCCCTGTTTTGGACATGAGGAAGTTGACACACAAAAAGTTAAGTGATTTTCCAAAGGTCAGAGTCTAGGAAACAAAACAGCCACCATCTGAACCCAGGCAATCTGACATGAGCGCTCAAAAGGTACAAATAAAATAAATAACAATTGCTTCCACTCAAATTTTACTACTTACCAAAGGCTGTTTCAAAGCACATTAAGTACATTGCATATATTTTCATAACAATTCTGAACAATGTATATTATCATCCCTATTGTTAAGATAGGAACACTAAGACCTATAAAGTTTATGTAATTTCCCCACGGATTGATAACTACTAAACAGCAGATGACAATTTGAACACTAGGTCTGGTCTGCTTTTTTATCCTATTCTCTTCTTTCCCCTCTATCCTACTTTTTCTTTTTTCTATTCTCCCATTCACATATTTTCCCCACCTTTTTTTGCCTTAAAACATACAACATCATGCATCTTTAAACTAAAGGACAACTAAAGAATTAAGTGTAAATTAATACTGAAAAGTAGATTAGAAAATATGGTATGTATTTCCAAGATCTAAAATCCCAAAGACATATCACTATATATATAAAAAAATTCTCATCTGAGTGAAATATTTCATGTTAAGTTACCATATGTCAAAAATACTTAGTAAATGTATATGCATATATGCATCATGTGAACATACATATAGATATTACAGAACCTTAGATGTACAGAAGATTTTGAAACATAATATTTTGTCACATGATTTCATTTTTTCTTCTATGAAAATTTTACATCCTTTTCCTCTGTATAAAAATTTTCGTTGGGAACCAACTTTAAGAAATACTTTTTCATTTGCATCAGTGGAATTATCATTATAGTTTCAACCTAAAATAATGTTCCTTTAATATGGCATTTTCAGGATTTTTAGGATTTATTTTTGAATATCTTTTTATGTCTTGCTAAGTGGCCTTGTTAGACTCCTCATATACATTGTTTACCTTTTTACTGGTCTCTGTGGGGTTAATTTGTCACCATTAATAGCTGAATTTTCACTGCTCTCTGTCGAATACTCAAGGGTTTTCTAGTAAGACCAAACACTGCTGACAGAACTACACCATAATCTTGTCATTGAGATTGTCTCTAATATATATTATATGTAAAACTTTAAAATAAGTATTATTATTGTGATAAATAACTTTTTAATGAGTATTTTGCCAAATTCCTTAATAAAACTAATCTTATGGCCACAGGTTTTTAACTGCCTTTTTACTTTTGTACTCTTTTGAAAACATAGTTATTTCATAACGAAAAGATTATGTTTAAAACACTATTACTAACAATACCATTTTTCAATATAAAAATTTTTGGTGATACATTTTGGGGTAAATTTTGAAAACATAAAAACAGAATCAATTCCTTCAGTGGTCTAAATACACTGTCAGGCAGTTTAGTTGTATAGTCAATTAGGTATGTATATAGCACTTACCATAAAGAAGAACTTATACATATAGTTTACTAAATAGTTTTCTAAAAATGGTTTACTAACATGAACATTTTTAGGTTAAGAATGACTCAAATTTGACAAGTGTTTTTGTAAAATTGGTTAAAGCACTGAAACACTGTTTTAAAATATTGCAGATTATATATTTTTATTAGCTTGCTTTAAACAAAGAACTATTAATCCTTAATTTTATACCATAAGTATATGTAAAATAAGGTGAATCCTGCTATATTTTTTCTTCACCGATGCCAAGTCACTTACATAAAGTGATGTAGTAATTGCATATAACTTGCATTTTCTCATATAGTTCAAATCCTCTCTAAATAACTTATTATACCTAATACCATATAAATGCTATGTAAATAGTTGTTGTATTATATTATAAAGGAAATATAACAATAAAAAGTGCATATTCATCACAGACACAAATATTTTCCAAATAGTTTTCATCTCTGGTTGAATCCTTGTATTCAAATCCAAGAATAAAGAGGTCTGACTATAATTCCCCTGCATTCCTTCTAATTGAGACCTCAATTTCTTTCTTTCTTTCTTTTTTTTTTTTTAAGTGCTGGGGATTGAACCCAGGGCCTTGTGCATCTCGTGAGGCAAGCACTTTACTAACGGGTAGAGTTAGAATCACCAACCCAAAACCCAAATTTCTATCTAAGGATTACATAACATTTTAACAAAGCCTTTCTTGCCCTTATCTTTCTTAATTATTCCAAAAGACGAAAATTGTTGGTAAAGATTTAAAATTAGACAATTGCGGCCTTATAATTTCTCCCCCACTATACCACTAAATCATGCTATATAAGAGGTTATCAGTATTACCTATAAGTAGTGTACACTTCATTCCATGGCATTCACATAGTCTCTGAAACAATATTCCTGGTGCCCAATGTAGTGAACCAAGTTTCCAAATCACTAATCAGTGCAAATTCAGTTATGGACTCTATTATAGACTAGTTCATGGGATGTGAAAAACTAAACATGAGAAAAGGTTGTGTTATGCTCTTTCTGAAAGTACTGACTTGTTTTGAGGTTAACTGTAAACTAGAGAATTCATATACTAGGCAGTATAATTAAAATTGTACTCCAGGTAACACTGCATCAGAGATCTCTAACATATCTCCAATTCTTTGAGATAACTCAGGTTCTTTGAGTCACTTGTTTCCTTATTACTATGTTACAAAGTCTGACATTGTTTCTGACTACTAATAACTATAGAATAATTTCTATACACAAAGTTTCATTAACATGAAACAAGCAATGACATCTTCAAGAGAAACAATGTTAAAGATAAATGTAAGATTGAGTGTAAATATCATTACCACCATCTGCAAAGCCAGTTGCAGTGATAATAGGGATAGCCACCATAATTAGTCCACAGCTGCTCCAAACGTACTTCATTAAGAATTGCTCTATCATGATGTACCACAAACGTTTGGATAAAATAAGGTTCATCTGGTCCGCTAAAGCTTTGTAACTCTTCTGGAGTTGCTTCATTTCTACCTATAGAGAAAAAAAAATAAGAATTCATCTAACATATTTATGAAAATAAATACCACATGTGCTTGAGGGCTGTCTTTAATGATAAGCACTTATTATTATTTTGGTTTACTTAGTATAGCATTATCTATGGGCCTTAGCAACCAAGAAATACAGATTAATATTACAATTAGTCATTATTATTTAGTTTGGGTTATACTTGGGACTATTTAAAAATTTTATGCTATTCAATGAATATAATATTAAGTGTAAAATACATATAACTGGGCTGGGGGTGTATTCAGTAGTAGAGCACTTGCCTAGTATGGATGAGGCCCTAGGCTCAATCTGCAGCAATCCCCCTCCTCAAATGTGTGTGTGTGTGTGTGTGTGTGTGTGTGTATGTGTATCCCCACAAAAATGATTTATCATTATGATTTCAAAATTTAAGCTGTTAAAATTATATTTGTAAGACACAGATAAACAATATTAGAACCATATCATTCTAAAAATAAATAAATGACATACATTTATAAACTCCACCTTTAACTGACTCAATTTACTGGATTTTGACTTTTATGCAAGAATCATATAGCACACTATAATATACATCATACAGCACAATATAATATACATCATTGTGTTCAATGTTTCAGGAAGAAGGACAAATCAACATGATTAATATAACATATGGGGCCAATTTTCAAGTGGGAGTAAAGGTCCTAAATTTGTTACAAAATTTTTTCTTTAAGTTGGTTCTGCTATTTAAAAATTTTGATAATTTCTGATGTTTTAAAAGCTAAATAATCCTCCTTAATAATTAAAATATCTTCAACTTAGAATATCTCATTATTTCATTTGCCAAGCCATCTGTATTAAGATTTCAGATGCATCATTTTTAAAATATGTCATATTTAACATCTGAAGTCACTCCCGTGAATTAGAGATCTGTGCAATCTGGCTAATTGTTTTAAGGATTTACTTAATGTAGAAAATCTTAAATATTTAAAAATATTCTGGAACTTCTTTTTTTCTATTCGTTTCCTAATTGTTATTTTTTTCAAAATAGACAAAATTTAATTTCACTGACTCTTTTAATTTGAGTCAAACTATGTGCTGAACATAAACTAAACATAATAGAAATATTACTTTATAAGAAACTCTTCTGCATTTCTTAGGATGCTCCAAAATGGATCAGACATGCAAAATTATTAAAATTGTCTTCCATATGAAATGTGGATTTTTCCCCCTCTTAAGCAACAAAGGAATGACAATAAAATAAACCATTCTAAATTTTCCACCTCAATGGAAGGAATTTACTCTTAGTTTCCAAATATGTATTTTTTTCACATACTTTAAGGTCACCTACTGAGTTAGGGTTTAAGTTTTAAGAACGTGTTTTTGAGATATTTGTGTGACTGAAGATATGTAGGCTATTTCTTAAATGTTGAAATTTTATTCTCATCAAACTTTTAAAAAGTTTGCACTTTATAATTCTTTAACAGCCTGCCATTTTAAAAGATAATGAAGTATATATTTTAAGTTTAGCAATCACAGAAATCAAAAAGGTTAAGAAAGTGGGTCCAATAGTCATCAGTCAAATATACAACAGATGGTGTGGCACTGCAGTGGCTGATTGAACAGTCTCACATTTCACTCATCACCTTAATTTTTATCTTACCTTATGTCCTCTGTAAAAAGCAATTTCTTCCACATTGGCTATAATTCTGGAGTGCACATACCGCAAATAGCCTTTTCTATGAGCTTCTTCAGCTACCAATTTACCAAATTTGGGAGAGCAAGCCTTCAACACTTTAGCAGTGGCATACACCACAAGTCCTGCTAACAGGGTGGGTCCAATTGGGCTTGCTCCTCTGGACGTAGCAGTCTGGATGAGTGTATAGGAGGTCAGGATTACATCTAAAATAGGTTTGGTCAGGTTGGAATACAAGTGAGCCACAGATTGGGAGAACATCATAATATCCTCAGTAAGAGACTGGTCAGGGTTTGCCAGCCTCCCATCCATATTGATCACCTTATAATAAGTCTGATTTGTAAAATAGGTTTCATAGGCATGGTCTACTAGTCGAGTTCTGAAAGCCAAAGCCAATTTGCACTCCAGGTACCTTATTGCACTGTTGACAAAGGTGGCAGGAATGGCAATCATAAGCCACTTGATTAATTTGAGGATGAAAGTCCGAGGCTTCTTTTCCACAATGCTTTTCACGATTTTTCCATCCAGACCAGCCACATAAATAGATAAAAAGGTTCTTGAGATTAGAGCCACCGAGTGGAGGCAGAGCCACCCTGTTTCAGTGGTCACAAGTTTGGGAAAGAGAATTTTCCGAAGTTCTAGTAGCTGTTTGAAAAAATCTGCATTCACTCCAGGCGAAGGTTTTTTACAAATGGTCTCGGTGCAATGCAGTATTTCTCTGTTCTCTGCAGCGGGGTAAGCTTCTTTTTTCTTCCCATGGCCAGATTGCTTTAAACGCTTGTCAATGACGGGATAGAGGGTTTTCAGTGCATATGCTGCAGCCACCAGGCAGGCAGCCCTCTTAGCAGCACCCGATCTGGTCCATTTCATTCGATCAGCTGCTGCATTTAGCATATGTATCATTTTCCCAGTTACCCAAACCGGCTTCAAAAAGAATTCTTTTTAAAAGATCATACTCCACAGGAACCCCCAGTAGATGTTTCAGAAAGTCCTACAGCATCACATAGTCTGTAGCGTTTTCCCTTCACTGTTTTATTTTATTTTGTTATTTTGTTCGTCTGTGACACACACAGCAGAGCTCAGACTCCACAGCATCTACTGGGGATGATTCCCTCAGAAGCTCTAGCTGCACGAAGCTCCTCCCTCCCAGGCTCCTCATTGGCTGTGAAGGCGGTGGGACCTTGGAATCCTCGCAGCTTCTCTTTGGAACCTTGAAAAGGAGGAGAGAGCAAGACGAATTACATCTTTAAACAGTTCAGCGAGGGTTAAACGTCTATTTTTGGAGAGGTCGAATCAGGCCAGCTACCCGCGAACAAAACCTGCCCTAGCTACTGAGCATGCTCAGTGTCATTTAGAAACCCACAGAAGTTTCAGGATATACAGTTCTTCTTTTTTTTTCCTTCTTCTTTTCTTTTCTTTTTTAGATACCACAAGGGGAAGAGAAAGCAGAAAGACTCACAAAACGAGACAAGGGAAAGTAACCATGGAGGAGGGATAAGATGATCAATATCTAATTAATATGAAAAGAAGAAAGTGAAGGGGCACTGGTAAAAAACAAAGTATCAAATGCAAATACTTGGGTCTGTGTTTTGATCTGAAGTGGGGTTTGTTTTTTTGTCTGTGATTTCATGAATGGTCCCAGAACCAAAACAGGTAAGTTGTAATTGAGGGTGTTCCTTGTAAATAAATAGAGGGGAAAGTCTTCTGTATTACAGAAAATAATTCTTTCTTATACTTCTAGATCTTCTCCTTTTTTTTCCACTCCAGATCTATGTTTACTTGTCATATAATAAAAATCTTCCTGCTCCATAACTGTTATTTTTAACAAGGGAAATCAGATGCACTCTTATTTATTTACAAGATGACTATTAAATGAGATTAACGTCTCATTTCTACCACTCCCTTGTGTTTTCACTTGGATATATGTAGCTTTATAATCAAAATTTATTGCTATAACCAAATTTCATTTGTGAATCCAACTGGAATTGGGTAATAGAAAAAGCTTCTGTAGGATCTTACTTCACTTTTCAAGAATTGGTGTTTTTTGTAAGTTTTTGTTGTGTTGGTCTCTTTAGACTTAGAGGTAATATTCTGGCTACTTCTTATTTCTGTTTGCTTATTTGATAAAAATCAAGAGTGTCTAAAAAAAATTCTAAAATTCACATCCTAAAGGAGGATATAGAGGATATAAACTTCTCAATAGTCAAGCAAGGTTTGCACAATTTAAAAAACCCAAAGGACATTTTTTTTTTAGGTGGGGGAGGCTAAGTGTATATTTTAATGCCAGAAAGTAATTTTTTGCCCCTCTCCATCTCACTCACAACATAGACACTTTCGACTGAAAGCTTGGGAAGACAGACATTTAAGCTAGAACAGAGCTTGGCAAATTATGATCAGTGGGCCAATTTCAGCCTGGTACTTATTTTTATATGACCAATAAGCTAAGAATGATTTTATATTTTACATGCTAAGCAAGTGATCTGCTACTCAGCTACAGCCCTAGCCCCAAATACTTTTAGTTGTAGATGGACATGATACTTTTATTTTGTTTATTTATTTTTATATGGTTCTGGGGATCAAACCCAGTGCCTCACAAGTGCTAGGCGAGTGCTTTACCACTGAGCGATTTTATATTTTAAATGGTTGAAAATATAACAAAAAAGAATATTTTTGTGATGATAAAATTATATGAAATTTTTATTTTCATATCCATAATGAAGTTTTATTGGAACACAGTCAAATTCATGTACCATCTTCTTTTAAGCCATAGTGGCAGAGTTGAATGGATTCAACAGAGACTAAAATATTTACTGTCTCGCCTTGAAAAAATTTTGAAAATTTCTGTTCTAGAATATAAAACCTGTCTCAATGTTAAATGATCTTCATATCTCAGTTTATAATGAACTATCCTCATTTTTATAAGTAACAATATTCTCAAACTTTTAAATCTCTTTGTTATATGATTATATTAATTCCAAGACTCATTACATATATTTTCATTTGTTTACTTTAAATTCAGCAAATTTATTAATGAATGAATGACAGTTTCATACAAACTTCATACGAATATATTCGATATTATCAGCACACTGGATCATTCTATTAGGAATTTCTAAACCTGTATATAAAGATCAAAGGGCCATAGTGGTTATTGTCAAAATCTATTCTCTCTCAGATCATGCTTTTGGTGTACACAAAATAAGACCGCCTTATATTTTTAAATTTTAGTAATTTATGTTCATCTCCTGAGAGCTAAACACAGAAGGGTTAACTATAACAGGTTGGAGGCCAGGGTAAATCTATCTGGGGGCGATGGCAGGATGTTTAGTCAGGCAGAACAGGTACACAGAAGGATGACTGGGTTAGACAACAGCTGGCAGTCAAGACAAGTGGCTTACATCACTGGCAAACCACCAGGGGCAGCCATATGGGGGAGAAGGAGCGGAGTGGGAATCCAGAAGCAAAGAACACTGAAGATCCAAGCAGGGCAGCTCTTAGTTGTAGGTAGGTCAGTTTACCAACTAATAATGAGCCTGGGATACATAAACAAGCTCTGAAGGCCTGGAGTGAGAATTTGCTGAATGGAGAATCAAATATGAGGAAAGAGACCAAGATAAAAATTTAGTTACAAGAATTACGGTACAAAGAAGGTTGAGAGGCACTTTGTACAACTGTGGAGGTCAATGTGAGTTTTAACTTGATATTGAGCTCCTTAAGTACAGATCTAACTATAATAATGTAAATTTCATCCCTACTGTTCTTTCTACACTGCTCCAAAGGTCAGAGCCTAAGATCTGAGATTAGGTTCAAGGCTTCAGATAAAGCAAAGGAAGGATTCAAGATGAGAAGAAACAATATAGGCAATCAGAGGAGGAAATATAGTCCTGCTCCACATAATAAAGTTTTGGTCAACATTGGACCAGATATACAACAGTGGTCCCATACGATCCTAATGGAGTTGAAATACTCCTATAACCAAGGGACATCATAGCCTTTGTAATGTCACAGAACAATGCAATGCATTACTTACCTGTTTATGGCAATGCAATTTTAAACAAACCTATTGTGCAGCCAGTCAGATAAAAATATAGCACATATAATTATGTATAGTACATAACAGCTGATAGTGATAATAAATGATTATGTTACTGGCTTATATATTTATTATACTATACTTTTTATAATTAGAGTGTACTCTTTCTAATTATAAAATAATGTTTGTTGGAAAGCCATGTGCCATATTATTATACCTCATGCATTTCAGGCCTCACGTGCAGCCTCATGCATATCAGGTTTAATGTGGCTCAAGAGGTCACACAAAGTGATCTACCTACACCATCTAGTTTTGTGTAAATGCACTCTGTGATATTTGCATGATGACAACACCATCTAAGATGCATTTCTCAATGTATTCCCACCATTAGTGACATAGGACTTTAAAAAGTTAAGATGGTTAGAGTGATTCTTTTATCTTTTTTTATACTGGCAGTATGAATTAAAGCAAAGAGAATGTTACTTAGGTTTGAATTCCAAACTAGGAGAAAAAAAGAAGTAAAAAAAATCCCTTGTTATTGTATTAAACATATTAAGTTTAATTTCCACTCAAGCTTCTCAATTTTATGTATTTTTATATGGGAAAATATTAAAAATTCCTTGGGAAATAATCTTAGAAAAAGAGCTTTAAATGAATTCTAAAAATATTTAAAGCAATGATTCTCAAATTACTACTCTGCTTATAATATAATATTCTCAGGGCCATCACCAATATCCATCCAAGAGTAGGATTAGATTTTACATGTATATATAGAATAATATTTATTAGGAAATAAATAAATAAACATACATACACATATTTTATAAATTGTAAAACCTCAGAATTTTTTTGGTAATAAGCAAAACAACATAAATGAATATATTATATAGATTATATATGAATTATATTTTACATTGCAAATCACCAGAAAGTAATTTTTATAAATAGGTAAGGATAAATTGTTTAAGTTTTAATAATTTTGAATGAATTTCTTTCACAACAAATTCTGAATAGTATTTGATCTGTACTACATTGTTTTCTTGAACTGATTCCTGACCCAAGAGATTACCTAATTGCTCTACTGACCCTAAAATAGTACAGTGTTTGATCCTTATTATCTATCAGTCATTCTATCTTAGTCATGGAGGCATAAACAACATTGCAGATGAGATCTTCAGTCAACATTTCAGCTATTACACACAACTACCTAATACCTTGTTCCTAAAGAAATGTCTTTTGCTTAAAGAAAAACTCAGTAAATAGCTATCTGAACATGTATCCCATAGATTAATCTTTCTTTAGCCTAATTTACCATTTCTACTGCCTCTTTGTGACTGGGAGGAAAGCAGTAACTCTAGAGGGAGAAGAGATGGTTCATTCCAGCTTTCAGTTCTTTACTCCTCTCAAAAAATTAGACAATTTCCCCTTTATGTCCTTTCACAAACAATAAAAGGAAAAAAAGAAAGAACGAAAAGGAAGGACAGAAGCAAGTCATATTTCCTTTAGAAAATTATTTCCCCTTCTAATTAATTTAGTCAACAAATTTAGAATGCTAAAAGTACAAAAGGCAGATATACAGGACTATTGTTCCTGCTTTGAGTGTAGGGTTTAGTTCCTGAAAACCAACAGCCACTCTGTGCAGAGGAGTACTTCTCTGAAATGTTGAATTCATCTGATCTAGTCAGTCACAGATATACTTTGGTAAGTTTTTGTTATAAAAGTCAGGATTTACATTATTAAACAAGATGTCTATTCTGAGACATAATACAATTCCAGGTACTATTTCCCTACTACTTAACAGAAAATGTATTACATCATGAGATCTTCTGCAGGTTACACCCTGGAAAAAAAGCAAAATGGCAACTGAAAAAATTCTTTGTGCATTTATTTGGGATAAGATATTTAATTTCAAAGCAAAATATTATAGAACAGTTTGTAAGGTATGTGTTTTGTGAAGACTATACAAACAATACAGAATGAACAGCAAAATCCAATTTCTGTTTTGGGAATTTTTTTCCTTCTTAAATAAGAAATTTAAAGTCTTTGGGCCTTCATAGCTAAATTAATTTGTGATCAAGCTCTTTTAAAAACCCAACACTCACAAAATGTAAAATAGCGTATTACTAGAGTGCAATGTTTCTGATAACTTTTTTATTAAATATTAAAACTGTGCATTAGAAATATATAAAGGATTTGGGTGTGGAATAACAAATCAGAACAGAAAACATCATTTTGGGGGGGTGTTTGGATATTGTTAACCACGTCGTTTTATTTCCTGAATCTGGTTTCTGACTTGATAAAGACAGCAGAGGCCAATAAGGAACTAGATAAATTATGGTGGAGACGGTATGAAACGCCAACCCTGCGGCCACTATCAGATATTTTCATTTACTTAGGTTTGCCTAAGGTGAGCGGTTAAAACCGATGTCAGTCTTGTCATTCAGGCTGAGTTGGGTGGCCACTGTATTGCTCTCCGATGGAAGATTCCCTTGTGGCCCAACAGGACCCCACTTCCACCGGAAGAGGTGCACTGAAGAAGCCGCAGGGGCTGTAGGGATTGGGACCAGAAGGTCTCTCAGGTGCGCATTGACTGTCGGGAAGTTGGGCCCCAGGCTGGTGTTAGGGAGACCCACCCTGAAGCTGTGGGTTGGCCTAGAGTTACTGGTCCGAGCTCCAGCCTGAAGGAGCTCAGTGTATCTCTCTCGTAGGGCAGATTTGCAGTGATGAATTGGGTTGGGGGATCCCGGTAAGTGGCGCTGGTAGAGTTAGATACTATAGTCATCGTGTTCCTGGACATTTATACTTTAGTGATGCCTTTTTCTTAGGCCCCTGTGGAAGGGTCACAGCCTTAGCTGGAAACAACCTGGTAGGAGTGGGTCTTTTAATTGCTATACATGCCAGGATGGAGGCTGTTGCTTCAAGTCCCTGTTCCTAAAACAAAAGCAACTAACTCAGCTTCTCTCTGCTAACTTCCTGAAGCCATCACTTGTGGGGCCTGCTAGGGGCGACGGTCCCTGCTATACTTCCTCCCTTTCTTGATATCCTTCATGCTTATCCTGTTATGAGTCCCCTGAACCCTACCTTCTGCCTCCACCTATTTCTCTCTTGAGAGGTGGATTTTATAGGTTGATACACAGTCTTTGTATGAATTTGGAAAGTATCACAAGACAGTCTGATCTCAGTTGCCCTAAATCCAAGGCAGAGCAGCAATATCACCATATTTTCCAATTATAATTTATTTTTTAAAGGTAAATACTGTCACCACCTTTTATTTGAATAACTTACAAGAGAGTTTACAGTTCTCATTTAGGATTAATCACATAAAACATGATAGGTTGACAATTTAGTTTTATGTGACCTACTTATTACATTGCCATTGACCTCAAAGTCCCTTAGGGTGGAAATCATGTAGGTCTATAATTTTGTTTGATCAAAAATGTTGATGAAAAGTGTGTCAATTGAAACAGCTACTGTGTACCTTTTTAAAAAAATCATAGGTAGACCCAGGACAGTGGTGATATGGTTAGAATATATTAAATTTCACAAAAAAAAATTATAAGAGAAAAGATGCTTTTATGTTCACCAAGTAACTTTAGCTTGAGTGTTTATCCTGTAGAATGTGTTAGCATTGTGTTTTAGAAATTTACCAGGATTATTTCTGGCTAGTGTTCTAAAAGAACACTTGCCCTTTGTAAAAAAAAAAGTGAAAATTCACCTATAGGCTTCAACAGGATTTAGTTATACATGATGATAAAGTGATGTTTTAAATTTGATATTCTTTAAAATGAATATTAAGATTATATTGTTGTTCCTTCAGAACAACTCCAAGACATCCAGAATTAATTAATTCAACAAATATATTTTTGCATGCCTACTTGTTTAGGGTTGGCACTGCAGCTCAGAGGCAGAATGCTTGCCTAGTGTGTGAGGCACTGTTCAATCTTCAGCATCACATAAAAATAAACAAATAAAATGAAGGCATGCTGTCCATCTTCAACTACAAAAAAAAGTAAAAATAAAAGATTATATGAAATCATATTACAAAGACTTAAGCACTAATAGAATGATGCTATTATTGTTTTATATAACAAATTTTTCTGGTTGTTCTGAGAGTAGTATTTTAATTGCCATTGGGAGGATTCAAAGGCAGTATATTGCAGGAAATGTAGTCTAGAATTGTGTTTCTCAAAATGACTGTACTGCTGCACCTGAAGGAATTAGGAACTGGGACTTAAGAAACAACAGACTAAATATGCATGGTTACATCTGCTTTGGAATATTCTTTTTACTCAGAGACTGGGGAAAACCTGTCTTTAAATGTAAACAAACATGGAATACATTATAGAGTAAAATTAAAACTCTTAGAAAATGTTAAGATAAACTATGCAGTTTTAAATAAAGTTTCCTTGTGAGGGAGCTGGGCTTCTTCAGATGAAGCCACATTTTGATTATGAAAAAATGAGTGTTTCCACTTTCTACTCTCAGAGTAGGCAAGAGTATATGAGATTAGTTGAATTTGGCACTCTAATCACCTAAAAGGCCTCAATCTGAGATAATGCTTTTCGTAATCACTAGCAGCTGATTGGAGGTCTAATAAATAGGAATTTTAATCCTTATCCTATACTATCTTGGAATACCTATTTATTCTCCCCCGTTTTTAGGGGTGATTTTGGTTGAAAAGGTTGAGAATTGTTAGAGAGTTAAAATACAGAAAAGTAACTAGCGAACAATTACAAAGCTCCTTCAGAACAACTCCAAGACATCCAGAATTAATTAATTCAACAATTATATTTTTGCATGCCTACTTGTTTAGGGCATTAACTTGAACAGGGGCATGCATAAAATAAAAAGATACCATTCTGGTTCCACAAAAAGTATCTTATGATAGAATGTTGAGATTTGAATTCGACAAATCACTGTAATAGGCAACAAGCACTGTATTTAGCTTATTATTATATCCTTACAAGAATCTTATGAGGTAAATAGGAATGTTATCTTCATTTTACTGATGGGGAAACTGAAGCACAGTTAATATTAGGTGACCTCCCTAGAGTCAGTCAGCTAGTCAGTAGTAGAGTTAGGATATGAGCCCAATGTGCTTAACTGCTATGCTTAAAAAAATGTATTGTAAAAAGTGGCACAAATAAAGGGCTGTGGATATTTCAAGAGCAAAGAAACAGAAAGTTACAATAAGTAGTATTGGATAGCACAGAAGCTAAGCATTCAAAAATGCAATGAAATACAGGTTCTTAAAGTCAAAAAGAAGGTGAGGTAAGTAAATGATCAACTTGGAGAACTAGTTTGCGGAGGAGGCTTAGAAGAGACAAATTGGAAGGGAAGGTATAATATTAAAGAACTTGAAAAAATTATTTGGCAGATAGATGGGTCTGCATAAATAAATGATCAGTTTGGAGAACTAGTCTTCAGAGGAGGCTTAGAAGAGATGAATTGGAAGGGAAGGTATAATATTAAAGAACTTAAAAAAGTTATTTGGCAGATAGGTGGGTCTGCATTAAGACATTTAAATAGAGGATATGAATATTTTGTGTCAAGTAAATGAATGAAATAGGCTACAACAAACTTGTGTTTTGGGAGTAGCAACCTGATTACATATCTTATCTGAACCAGAGTGTTCTGGTTTTATATTACAAAAACTTGATATACTGTTTAATTGCAGAATCATTTGATAGGAGCATCTTTACAATTTTACAGTTGCAAAGGTCTTTACAACTATTCTAATATAAAACAAACTGGCATTTGACCTTTACCTGATTTCCAATATAAGTGTTTTATTAGTCACACATAAAATGTCTTTTTATGAGGGAAAGAGCTGGTAACTGGGGAAGAAGTGTATTTCCCTTATTTTCCTTTTTGAATTGTTTACTTGGTTGGCTTTATTATTGTAGTCTTTGATATCTTTTCAAAATATCATAATGTTTCATTTCAAACCAAAGTCTCATTAAGTATAAGAAAGTTGGCCTAAGCAGAGACTAATTGACATGTGTATGATAGTGATTCCCAAGCTACTGTCACCAGAACTCACTAATTAGCCATAATGTCAGGTTTTTTATTTAATGGACTGTTTTTTTCCTAAAATTATATATTTTTTGACCTTTTCATATATTAAAATACACGCTTCCCTTTTAAAACCCTTTTTTGATAAATTTAAAATCAATTCTGTGTCATTTCCATCAATTAAATATGATTTTTTGAAAATTACTTGTCTGGGAATCATTGACCTAGAACTCTTTTGTTTGTTTTTTACTGCTAGAAGTCACTGCTGAAACTTTGTTTGCTAATTGGATGAATGTACAAATTTGAAAGAGGACATATAAAGCATTGATTTTTTAAAAAAAATTCTTTTCTTTATTAATCAATGACTTGTTTCACCAGATTCCTAGCTAGGCATGAAGGTGGTAGCAAGAAAGGACACTGTAAAGATGGAAACACTTTTTGGGCCAGAAAATGCTATTCAGAGTTAGATTGACTATAGATCTATAAATACAGTACTCAAATTAAATGTAAGAATTTCGGAGAAAGATACTAGGGATTGAACCCATGGGTGCTTTGCCATGAGCAACATCTCAGCCCATTTTAAAATCCTGAGATGGAGTTTCACTGATTTGCTGATGCTGGCTTTGAAATTGTAATCCTCCTGCATCCGCTTCCCAAGTTGCTGGAATTATACACATACACCACTATGTCTGGCTTAGTATACGAATTTTTTTAATTAAAGAGATTTATTTCTATAATTTTAGTCAAAGACCACAACCAATGTCAATAAAAGGCACAGGTGAAAATCTGTTGGTATTGAGGTAAGGGAGAGGCTACCATTTATGGATACAGGCTTAGATCTAGTTCATCAAGCAAAAAAACTAGATGCTGTATAGCAAGCACTATGCCACATGGGATTACAAAGCTACTAAAATTTAGTCACATTCTGAGATTTTCATAGTTTATCAAGGGAGTAAAATATCATCTTAAGTTTGAAAATGTTTAAGATCAGAGGCCCAAATATATGATATTATAAATAGGTAATGTGAACATATGATAGTTTTAGCTGTGGTTTTGACTAATCAGAATTAAATATGAAAGTTCAGATGGAGAGGGAGAAATAAAACTGCATAAGTACTTGGAGATAAGATTAAAATTTTAAAATGTATGTGAGTGCTTGATAGTGAGTTTGAAAACCAAAGAAGTTGCAATTTTTCTGTTATTGAGGAGCCATATAAATTCAGAAGTAATCAATGTAAATGATATTTTATGATTATTTGTAGTGTTCATATTATATAGATTGGGATATAGCTGAGGAGACTCCATGATAGTGGTATCAGTTAGGATTCTGTTAGAAAAGAAAATTAATACTATTCAAAAAAATTTGGGGTATAACTATATATTCTTCATATACAATCAACACAAATTCTAGTTCACTTTGTAGGGATTACAGGCTTTGAAAATTTGGTTTGATTATTAAACCTCTCTATACAACAGTGGATCCAGGTTGTAGGTGAGCCCTCTAAGGAAAATGAATATAGATACAGAGCCTTGGAAGAGGTACATTCAGGTAAATGGTCCTGAAACTTAAGCTTAATTGGCTTTTTAGGAAATTAGCCTTTGTCTTTATATCTCTCTTTACTCATCTTTTAAATGTAGATATTACTCAGGTTTTAGTGAATATCATCCCAGTTTGACAGTCAAGGTTTGTGTGTTGTCCTAGGGTCATACTTAATTTAGGATTTGTCTTAGAATTTTTTAAACTACATATAAACTATTGTTAATAGTCCCATTAAAATGAACCATCAAAATTCAGTGAATATCATTTTTAAAATCTCTGCCGTAGTTCTATTTGTGTGTGTGCCATATGTGCAATAAAGACAGTTCTCATTTTAACCTGGTTAAATCTGAAATCCAGTGGTAATCCAGGTCTTTATTTGATACTCTCCAAATGAAATAATAAGAGTTCCTTTTAAAGACAGCATGAAAGGTACTTTCTGACAAAAGAAATTGTGATGGGACCTGAGTAGTTAGAGACAAAACTTGCTGGGTAGTGTGGCAAAAGTATTTATTTGGGTTGTCTCTGCTGTCCACTTGATGTATCTAGCCATTATAACATTGCAAGTTAAGGTCTAAGGGATTTGTACAGCTCTCTGAAATAAGGGGAATTTTAAATTAGGAGTTAATGAAATATATGTGAAATATAGAAGCTAGTCCTGTCAGAAAGCATGTTATTGAATTGAAAGAATGCTATTGCTAGAATAGCTTTGTCAACAACTGTTTTATCATCTGTTGATAATGCTTTTGTAACAATTTTTTTTTTGGCAACAGGGAGCTCAAATAAAGGAAAACTTAATGCTTAGTGAAATAGTAAGCATGGATATTTCACTTTTCAAGGAAATCAGTGAACCTATAACTTGTGCACAAAATGTTTATCAATATCCAGCATCCCCCATAGTTATATTGATGACCACATAAAAATCTGAAGACATAAATGTATTGAAAAAATATCAGTATTTGCTTTCAGATTTAGTAATTATTTTGAGGAGATACCAGTAGACATTAACTTAACATTTAGCTGCAAAAGGAGCATTTACCTAGTACTCTGTGAAATATGACTTTTCATTTAGATTGAATGACTTCTTAATTTAAAATTTTCTTGTGTGTATTTAAAAAGGCAAGTAATGACTATAAATGTGTAGATTTACTAGCAGAACTTCATAAGCAGTCGAATGATGCCAGTTTTCCATGAGTGTCACCAGATACCACACAGAAAATAATTCCAATAATTATTTCATTTAATTCATGAATCAAAGAGAAATTCTTAGAAGCTCATTTTGTCAAAGATAATACATCTGATATTATTGTGAATACAATTATGAATTGCATAAAGTTTCATAAAGTGAATTCCATAAACATAAATGATAAAGATAAAATGATTCCTGAATCATAATATGCATATAAATTTGATGGATCATAGCTTTATGAGTAAAACAGGGTTTTTACTCAATTATTCAACCTGTATAACTGAGATATACTTTGAATTATTTGAGTTTACATATATTAATCACATAGCTGCAGCCAAAGAAGCAAGATATTTTATCTAATAGAAGCTGCAGTTGTCAAAAGTTCCAAGTTATTTTATATATACAGTAAAATAAATTGAACTACATTATTTTTGAGACAAAATTGGTGCTGTATTAAAAAAAGAATGCTTTGGTATTTTATTGTTAACTTTTTTGGTTACTTTTATTAGATGTCACACGTTTGAGTCTAAAGAATTACTTTATATATCAGTCTGTGGGTCCTATGTAGTTATTAAATATTTTGATAAACAAGTCATCTAAATTTTGATGGCAATTTTTTAAAAAAACTAGTGGGAATATTTATTCAGAGTATTGTATAATTGGAATTACCAAATATTTCAGTGTTTGAAGCTTTTAGAAAATAAAATTTTAAAGGTTTATCCTGTACAAAATGTAATTTTGAAACTTTATTTTTGGAATTCAGATTCTGTATTGAAATATTGTGACTGTTAGAAAAACCTTTTTGATTAAATAATATTTATAATTGGTTAATTTTATATTTCACATATTCAATTTAATATGAATTAAACTGGAACATCTCAGTTTTATACCATCTAAATTTGAAGAAATATTTAAAACTTATATTTATTTGTTAATTTTGTCTTTAAAAATAAGGAAGTTACTTTAAATGGTTTGGAAAAGATGTACATATGAAAATATTTGGCTAAATGAAAACAAAGTAGGAGGTGGGAAAGGTTATCAATAAGTGTTAAGTTATGTTTATAAAAGGTTCTGGTGTGCTGTTGCACAGTAGGGTGACTGTAGATAATAATTATATATTTTAAATGTCAAAAAACTAGAAGAAATTATTTTTAATGTTTTTTGCCATAAAGAAATAATAAATGAGGAGATGGCTATGTTTAACATGATTTAAACATATATATGATATATACATGTATCAAAACATCACATGGTATTCTGTAAATATATTCTTATGTTTTTTTCTATCAGTTTAAAAAAATTAAAAAAAATTGACACTGTTTTCCATTTGGCAAAATTTGCTCTGACCTTACCAGGTACTTCAGCAACTATAAGGAGAGCATTTTCTCAATTAAAAATAATATAGTTCATGTAGAATTGTTGATTGAGTATTTAATAGTTTTAAATTTATTAACCAAATATGATTTTAAAGACTACTGTGGAAAGTTTTGTGAAGAGAATTTAAGTATAATAAATTCATATTGAAAAAGCACTTTATTCTGAAAACCATTAGTAACAAGGTATTAGAGACAAATTTAGCTTAAGTAATTAATTACATGAATTCAAGAAATAATTTTCCTGCTCATGTTTTTTTGTTTAGCCTTCTGACAGTTGATATAAAGAATATTTTCTGTTGTAAGGATATTAGGCAAAAGGTACACTCATACACTGTTGATGGGACTGCAATGGTGCAACCACTCTTGAAAGCGGTCTGAAGATTTCTCAAAATATTAGGAATGGAACCACTGTATGACCCAGCTAACCTACTCCTTCGTATATATTCAAAGGTCTAAAATCAGTATACTACAGGAGTACAACCACATCAATGTTTATAGCAGCACTATTCACAATAACAAAGCTATGAAACTAACCTGGGTACCCACCAACAGATGAATGGATAAAGAAAATGTGTTACTTTCACCCAAAGGAGTATTACTCATCCAAAAAAGAAGAATAAAATTATGACATTTGCTGGTAAATAGATGAAACTGGAGAACATCATGATAAGTGAAATGAGCCAGACCCAGAAAGTTAAAGGTTGATTTTTAAAAAAATATATATATACAGAAGCTGCAGCAAAAAAGGGAGAAAAATAAAGAATAGTGGGGGTGGGAGATTCCATGTAAATAGGAAAGATTAAATACTTCACTGAGATTAAAACTAGTATTAAAATATTAGTTTTATGCTGTCAAACCTCTAAAATATTTTATATGAAAACTCAGGTGGTGTAGAGAAAGGGGATTGAGGGTGAGGGAGGAGGAACAGAAAAAAGGAAGAATGGTGGCCTCTGACCTAACTTTCCTGTGTATACATATGAGTATATCACAGTGAATGTACATCCACAAAGCAGTAATTGAAACAACAAAAACAAAAATAAAACTATACAGGAATAGCAGAAAGACCAGTAGAGTAGACAGAACAAGGAGAACAGGGAGGGAAAAGAAAAATATTGGGGACTGAAGTATAGCAAATTATATTCCATACTTGTATAATTATGTCAAAATGAATCATAATATTATATATAACTAAAAAGAACTAATAAAAAAAGAAATTTTTATTTTAATGTTCCTGGAGAGAGAGAGAGAGAGAGAGAGAGAGAGAGAGAGAGAGAGAGAGAGAGAGAGAGCAGGAGTGCGAGTGCTTTATCTATTGAGATAGCTCTTTATCTATCTCCATAGAGATATCTACAGATACAGAGATATGTAGAAATATATGTAGATATCTAGACATATATACATACATACATATCTGTATATGTAATTTTAATTTTTATAAACATTTTAAAAAATTGTTTTCCTATAGAATATTTTAGAAATTTGACAATATAATATTAATATTTTAATAGTTCAATACATAGAAATATTAATATTTTAATAGTTCAATACATAGAATTCTGGCTGTGAGACACATCTCTTAAATAGGAACAAATGAATCTTACTGTTCTTGAAACTTAACCATAAGCCTTAGGATGATTTACTTTCATTGCCTACCCTGATTTCTTTCAGTATTTAAAGATTTACATAAAGTATGTTTGTAGGAAATTATTATTTTTTATATTTATAATGTTGCTTATTAAAATCTTATTAGCTGTAAGACTACCAGGAATGTTTGTGTGGAAAACTTACCAAGATTTTAGCTATAAAATGAGAAGCCAGGTTGCATCTAAATACTAGTTAATTAAATTTGATGAAAGTGTGTATAATAGTCCATGAATATTTCCAAATTTTAGAAACATTCCTAATAGAACTATTAATATATTCAGTTTTTTCTTGATTTAATAAGTCTCTGAGAACTTGTTTTAATTAGGTTCTCTCTTCTGAGTATTATATAGATTTCTGCTTTATTGGTTTTACAATTTTTTTCCCTCAATATCTTTCCTCTTGTAATTCAGACATCTTTTAAAACTTTTATCTTGTAAGAGAAAAGTATTTAAAAGCCATAGCATTTTGACATTTATCATTACTATTCCTAACACATCAGATAAACCTGCCAAGTACTTTTTCTAGGCTAATAACTGTCTTGAATCTTAATTAGTCCCCTAGCTAATACTGTTAGATGTTGATGTTTTAGTTTAATATTAATTACACTGTAATTCAAAGCGTAGAATTTTTTCATCTGCTAGTTATTTATTGCTCTTTTAATTTTCTTTATATTTTCTAATTTTAATTGCTGAACATATTATTATAAGATGTTAACATTCTGAAACAGTTTCTTTTGCATGGCATCATGCCCCTAGGAATATAAACTAATTAGGGAACTAAAAAAAAGTAAAACCACACAAAAAACACAAAAGGGAAATTTAAGACAGATAATGTACAGTACTTATATAACACCTATAGTATTTAATTTCTGATGTAGCTTCAATATTGCCTGTATGCACCATGAAAATTTATGGGTTAGTTCTGTTTATAACAATTCTTTGGCAAATTTCTTATTGTTTTAAAATTTTTATTATAATTATTGATTCATATTAATTATACAGATTAATGATTTTCACTGCAATATTTCCATACATGTATATATCATGCTTTGTTCATATATACCTGCCTTACTACTACTGTCTTACTATATACGCCCCCCCTTCCCCAGGCATCCTGCCTTTTCCTTTCTTTAAGAGTCTTTTTAATAGACATTTATTTTAAGACATTTTCTTTTTAGTTTCCACATATGAGAGACAAAATATGATACTTGTATTTCTGTGTCTGTCTTATTTTCCTTAACATGATAACTTTCAATGCCATCCATTTTCCTGAAAATACCATGATTATGTACTTTTTAATGGCTGAATGAAACTCCATTGTATGTATACACTACTTTTTTTTTTTTAACCAATTCATCTATTGATGGGTACCCAGGTTGACTCCATATCTTGGATTTTTTAAAGGATTTTTTTAGCATTTTATTTTTTAAAGATGTTGATGAATCTTTATTTTATTCACTTATATGCAGTGCTGAGAATTGACCCCAGTGCCTCACACATGCTAGGCAAATGTTCTACCACTGAGCCATAACTCCAGCCTAACATTTTCTTTTAAATGTTTTCTTACTAGAAAGATTATCAAAGGTCAGAAGTTCACAGTTCTGTTGTCAGTATGGTTCCCTTCCATCTCTCTTTGTTTCTTTTTTTATTTCTCCCCGCCACCTTTTTTCTAATTTTCTTTCCCTTAACCCTTTACACTTCTCTCACTTTTTTCTTAGCAAAGAATAGCAAATATTTATATTCCTACTACACAGAATGAATAACTTGTACAGTGTTCTATGAAAAAAAACCTACAGATTTTCTTTAAAGTACATAACTATAATGATAGCTAATATTGTTCATTCAGACTTTCATTGAACAAGATGATTGTAATGTATTTCTTTAAAAATCCACTTTCCAGGCTGAGTGTCATGGTACACACCTATAATCCCAGATACTTGGGAAGCTGAGGCAGAAGGATCATAAGGGGACAGTCTCTGCAACTTAAAAGACTGTCTCACAAATAAAAAAATAAAAAACCTGTGACTGTAACCAATGGTAGAGTACCATTGGGTTCAAGTTCCAGTACTGTAAAAAATAAAATGTTTTCCAGGATAAAATAGTCGTTAGTTTAAAAAGGATTAGCCTTGTTCTCACCCTTCTTCCTACCACTAAGTCTCTGATCTTTCAAATATTAAGACAAAAATTAGAGAAACTCTAATAAAAGTTATTTTATAAAGTACAGATAGATTTCATTAATAGATTGGTATATCAATGGAGTCTTGAAAGTATTGAAAGTTTTAAATATGAATATATGATGAAGAAAGTATCTTAACATGGAAAAGAGTACTATATATAGATTTTACTTTGGGAATGAGTTCATGAAGTGGATAACCAAAAAACAAGAGTTGAAAACTAAATTCGGACCATTCTATGGAAGTCCTATTCTTAAGTGATAATCAGATATATGTTTTAGAGTGTTTTCCCATGTAGTAAAATATGTTGGAGAGCATTTGCATAAGATCAAAGTAACCTTTTAAAATTTAATTTTGGTAAATTGGTTACATATTGTAATAGTCAATGTAGAATGCAAATGACTTGATGATTCACTGGCAAATTTTTTGGATTATGTGCAAATTTTTTTGGTATGAATCATTTTTTATTCTTTTAAGATAACATGAAAGCAGAGTGCAGTTTGACATACTATACATACATGGAGTATAACTTATTAGGATTCCAAGCTCATGGTTGTACATGATATGGAGTTTCACTGGTCATGTATTCATATGTGAACATAGGAAAGTTACATCTGATGGCATGAATCATTTTTATTAGATACATAAAGTGTGTGCTACTTTCATCCATTGCTTAGGGAATATGTCCTCTTGTCATTGCTGTCTCATTTTGTATTATTGTAAGTAAATCATAAGAAGCAATATTAGGAGGTATATGTGTGTATGTGTGTGTGTATACATAAATGTGTGTGTGTGTGTGTGTGTGTGTGTATGTGTATGAATGACATGGCCAAATTAAAATAACTTTTTAATTACCACCTATTTTAATTTTATTGTAGAGCAGCTCTTTAGAAGACGTTTGTATTCTTTAGTAGCCCAACATTTGATCCTTGTTTATGTGTGAAGTGTTTCCTACCTCATGAGTTTTTGTGAGAGGCATAGGTCACCTCTTTCTGTCGAAAGTGAAAATAAAAAGCCCCAGTTGCTTGTTTCCTAGTCTGTGTTAAAGATTGTGAATGGATTTATGATCTAAGCTCAGATTTTTTTTGGTCAAGATTTTACTTCTGTTATTTCCTAAAATATTTTTTATTTTATTGTACAACTATTATAATGAATGGTGGATTTCTTTGTGACATTGATACATGCATATAAAATAATTTGGACAGTTTTCTTTCCCTTGCCTTCCTCTCTTCCAGCTTCCATTCTCCTACCCTATTGATCTCATTTCTATTTTCATGATGTTCATCCCTCAATTCACACTAACTTCCACATGTAATAGAAAATATGATCTTTCTCTAGTCTGGCTCACTTCAGTTAACATAATACTATCCAGTTCTATCCATTTTCTTGTAAATAACACAATTTCTCTATGTTATTTACAAGAAAATGTTCTTTCTGGCTGAATAAAACTGTATCACGTTCATCTGTTGATGGAAACCTGAGCAGATTCTATAGCCTGGCTATTGTAGCTGTGCTGTGATAAATAGGTATGTGTATATCACTAAAGTATACTGACTTTAATTTTTTTGGATAATTATATTTATAATGTTGTTTATTAAAATCTTATTACCTGTAAGACTACCAGGAATATTGTGTGAAAAACTTACCAAGATTTTAGCTATAAAATGAGATGCCAGGTTGCATCTAAATTTTGGTTAATTAAATTTGATGAAAGTGTGTATAGTAGTCCATGAATATTTCCAAATTTGGAAACATTGCTAATAGAACTATGAATAGTAGAACTAGATTATATGGTAGTTCTATTTTAGGTTTTTAGGAACCTCCATACTGGTTTCCACAGTGGCTGTACTGATTTACATTCCCATCTTCAGTGTGTAATAGTTTCACTTTTCCTGCTTCTTCACCAGCATTTATTATTTTTGATGATTGCTGTTCTGATTGGAGTGACATAGATTCTCGATGTAGTTTTGATTTGCATTTCCCTGATAGCTAAAGAAGTTAAACATTTTTTTTCATATATTTGTTGACCATTTGTATTACTAGTTTTAAGAACTGTCTGTTCAATTCATTTGTCCATTTTTTAGTGGATTGTTCTTTTGATGTTGAGATTTTGAGTTCATTATATATTCTAGATATAAATCCTATATCAGAAGAGTGGCTAGGAACAAGTTTTCCCATTCTGTAGGTTGTCTTTCATGTGGTAATTGTTTCCTTTGCTGTACAGAAGCTGTTTTATTTGATGCAGTCCCATTTGTCAATTGTTGCAATAATTTCCTAAGCTATTGGAGTCCTATTCAAGAAGTTGTTGCCTGTGTCTATATGTTGGATTGTTTCCCCTATATTTCCTTTTAATAGTTACAGTATTTCTGATCTTATACTTAGATCTTTGATTTATTTTGATTGACTTCTGTACAGGGTAAGAATAGAGAATCTAATTTCATTCTCCTACATAGGGATATTCAGCATGCCAAAGTGGCATATTTTGGGGCTCAGTTTTCTGAACCTAACATCAGCTACTCAACTTGCAATATTTGAGTTAAAGGACTAAGATATAAGGTATGAGGTTTAAAGTACAGATAACTGATTTATTAATGTATCTGAATTTGTTTTGCTCTGGCACTAAACTTAACATTTCTGTGGATCTTAAATAGATTTTTGCCTCTTCTTGATTCCCTGTCAATTTCAGTAGAATGTCTAAATACAAAGAAAGGCAAAGAAAATAGAAATATTGACCAAGGATTTTGTTATCAGATGAAATGTTTCAATAATAGATCTTTTCTAATGTATTACTTTCTTTTGCTATCTTGGTTTTATAATTAAGATTTATTTTGTGCCAATTATTCATTTTTTATTATATCCTGGATTTCCTAAGAAAATTTTGTGAAATGTATACTATAAATACATTAATAATATTTTTGTAGTTTCTTTTTAGAAGATAATGCAATTAGACTGGGTTGTAGCTCAGTGTTAGAGCACTTGCCTAGCATGTGTGAGGCACTGGGTTTGATTTTCAGCACTGCATTTAAATAATTAAAATAAAATTCCATTGATAACTAAAAAAAAAGTAAAAAAAATTTTAAAAAGAAAATACAATGATCACTACATTTCAAGTCTTTAATTCAACTAAAATAGAAATTGCCTTTTTTTTGTGGTACTGGGGATTGAACTCAGGGGCATTCAACCACTGAACCACATTTTATAATAGGCCAACCCTATTTTGTATTTTATTTAGAGACAGGATCTCACCAAGTTGCTTAGTGCTTTGCTTTTGCTGATGCTAGCTCTGAATTCATTATCCTCGTGCCTCAGCCTCTCAAGCTGCTAGAATTGCATGCATGCACCACCACACCTGGTGGCAATTGTCTTTAAAGTCATTTCTTTAATCACTGTATCTTCTGTCTTGCTTCCATTTTTAGAACCAGGGTTCTGATCAAGCAGGAGAGGAGAAAACAAAAGGTGAGGAAGATATATTTTTACTTGTGTTATCCTTATGTGAATCGTGATCTTCTGAAATATTTTCTACTATTAATAAGTTCACCTAAGTGAATCAAATCAATCATCTTTCTTTAGTCTTCATCCTTGTAGATAGCTTGTTTAAATACTTTTGCTCAGACAGAGATTTAAAGATTATTGTTGATTATTTACATCCTTCTAGTTCTAAGGTATATTTCAAGTCTGACCTCTTCTCACTGTTATAGTGTTAGCACTATAATTCACATCATCATTTACTGCCTAAAGTACTATAATGGTCTCTTGTCCTTTGTCATGCTTTAACTTGTCCTTTTTTATTTTACTGATTGTGTTATAAAGTTGAGCAAGTATATACTGAGTGGTATATGCCTGAAAGAAACTCTTATACATGTGTACTTAGAGATAATGTATAAGATTGTTTGGGTCACTTTTATTGTTAAAATAGCAAACAAAAAGAAACAAGAAGGAGAAAAAAGAAGTGCATCTAGAGGGAGGAATAAGAGAGGGGAATAACCTAAACACCCATTAGTAATAGAATTATCAAACAGATTGTGGTATATTCAAGTAATGGTATGTATCGACTTCATGTAATTAGGTAGATCAATCTCAAGGACATAATGTTGAGCAAAAGAACCACTCACCGAAGAAGACAAGCAATAAGATTCCTTTCACAAAAAGTCCAAAGCAGTAAAAACAAAGGAACAAAAACCTAGTGTCCTAATATGTCAAAGGTAGTAAAATTTAAATTAAAAGGAATGACAGTGAAGGCAGCATAGTTGTCCTCTTTGGATCCTTTCCTTTTCTTCTGTGGCCCTTCACTCTCACTTCACATTTAGTTCTTAGTCTGCTGCACTGTACAATTCTTGTTAATGTCAACAATGAGCCTTCTATTGTTGAATCAAAAGAATGTTTTTCAGCCCAACTTACTTTAATATGATGATATTTCCAATGTAGTCTGCCACTTCCTATATTTTTAAACAAACTGATCCCATGCTTTCTTTGACTCATTCTCTGGATTTTATTTCTGCCTCTCTGGTTATTCCTTTTTTAATGGCTTTAAGTTAAAATTTGATTTATGATTTTCTGAAAGTTTTCTTATTCAGATTGTTTTCTAGTTTTTTTTCTACCAAGTAAGACTTGATAGAAAAATTGAGCCTGGTCATATCAGGTAAATCAGTGACATACTCTTGTCCTTTCTAGGAACAGAGATTATGGGTAGCATGATAGCTTGAGTAGGGATAAACCTCTCTTGGGATGTTTCCTGGAATCAAGGCTACTCACTTTGCAGACAGTCTTTGTATTTTCCCCTTATTCTTGGAACCTTTAATTTCTACTCCCTTTGGCTAACTCTGATTCATGTATCTATCTTAGAAATCATTTCCTAAAAAAATCCTAGTCCTCCTGCCCTCCATCTGTCCATCCTCCCCCATTACATTAACCTTCCACAGTATTTTATATCATCCCCTGTCATACTCAGTTGTAATTGTGTCTCTCATTCCTATGATTTCATCTATCATAAAATACAGTGCCTCAAGAAATAATATTCTTAATTCCAGTACACCATCAAGTATAAGATCTAGCATTGATAGGTAATTTTTTTTGGTCCAGTGATAGAATCCAGGGACTCTAAACCACTGAGCCACATTTCCAACCCTCTTTATTTATTTATTTATTTTATTTTGAGCCAGGATCTCACTAAATTGTTGGAGATGGCTTGGAAATTGCAATCCTCCTGCCTCAGCCTCCCAAGCTGCTGGGATTACAGTTTTTTTAAGGGCAGAAATATTTTCATCCTGAGGTTTCTACTATTTTATTACTGAATCATACTATGATCATTTAAAAGACATTTTAGTCAAATTTAGGATTGTACATTACTCAAATGAAATATGTATGCATACCCTCTATCTATGATATATTTTGTATAAGAGAACATTTACTATTATGTTTGATAGTTGGCAAGTCTTTTATAGTTCTTACAAGTTTTCTAAAACCTTTAAAGTTGGTTGTAATTGACAGTATTCCAAGAAGTTAATATGAATGAGCCTTACCCTCTTGAAAATATGATATATAATTATTTGGAAATATGACTCTTATGTTAAGATTTTTCCTGTCTTAGACTTTTTCCTTCTAACTACTCACATGTTAAGGAAGCTATGGTATTGTATTATGAATTATATAATGGAATAGAAAATGTTTAAAGACAATTTGTTACAGTGTTTAGCACATAATATTTGCTCAGTTAATATTACACAAATCAGTGTTTTTTAATTTGGTCAATTAAAGACGTAATTTGAAAAAAAGGAAGAATAATTATAGTTCAAGCAGGAAGAAAATAAAAACTGAATGAAGAATAATAATTATGTGCAGATCTGTCTTTTTTTTTTAAAAAAAAAACAACCTTCTAGGAATAAAGGAGGGATAATACAGTGAACTAAATTGGCATTGATTGCAGATAATTTTTACAAAGTTTCCTTCTTTCTCATTTCTCATTTCTGCTGACTTTTAATGACACTTAGCTGCAACATACCCTTAAGGCATTTTTATATTTATAGGATAGCATACTTTGTAGAAGAACAGGTTTTTAACCTGTCGGATTTGTTTTTGTTTGTTTATTTTTGTACAAGGGATTGAACCCAGGGGCATTTAACCACTGAACCACATCCTCAGCCCTTTTTTCAATTTTATGTAGAGACAGGGTCTCACTGAGTTGCTTAGGGCCTCACTAAGTTGCTGAGGCTAGCTTTGAATTCGTGATCCTTCAGCCTCAGCCTCCCAAACTGCTGGGATTACAGGCGTGTGCCATTGTACCTGGCCAAATGTTTTTATTATACTATGCATATAGATTATTTTTGATACCTGGGAATACTTTTTTTTAAAAAATTCCATTTTAAAATATCATATGTTATAATAAAAATTAATTAAAAAATCCAAGAGAAACTTTATTAAATGCTGTGAAATTTAGAGTTTTTAAGCAAGTTACAAGTTATTATAATCGATTTTAATTCATATGTAGACATATAAAGGTGGTGTCACAAAAATATACAAATATCAAGTCAATGATTTAATACCATTAGTGCATTTATGACTTATGGTTCTGCCTTAAATTAACTGGTTGATGCATTAATTTTTAACATTTTAAATTATTTTAGGAATACTTTGAAAGGAACAGGTTAAAATCAAAAATGAAATTACTGGGAGTTTTGTCCCCTGCAAAAAATTCCACTGCCAGTTTAGACCTCCTTAACCTATATATGGTAAATCAGATATCTTGTAAGAAGAAAACACCTGGTAAGTCTTTCCAGTAGCATTTTGTTTAAACCTTAATGTGACCATAATAATTTTTGGCTTTCTAATTAATTTGCAATTTTAGAACTCAAAGCATGTGGCAAATTAATTTAAAACTTACGTGCTCTTTAAATTAGAATAGTAACAAGATCTTAATGAACATTGTTTAAAATCTTTGTTGCTTAATCCATTTATTTTTATATTTAGGTTGTATATGTGTTATATAACATTAATTTATTAGTGATAGTTTTAATTACTATAGTGAATTTGTTGTAATTATTACATTATTTTTTTCTAGGCAGATAGTTACCAGAGTTTAGCTAGAAAGCAAGGAATAACAAATATGTTTACCATCTTTTACATTTAGAGAATTTGTTTTAAAAAAGTAACAGGGAAGATTTTTTCCTGAATGACTGGTTTCCTGTCTCAAAAGATTGAATTACTTCTTACACATTCCCGGGATGCTACTTGAAAATAATGTCTGTTTTCTCCTGCTCTTCAATTAAACAAAAAGATAATCAGATTATTTTTCTCTCTCTCAAGGAACAAATATATATCTGGTATTTAATGTTTTAAGTAAGTGTTAAAATGGGAGCTTAAAAATAAGACAATTCAAAGAAGGATATAAATCAATCAGAATAGTAGTATCTCTTCATTTACTTTGTCTCCAATTTTTCTTCCTCCCTCCATGAATGACAACTTGCACAAGTACATTTATTTATATTTCTAAAAGAAATGTTATGTATGAACTTGGGAATAAAACTTCTTACTATAAATTAAATGTATTTACTTTTATTGCCTGATTTTTAGGCAAGGAAAAATATTTTCCTTTCTATCACAAGGTTCATGGCTGAGGCCCCAGCCATGTTATGTCTGTCTTCTACATGATAGACAAATCACTATCTGTCAAGTAAATGACAGATTAACAAATTAATAGAGATATATTTAAAATGTTTTATGTGACATGACAACCTTTATAAGAAAATTAAGACCCAAATCAGTCAGTAAATCTGTGCGAGGTTTGATGAAGAAGTGGATGGCTGTGGAGATGTATGACTGGATTAAAAAGAAAAGCATGAGCTAATGATATTAACCTAAGAGCAACTTGCTGTTGGTTAAGAGTCTTATCTTTGATCTTGTGTCTTCAGAGAGAAGGATGTTTTGACTGGTGTGCCTCAGTGGTAGAATGCTTTCCTAGCATGTGTGAAGATCTAGATACTATACCCAGCATAATAAAAATATTTTCAAAAAAATTGAAAACTATAATACTTCCCTTAAAGTGTAAGAATAACACCTGTTTTCAATTACTATAATTATGAATACATATTAATATATATTTTAGTGGGATTCCCTGTGATATTTCCATACATACATACATTGTGCATTTACCATATCCATTTACCCTTCTTCTACACTTCTACCCTGACCCCAGCATCCCAGCCCCTAGTAATCAGAAGGATACCTCTTTTAAAAAAATTTTAAAATTTGTTCTGTTTAAATAAAAATGACAGTAGAATATATTTTGTTACATTATACATTCATGGAGTATAACTTAGAATCCCATTCTTGTGATTGTATATGATGTGGAGTTACACTGGTTGTGTATTCATATATGAACATAGGAAAGTTATGTCCAGTTCATTCTACTGTCTGTCCTATTCCCTTTCCTCCTCCTTTCCTTTCACTCTCCTTTGTTTAATTCAATGAACTTCTGTTATTTCCTTCCCCATCCCCTTATTGTGTGTTAGCAACCACATATCAGAGAGAACATTCTGACTTTGATTTTTTGGAATTGGCTTAGCATGATATTCTCCAGTTCTATGCACTTACTGGTAGATTCTATAGTTTTATTCTTCTTTATGGCTGAATAATATTTCATGGTGTACATACACCAAATTTTCTTTATTCATTCATTGTTGAAGGGCATGTAGATTGGTTCCATAGCTTCGATATTGTAAATTGAGCTGCTGTAAACATTAATGTGGCTGCATCACTGTAGTTTGCTGATTTTTAACTCCCTTTGGTATATATTAAGGAGTGGGATTAGTGGGTCAAATGGTGATTCTATTCCCAAGTTTTCTGGGGAATCCCCATACTATTTATAGAGCAGTTGCACCAATTTGCAGTCCCACTAACAATGTATGATTGAATCTTTTCCCCCGTATCCTCGCCAACATTTATTATTACTTTTATTCTTTATAATGGCCATTCTGAGTAGAGTGAATTGGAATTGGAGTAGCAATCTCTAATTGCTAGAGATATTGAATATTTTTTCATAATTTTTTGAGCATTTGTATTTCTTTTTCAGTGAAGTGCCTGTGCAGTTGCCTTGCCTATTTATATATTGGGTTGTTTGTTTTCTTGGTGTTAAGTTTTTGAGTTTTTAATATCTACCAGAGATACATGCTCTGTATGATATACATGTGGCAAAGATTTTCTCCCATTCTGTAGGATCTCTACAGAATGTTCTTGATTGTTTCTTTGCTTTGAAGAAGGTTTTTAGTTTAATAATATCCCATTTATTGATTCTTGATTTTACTTTTTGCACTTTAGGAGTATTGTTGAGGAAGTTGGTTCCTAAGCTGACATGATGGAGAATTGGGCCTACATTTTCTTCTAGCAGTTGCAGGGTCTCTGGTCTAATGCCCAGGTCCATGATCCACTTTGAGTTTTGGGAAGAGTGAGAGAGAAGGTTCAATTTCAATCTTCTCCATATGGATATCCAGTTTTCTCAACACCATTTGTTGAAGAGGCTGTCTTTCTCCAGTGTATGTTTATGGCGATATGAGATCACTATATTTATGGGGGTTTGTCTCTGTATCTTCTATTCTGTACCATTGGTCTTCATGTTTGGTTTGGTGCCAAACACATACCATTCATTGTTTGTTACTATAGCTCTGTAGTATAATTTAAGTTCTGGTATTGTGAAGCCTCACTTTTTTGTTGAGGATTGCTTTGGCTATTTTGGGCCTCTTAATTTTTCCCAATGAATTTCATGACTGCTTTTTCTATTTCTATGCACAACATTATTGGAATTTTAATAGGAATTGTATTAAATATATATAGCACTTTTGTAAGTATGGCCATTTTGTCAATATTAATTCTACCTATCCAAGTACATGGGAGATCTTTCCATCTTCTAAGGTCTTCTTCAATTTCTTACTTTAGTGTTCTGTAATTTTCATTATAGAGGTCTTTCACCTCTTTTGTCAGCTTGATTCTCCAATTTTTTTTGGAGGCAATTTTGAAGGGGTAGTTTTCCTAATTTCTCTTTCAGTTGATTCATCATTGTGTATAGGAATGCAATTGATTTATGGGTGTTAATTTTATATCCTGATACTATGCTGAATTCATTTTTGAGTCTAGCAATTTTCTGGTGGAGTTTTTGGAGTCTTTTAAATATAGATTCATGTCATCAGCAAATAGGGATAATTTGATCTCTTCTTTTCCTATTTGTATCACTTTAATTTCTTTCTTCTAACTGCTTTGCCTAGAGTTTCAAGGACTATGTTGCCTGGAAGTGGTGAAAGTGTCTTGTTCCAGTTTTTAGAGGGAATGCTTTCAATTTTTTCTCCACTGAGAGTGATGTTGCTCTGGGGTTTAGCATATATAGCTTTTAGAATATTGAGGTATGTTTCTAGTATCCCTAGTTTTTCTAGTGTTTTGAATAGGAATAGATGCTGAATTTTGTCAGATGCTTTTTCTGCATCTATTGAGATGATCATGTGATTCTTGTCTTTATGTCTAATAACGTGATGAATTAGGTTTATTGATTTTTGTATGTTGAACCAACCTTGCATCCCTGGGACGAACTCTACTTGATCACGGTGCAGTGTCTTTTTAATATGTTTTTGTATGCAATTTGCCACAATTTAATTGAAAATTTTTGTATTTATGTTCATCAGGGATATTGGTATGAAGTTTTCTTTCCTGATATGTCCTTGTCTGGTTTTGGTATCATGGTGATACTAGCTGCATAGAATAAGTTTGGAAGGATTCTATCCTTTTCTGTTTCATGAAATCATTTGACATGAATTGGTGTTAATTCTTTGAAGTTCTGGTAGTACATGGCTAAGAATCCATCTGGTCTTGGGCTTTTCTTTCTTGATAGGCTTTTAATGGTGTCTTCGATTTCATTGCTTGAAATTGATCTGTTTAAATTTTCTAGGTAGTCATGATGCAATTTGGAGATCATATGTCTCTAGACATTTATTGCTGTCTTCAAAATTTTCTATTAAATTATAGAATAAATTTTCAAAATAGGTTCTGATTATCATCTGTATTTTAGTAGCGTCTGTTGTGATATTTCCATTTTCATTGTGAATTTTGGTAATTTGAGTTTTCTCTTTTTATTTATTAGCTTGGCTAAGGGTTCAACAATTTTATTTATTTTTCCAAAGAATCGACTTTTTGTTTCATCCATTTTTTGGATTATTTCTTTTGTTTTCTTCATTGACTTTCACTCTGATTTATGATTTTCTATCTTCTATTACTTTTGGTGTTGATTTATTCTTCTTTTTCTAGGGCTTTGAGATGTAATGTTAGGTTAATTATTTGTTGACTTTCTATTCTTTTAATAAATGAGCTCAGTCCAATGAACTTTCCTCTTAGCAGTGTCTTCATAGTCTCCCAGAGATTTTTGATATGTTGTGCTGCTATTCTCATTTACCTCTAAGTATTTTTTTTTATTTCATCCCTGATTTCTTCTGCTATTTATAGGTAATTCAGTAGTATGTTATTTACTCTTCAGGTGTTAGAGTAGATTCTACTCTTTATTTTATCATTGATTTCTAATTTCATTCTATTATGATCTGACAAAATGCAAGGTACTATCTCAGTTTTTTGTATTTGCAAGAGTTGCTTTGTGGCCTGAGATATTATCTATTTTAGAGAAGGATTCATGGGCTGCCAAGAAGAAAGTGTATTCAGTCCTGATGGATGAAATATTTTATATGTCTGTGAAGTCTAAATTATTATTTGTATTTTTAATTCTATAACTTCTTTATTTAGTTTTTGTTTGGAGGATCTATCTATACAGTGATGAGGGAGTTTTGTTAAAGTCACCCAGTATTATTGTGTTATTCTCTATCTAATTAGTGAACTTGAGTTGAGAAAGATTTGTTTGTTGTATGTAGATGCTCCATTGTTTGGGGCATAAATATTTTCAGTTGTTATGTCTTGTTGATGTATAGTTCCCTTAAAAATGTCTTTCTTTGTCCCTTCTGATTAACTTTGGCTTGATGTCCACTTTATCTGATATGAGTATAGAAACCCTTGCTTATTTATGAGATTCATGTGAATAATCAGTTTTTTCAATCCTTTCACCTTCAGTCTGTGGGTGTCTTTGCCTATGAGTTGAGTCTCATGGAGACAACATATTGTTTTTTTTTTTTTTGAGCCAATCTGTTAGTCTGTGTCTTTTGATTGTTGAGTTTAGGCCATTTATAGTCAATGTTATTATTGAGAAATGATTTTTATTTCCTGAAATTTTGATTTATTTCTGTTTTTCAATTTTAATTAGTTTTTCCTTTGATTGATTATCTTATAGTGTAGGTCCTGCCTTTGCTGGTTTTCACTTTTATTCTTCATTTCTTCTTAATGAAATATTTTATTAGGTATGTTTTGCAATGCAGGCTTTTGTTTATCATTGAAAGTTTTTATTTCATTGTAAGTTTTGAAGCTTTATTTTGTTGGGTATAGTATTCTTGGTTGACATCCATTTTCTTTTTTTAAAATTATATATGACAGCAGAATGCATTATAATTCTTATTACACATATAGAGCACAATTTTTCATATCTCTGGTTGTATAAAAGTATATTCACACCAATTCGTATCTTCATACATATACTTTGGATAATAATGATCATCACATTCAACCATCATTTCTAACCCCATGACCCCTCCCTTCCCCTCCCACCCCTTTGCCCTATCTAGAGTTCATCTATTCCTTCCATGCTCCCTCTCCCTATCCCACTATGAATCAGCCTCCTTATATCAAAGAAAACATTTGGCATTTTTTTTGTGGCAGGGGGATTAGCTAACTTCACTTAGCACTTTCTTCTCTAACTCCATCCATTTACCTGGACATGCCATGATTTTATACTCTTTTATTGCTGAGTAATATTCCATTGTGCATATATGCCACATTTTTTAATCCATTCATCTATTGAAGGGCATCTAGGTTGTCTCCACCGTTTAGCTATTGTGAATTGTGTTACTATAAACATTGATGTGGCTGTGTCCCTGTAGTATGCTGTTTTTAAGTCCTTTGGGTATAGGCTGAGTAGAGGGACATCTGGATCAAGTGTCGGTTCCATTCCCAAGAAATCTCTATGCTGCTTTCAATATTGGCTGCTCTAAATTGCCGTCCCACTAGAAGTCTGAATGTACCTTTTCCCCCACATCCTCGTCAACACTTATTGTTGTTTTTCTTCATAATAGCTGCCATTCTGACTGGAGTGAGATGATATCTTAGAGTGGTTTTGATTTGCATTTCTCTAATTGCTAGCAATGATAAACTTTTTTTATATGTTTGTTGATTGATTGTATATCATCTTCTGAGAAGTGTCTGATCAGGTTCTTGGTCCTTTATTGATTGAGTTATTTGTTTTTTTGGTGTTTAACTTTTTGAATTCTTTACATACCCTTGAGATTAGTGCTCTGTCTGATGTGTGAGGGGTAAAGATTTGCTCCCGAGATGTAGGCTGTCTATTCATCTCACAGATTGTTTCTTTGTCTGGGAAGAAACTTTTCAGTTTGAGTCCATATCATTTATTGATTCTTGATTTTAATTCTTACACCAAAGGAGTCTTATGAAGGAAATTGGGGCATAATCCCACATGATAGAGATTAGGGCCTACTTTTTCTTCTATTAGACACAGGGTTTCTAATTTTATTCCTAAATCCTTAATCTATTTTGAGTTGAGTTTTGTGCATGGTGAGAGATAGGGGTTTAATTTTATTTTCTTTCATATGGATTTCCTGTTTTCCCAGCACCATTTGTTGAAGAGGCTATTTTTTTCCAATGTATGTTCTTGGCACATTTGTCTAACATAATTGTAGTTTTGTTTGTTAGTCTATTCGGTCTCTATTCTGTACCACTGGTCTACCAGTCTGTTTTGATGCCAATACCATGTTTCACAGTCTGTGGGTGTCTTTTCCTATGAAATGAGTCTCTTGGAGGCAACATATTGTTGGGTCTTTTTTTTTTTTTATCCAAACTGCAAGTCTATGTGTTTTGATTGGTAAATTCAGGCCATTAACATTCAGGGTTATTATTATTGAGATATGATTTGTATTCCCAGCCATTTTTGTTTATTTTTTGGTATTTAACATGACTTGGTTTTTCCTCTGATTAGATTTTCCTTTAGTGTAATCCCTACCTCTGCTGATTTACATCATTGTTTTTCATTTCCTCTTCTTGAAATATTTTGCTGAGGATGTTCTATAGTGCAGGCTTTCTAGTTGTAAATTCTTTTAACTCATGTTTATCATGGAAGGCTTTTATTTCATCATCAAATCTAAAACTTAGTTTTGCTGGTTATAAGATTCTTGATTAGCATCCATTTTCTTTCAGAGGTTGGTATATGTTGTTCCACGATCTCCTGGCTTTGAGGGTCTGGATTGAAAAATCTGCTGAGGTACAAAGTGGTCTCCCCCTACATGTGATCTTATTTCTCTCTCTTGTGGCTTTTTAAGATTCTATCCTTATTCTGTATGCTAGGCATTTTCATTATAATGTGCCTTGGTGTAGATCTATTGTAACTTTATACATTTGGTGTCCTGTAAGCCTCTTGTATGTAGTTTTCCAATTTGTTCTTCATATTGGGAAATTTTCTAATATTATCTCATTGAAGAGATTGTGCATTCCTTTGGTTTGAAACTCTGTGCCTTCCCCTATCCCAATAACTCTTAGATTTGGTCTTTTGATGCTGTACTATAATTCTTGGATGTTCTGTTCATGGTTTCTGACTTTCTTCACTGTGTGGTGAACTTTATTTTCCAGATTGTATACTTTGTCTTCATTAATTGATGTTCTTTCTTCCAAATGATCTAGTCTATTGGTTATGCTTTCTATTGAGTTTTTTATTTGATTTATTGTATCCTTCATTTCAAGGATTTCTGACTGTTTTTTTTTTTCAGAGTCTCTATCTCACTCTTGAAGTCATTGTTTGCTACCTGTGTTTGCTCTCTTGTCTCTTTGTTGGAGGGATCAGTTTTTTGCCTGTATTTGTTCATTTAGGTAATTCTTTAATTCACAGATCATTTTAATTATGAACCTTTGGAACTCCTACTCTGACATTTCATTAACTTTGCTGTCCATGGGTTCTGTTATTAGAGTGTCCTGGTTTGTTTGGGGTACTTTCCTCCCTTATTTTTTCATGTTTTCTATGTGTCTTCATTTCTTGCAGTGTGGATCTGAGATATTACATTTTCTTCCCTATATTTTCATAGTACCCATGCAGATAGTTTGTACCTCACCTTGATGTTGGGCTTCCAGACCCTGTTGGTGTCCCTCACTGTTTGCTACTGTATCTAAAGTTGGTGGCAGAAATAGCAGAGGTAAGTTGAAATAATAGTTAAGGTTCCCCAAGATGGATGCAATATCTTACAGAGATGGGGCTGAAAGTGTGGGCCGCACACTTTCTTTGGGATGCCTGCTGTGAGATGCAGCTGCTTGCAGGCCCTGTCTGTTGTCAAAAAGTTAGGGGCTACTGTGTTGGTAAGGCTGTGGCAATGACTACTGTGTCCCAAGCTGGAAGTGGGTTAGGCTTAAACTCCCAGTTGATGTGTGTGGGTTGTAAATTCAGACCTACCCTGGACCTTGGTCCTACTTAAGTCAGTGTGGACAGATCTAGGCTGGGCCTAGACTCTCGGTAGTGTGCTGATTGGAAGAGGCAGTCCCTTGCTAGAGGCTGGGCTTTGGCGGGTGCCTGCTGGTGGAGGAGTGGACCCAGGCCTACTGTGAGCCTGTGTCCCGCATAGGCCAGTGTGGGTGGATTTGAGTTGCCAGGCTTGACCTCCTTCGGTAGTTTGCTGGTCAGAAGGGGCGGTCCTGTGCCAGAGGCTAAGCTCTGGTGGGTGTCTGCCCCATCAGTGGAGTGCAGATCAGGTCATCTGTTTTCTTTTAGAGCTTGGTATTTGTTATTCCAAACCCTTATAGCTTTGAGAAATCATTGCAGATCCAGACAGGTTTCCCTCTAAATGTAGTTTGTCTCTTTTCTCTGGCAGCTTTTAAAATTCTATTCTTAATCTGTATGTTAGGCATTTTCATAACAATGTGCATTGATGTGGCTCTGTTATCTTTTCATTAAAGTGATCCTTCACTTTCGGTATTTTCTCTCTGATACCATCCTTACATTGTTTTTTGACCTCACTGATCAGTTTAACAATGAACTCCTTTGACTTTCTTCCACTGTGGTGTCCATGGATTGTTATTGAAGTATCTTGGTTTATTTGGGCCTCTTGGTCCCTTGGTTTTTTTTATGTTGTTTGTGTGTTTGCCCATGTAACATTATGGATTTGAGATAGGAGAGTTTCTACCTGTTGACTTATAATGTTCCTGAAGATTTCTAGTACTTCATCTTCAGGGGGAGTCTGATAATAACAACCATCAATGCAAACAATGCGCATCATTGAACCAAATAATTCCTTCTATGGGATCTACAATGTAAATTTACATAAAAATCAGAAATTATATGATCAGTTGTTGCCCATAGGAAAAATAGTAAATTTACAAAGGATTTACAATTCTTAGTCATGAACAGTGATAGAACTGAAGTGATGTAGGAAGTTATGATTGTGAGGGAGGAGGAGAGAAAATAGAAGTAAAAAAATTAAAGGAAGATTGAAATAGAGACTAATTGAGATTGGCTGTTAGCAGTAGGCAGTAGAGAGAGAGAGAGAATTAAGAGAAGTAGATATGTGAGAAAAATGTATAAAACAAACATTTTACAAAAAAGTAGAAGAATGCCAGAACATAACTGAGTTATACTGCATTAATGTGCTAGTCCTCAAAATGCTGATCCATGAAAAATAATTTCCTTGAAAAATGCTTGAAAGGTGAAGGAAGAAATAGATATGAATATGTGTAAGCATCCATGATCCAATCAGGTAAGTTGAAAAGTTTAGATAAAAAAAAAAAGAAAAAAAGTAAAATTTAAAAGTCTTAAAGAATCATTTCTGTTGGAGTTCGAATGATTTTCAGTTTTCCTTCCCAGTTGTGTTCTGTTGGGTTACTGGAGTGTGATGGAAAATCCTGTTGGAGGAGCTCCTGGAGATGGAGTGTAGGCTCCAGGTTCTTCACTGAATGGCAGTTGGTCTGAAGATTTTAAATCTGTATATATTCTAAGCTCAGCAGTTCAACAACTGAAATACTGCCCCCCAGGGATCTCCCCTGGGCTCCACTAGCATAGTGGAGGAGCCAATCCTATGTCCCCACAGTCACTCATGTGTTTTTTGGTCTTTCAGGTTTAGTCTCCAAACCAAATAAATCTTGCCCTTCAAAATTCCCAATTGGACACCTCTTCCTAGTGATTTTTCAAGCAGCCAATCTGGAGGGGATGGGTAGGGAGCCAGGTGGGTTTCCCCTGACATGTATTACCCTGTGTAAACCCTTCTCATGTTTATTTTCTCCTGGTAACTTAGGGACACTCTGTGTCCTGAGGTGTCAGTGTGCTGGGCCTGTCTTTCTGGCCAAACTTGGGTTAGCCAGTAAATGGCTCTCCTAGCTGCCCATCCCACACCACAGTAGCAAAATGGTTTCTTCCTTTGTCCTCTCACACTTCTAGGAGAATGGGTCTTTTTTCCTTGCATGAGGATATTGTGCAGAGCACCTCTCTGTTCAGTCAGGAAGTGTCTTTGATCCCTAATCTCTTGGTACCCAGACATGCTGAGTTTTTTTTTTTTAATTGACTTATCCCTCTACATTTTTCAAGGAGGATCTTTCCAGCAGTCCCTGCCAGTGATGCACAGTGCTGGGATTTTTTCTTTATTTTATCCACCTCCTGAGTTCTGATCTGCTTTAAATGTCCAGAATTAATTCCCAGTAAAGCTTCTCTGTTTTTCTCCACCCATCTTGCTGAGAAGTCACTTGTCTTTCACACCATGGAACAACCAAGAAAGTGACTTTCTTTATTCTACCATTTTGGTACCTTAGGCGGGTACCTCTTAAATGAGATTTTTATGACCCTGTTTGGGGAAAGGTCAGAAAAATCTTAAGTTGTGAGGCCTGCTTTAGGGAGAAAAGAGGAAGCTAATAGTGATCTTCCTACTTCTGCAGTTTTCAAATGATAAGGTTCCATGGGATAATATATGCTAAGCCCCATCACTTTTGACAATTATTCATTAAACATATATTTGTTGAATTACTTATCACTTAATACTATATTGGGGCAAAATAGAAAACAAGACTTTATTAGTCTTAATTCATGGGTGCTAATGATGAATTTAAAAAGAACTATATTTATATATTTAAGTAAAAAGAAGAGTGATGATGCAAAGGGTCTCAGACTGCCTGAATCAAGGATTTACATACTAATAGAATTCCTTTTTTCTTAAGGTATTATTTTTATTCTCTTGGATAGTCATCATCATTAAGGCTCAACACCTGGCCTTAAGAAACTAATAATTCTCACCCCTCCTAGGTTTGCCATCCAGAAAGACTGAAAGTTCTTTCTCTCATTTTACATTTTTATGGAAGAGTGTTGCCTTTTGCTACTGGTGCTGTATCTTAGCAGTGGAACACACTTAAAACCCAATGTATAGGATTCCATTATTGGTTCATCCTTGCATAAATGCCTGCCCCCAAACCAATTATTTTGCACAGAGAGGGATAGTTTTCATTGGAACTAGATAGTTGGGGTGGGTATAAGAACATTTCTCAATAGAGTAGGTAGGGATGGGATTTGTGGCTCAGTGATAAAATGCTTGCCTAACCTGTGTGAGGCACTGGGTTCAATCCCCAGCACCACATAAGAAAACTTTAAAAAAAGAAGATTTTGTATCCATATACAACTAAAAATATTAAAAGAGTAAGTAAAAGTACTGCACAGACAAAACAGTATGTCTACTGTAATGAGAGATAAGGCTACTTTCTATATGTAGTCTAAATCTAGTGCAGGAGTCAATCAAGTACAATAAAGTATGCAAAGTGAGAGAGAAAATGTTTGGTGCTATATTAATATATAATAATACATAGTTGGGTGATGAAGCAAGCCTTGGAAGTAGATAAAAAGAAGAACTAAATTAACATGGCCTCTTTCTTGATGTATATATAAAATAAGGAAGAAAAAGATGTTTTTAATTATATGTGTTTGTTGTAAATATTGTAAAGACTTTTTCTAGCATGTATAGAATGTGTTTTTAGTAACATTTCTAAGATGAACATTTATTTAATTAACATGATGTATCAAGTAGTGCTTTGAAATATTTTGTTTTTATTTTTAAACTATAATCTAATATTTTCATTATAGAAACTGTAAAAAAACCATTCCATGTGAATATGAATAGCAACATAAAAATGCTTCCAAAGAAATGTGAATTAGAACTTCCAATGTCACCTCATTGTACACCTTCTAAACTCTGCCTTGATGATGTAGAAAACAAGTGAGTTTCAGCTGTTATTTACATTATTAGATGTTTAAACTGGTTATTATCAACAGTTTTATTCTTTATAAAATTATGAGGTACTTACCTTCAAGTTGTTTTGTTTATCTAATTATAGATATTATAAAAATGTTAGAACCTTTATCAAATGGCTGAATCATTTTGTACACATACTTTGACTTTCCTTATCATAAAAATGTCACTGTCATGTGTAACTAATTAAAACAAATTTTAAAAAGTCTATTTCTAATATTAATATAATTTTTATAAAACTCAGCCATATTATAACCCCAAATGATTTATTAAAATTCTTCATGTTTTTGTATGCTTGTGTAGAACACTAAGAGTTTTAAATATATAAGAAGTCATTTTTATTGTTGTTTAAATTTTAACCTTGAATTTTTCTTTTCATTAGTATACACTATCAAAAACTAGGTAACAAGGAAGAACTTGGCCAAGTTCAGGTGAGATATTTTTTTGTAAAATTTTTAAGTTGTTTTAACAATTGTGATATGTTACTGAATAATCTTAAATTTTGAATATTTGGGAAAAATAGTTATCCTTTTACAAAATGTTAGACTTTTAAAATATTCTTTTAAAAGCTTTTCAGTGTAGGAAAATAATACCTTAGTATATTTTAATTGATTCCTTATGAGAATCCCTTTGTAATATCAATAATGTGACCAGGCTTATGTGTGAATAATATTTGATTGTGCTTGTTACTGAACAGCTGTAAAAGACATTTCACTTAAGGGTTCTTATCATATGATTATTGAGCAGTTCATCTCTTCAAACATATAACAAGATTATTTTATACCAAGTTGTAATGTTTAATACTCACTTTAATCCCAAGATTATTTTTCTTTCAAAGTATAACAAACTAGATTTTAGCAAATAAAATTTTAATCAATAGAAGTACATAGATTGTTATTAAATCTTGAAATTTTGTTTAATGTCCAGTGCCTTCTTATTAACTCTTCTTTCCTTTCTTTGAATTGTCAGAGTTAAACCAGACCAGAAAGAGAATAGCAATGATACTAAAATCAAAACAAAACAAAATAACAACCAAAAAAAAAAAAACCTTTGTAAATCTTGTCATCTACTTTGTGGTTTGATGGAACTCAGATTTTCTTTCATTAGAGGATAGCATATGGGAATGAAGCTTGTGTTTGGAGGGCAATATGGGTGGGAAAAGCAAAGGGAAAGGAGTTCCTAAGTAATATCTTAGTTAATAATTTCTCTCATATTAATAAATCGTGTCAATTAATGCTGGCTTGTCTTTCCTTAGGACGTTTTCCCCTGCAACCTATGCCCTTTTCACTTATTTTGGTTGTACTATTTTGACTTCTTTAGGTAATATGTATTTAAATTATTTTATATTTTTTTCTTATAGTTATCTCAAGTGAAGAACTCATACAGTATGTTTGAACCTCAGTTCAGCAGAATAGAAAAGTGCAATTTTACTCCACCATCTTTTTCAGCAGAATTACCTTCTCACAGACATATTCCAAAACAAAATTTAATTCCCAGAATAACATCTAGTCCTCAGAAACTTGTATATGAAAAAAAGCAAGATGGGAAGGTAACTTTGAATTTTATTTTTATCATATACTTCTTCAGTTTTTTATAGATTTTAAAAGTGTAGCCTGCAAATTGGTACAGATTAGAAGTACCAAATTGTACCAAATTAGAAGATAATTAAGGATGATTCATTCCTCTTAGATCAAAAGCTAAATTTTCTGTGCTCTAGAAAATTATGAATAGAAAACCAAGGAATGTTCTTCACTACCTTAGAAATTATCATTTATTTTAGAAAATTATTGATAGTAAAGTTGAAAATAGTTCAGTCTGTTTTATAGCAGTTTATGTTATGATCACTGTAAGTCAATATTTTATAGATGTCATGGCAACTCAGTTTGCATGATATAGAAGGCATCCTGTGATGACATAGTCTCAGTGATGACATAGTAGTTAGTGTCTTAAAGTATGAGTTGTGGTGGCTTGATTGGTTTTATGATTTAAAGAATGACATCTGTTTATGAGTACTTCAATTAATGTACAAATTTATTCTTTTTTTTGTGTGTGTGTGTGGTGGTGGTACTGGGAACCTAGACGCACTCTACTACTGATCTATATCCCCAGCCCTCTTTGCTTTTTACTTTGAAAAAGGCCCTCACTAAGTTTCTGAGGCTGGCTTCAAACTTGTAATCCTCCTGCCTCTGTCTCTTGAGTTGTTGGAATTACAGGCATATGCCCTCTCACCCAGCTACATATATAGAAATATGTGGCAATATTACATAGCAGATACTACAATACTTAATCACAGTTTTCTACAGTTAAAATTTTAAAAAATCCAAATTCTAATATATGTTTGTCATAGAACATATAAGGGAATGATTTACTAAATATATATAGAGTCAAAAATTTAAATTATTGAAGTTACTATACTAATGTACAATGTTAATGAAGAAAATGGCTATATAAGCATTATGTTTTATTAACAGGGATATTAATTTTAAATTTCTCCCAACTTTTAGCTTGCAGTGGTTTATACCATATTCATATGTACATTATCTATAAGTAAATTTATAATAAATTTATGATTTATAAGTTCATAAATAATTTTAGTTAAATACTATATTATAGTTAAATATAACATAATATAGTTAATTATGATGATTTTAAGTGTTTATTAAACGATGTTTTGCTGTTTCTTGAAGAGAAATGAAAAAAATTAAAGAACCTAATAATTTTTGAATGATGCAATGAAGGATATTCAACAACCCATTTGTTTTTTATTTTTAAAATTTTATTTGATGGGTTCTTTTTAGTTATACATATTGGTAGAATCCATTTTGATATAATTATATCAGCATGGAATATGTCTTATTCCAATTAGGACCCCAGTATCTCTCCTTTACTTTCCCTTTCCCCACCCCTCCTCCCTTTCCTTTATTGAGCTTTCTGCTATTTTCCCATGATTATGTTTATTTTTTAAATTAATTAATGGTGACACTCACTGTGGTGTATTCATGTATGTATATAAGAAAATAACATCAGATTCATTCCACTGTTTTTTGTTTTCCTATCCCTCCTCCGTTCTCTCTATTCCCCTTTGTCTAATCCCACTGAACTTCCTCTATTTCTGCCCTCCCCCCCACCTTTTGTGGATTAGCTTCCACATATTAAAGAAAACATTCAACCTTTTTCTCCCATTGTAGATTAATTTGTAACTTATCCTTGCTCTATTAGCTTGTAAGATGGAGAATAAAACACTGTAATTTCTATGTAACCAATCTCTTCCTTACCTGTTACATATTATACACTATAGATTAGCAATTAATTCCAAATAGGTAAATAACATACCTACTATGGTAGAAGACTGGAAAGAGAAGCTAATGTCCTTTTCCACATTGTAGTCATATTTTTTGTTCTTAGAAAAATATTTAATAGATTATTTGTGAAGATTTCTAGAAAAGCAAGAAAAATTAAAATGAAATATTCTCTTCTTTCTCTGTTTTTCTCTTTTGTGGTGCTGGGTGTCAAATCTAGAGCCTCATGCATGCCCAGCAAGTACTCTGCCCCTCCACTCCTCTTTTGGTTTTTTTATTTCTCACTTCAAAGTTAACTTTGTTTCTGCTCCTCTGTCACTGTTTTGAGACTGAGATATATTTGTTAGCCATCTTCTGACTTTGGTCTTTGTATGTTGTTTATTTGTTTGTTTTCCAAAGACATTCAGTTTCTCAATTTTCCTTTTTTTATTTTTAAATTTTTGTGATAGGGTCTTACTATATGGCCAGGTTGATCTTCAAACTCCTACATTAAAGTGATCCTTATGTTTCTGTGCTGGGATTGCAGGTGCTCACCACCACTACCACCTCAACTCTGCTCTTTTTGTTTTCTGTTTTTGTAATTGATTGTCTTTGGACTTCTCATTTTTATTATTCCTGGGTTTAAAATGAAATATACTACAGTTATAAATTATCCTTACTGAATAGATTAGTGTTGGGTCAAAATAAAGTAAGTTTATATAGAACTTTCCACACTAACAAATAGATGTTTTTTATGCTTTAATAGTCTTCATACTCTTATCCCTACTTTTTACTGAATGATATTGATATTCAGAAAAATTAAAGTAGTAGTCTAAAATTACAGTAAATGGAAGAACTGAGACCAGTGTAGCTGATTCCTTGAAACAAACTACTATTTTCTATCAGAAACTTAATGTTTAGTCATTCAAGATTCTGGTGTTCTGTGTGTTTGTTTATTTTTATAATCTTTTTTTTTAACTGAGAAAATGTTAGTTCACCATAGTATTAACTCTCTTATTTTAACAATCATTTAAATACTGATATTAATTTGTTGCTGGCTTTCACCTTTATTGTGCTATGGTGGCCATTGTTAGAACAGTATTTGTTTTCAAAAGGAACTAAAATTACTTTCTATTAGACTAAAAGATGCATTTCTGAATATAGATGCTGTTCACTTAAATGACATTTTTTGTGAGCAAGTGAAATTCCATGTATGTACATTTACTATTTTAATGTTTTTTCCATTTTTCTAGCTCAACAGTGTGGATTGTTCTAATTCTTTGGTTTCTAAAATAAATGAAAGTCAAGATGATCTCAGTTCATCATATAAACTAGCACAATTTGGAACGTTATTTGAAAGATTAAACAGGTAAGCAAAGATGCTGAAGAAAATGAAGATGTAGGATTCTCTACTCTCAGTTATTAATCTAATCTTAATGAACAAAAATAGTCATTAGTATTATAAACAGACCTAAGTAATATTTCTAAAAAAATGTTAAGTAATTTTTTTCTTTTTTATTTTTACTAACAGTTATTAATTTTATCTATTAATGGAATTTAGTGTGATATTTTCTTTTTAATTATTTTTTAGTTGTAGTTGGACACAATATCTTTATTCTATTTATTTATTTTTATGTGATGCTAAGAATGGAACCCAGTGCCTTGCATGTGCTAGGCAAGTGATCTACCACTGAGCCATAACTCCAGTCCCTCAGTGATGTTTTTATACACTCAGTATATGTACTGATCAAACCCAACTTTCCTTTTTCTATGCTCTCTACCCTAAACCCTTCATGATATCTAGTAATCTCATAATTGTACTCCCAAGTCAAATTTTATTAATGTGCTCATGTAAGATAAAACATACAGTACTTTTCTTTATGGCTTAATTCATTCAACACAGTGTTCTCCAATTTTGTTGTGAAAGATGGACTTTCTTCTAGTTTTTAGCTGGGTAACTACTCCCTTTATTTATGCGTGCGCGCGACACACACACAAATATGTTTGAGAGAGTGTTTATATGTGTGTGTCACATTTTTCCTTATCTATTCTTTTGTTGAAAATCATGTAGGCTGATTCTGTATCTTGGCTATTGTGAATAGTGTTGCAGTAAACATGGACATTCAGGTTTTTCTGATATACTGATTTTATTTTCTTTGTATGGGTAGATCAAATGATAGATCTGTTTTTAAGATTTTGGAGGAACTTTCTGTTGTCCATAATGACTGCATGGATTTACTTATACATCACCAATATATAAATGTTTCTTTTTTTCTACCTTCTTGTTAGCATTTATTTTTTGATAATAGCCATTCTGACTAGGGTGACAATATCTCATTGTAGTTTTGATTTTTATTACCCTGTTAACTAATGATATTATAGCACTTTATCATATCATTGTTTACTATTTATATTTCTTCTTTAGTGAAGTGTCTATTCATATAATTTGCTGAGTTTCTAGTTGGCTTTTTTGTTATATTTTTTTATTTGCATTTATATGGTTGGTGTTAACCCTCTGTCAGATGAATACTTTGGCAAGAATTTTCTCCCACTTTGTAGATTTTCTCATGACTGTTGGTTGTTTTCTTTACTTTGCAAAAGCTTCTTAGTTTAGTCCCTTTTTTTAATATTTGCTTTTGTTTCCTATGCTTTTGGGATCCTATCCAGAAAAATTATTGCCTTCACCAGTGTCTTAAAGATTTTTCCATTTTATTCTAGTAGTTTTCAGAGTTTCAAGTCTCACATTTAGGTATTTTTATATTGATCTTGAGTTGATTTTTGTATAGGATCAAGTTTCAGTCTTCTAAATGTGGATATCCAGTTTTACCAACACCATTTACTGAAAGGACTATCCTTTGTTTTGGTGTCTTTGTTGAGAATCTATTGACTGTAGATATAGAGTTTATTTTGGGAATCTCTGTACTGTTCCATTGGTTGATGTGTCTGTTTTTATGCAAATTCCATTATTCATGTTGTTTATTGTGTCTCTGTAATATGTCTTGAAATCAGGTATTTTGATACCTGCAGCATTGTTCTTTTTGCCCAAGATTGTCTTGGCTATATTTTATACATATGAACTTCAGAATTGTTTTTTTTTCATAGCTCTGCAGAAAATGACATTGGTATTTTCTGTAGATCACTTTGGATTGTATGGACATTTTAACAATATTAGTATTTTCAATCCAAGAACATTAGGGGTTCTTTCAGATTTTTGTGTGTCATCTACAGTTTCTTTCATCAGTATTTTATTTATTTATTTTATTTATATAGAATAGCAGAATGCATTACAATTCTTATTACATATATAGAGCCCAATTTTTCGTATCTCTGGTTGTATACATAGCATATTCACACCAATTCCTGTCTTTATACATGTACTAAAATAAAATAAAAATGCTCATCACATTCAACCATCATTAATTACCTCATGCCCCCTACTTTCCCCTCCCACCCTTCTGCCCTATATAGAGTTCATCTATTCCACTATGAATCAGCCTCCTTATATCAGAGAAAGCATTTGGCATTTTTTGGGGGGGAGGGCGGGATTGGCTAACTTCACTTAGCATTTTCTTCTCTAACTCCATCCATTTACCTGCACATGCCATGATTTTATTCTCTTTTATTGCTGAGTAATATTCCATTGTGCATATATGCCACATTTTTAAATCCATTCATCTATTGAAGGGCATCTAGGTTAGCTCCACAGTTTAGCTATTGTAAATTGTGCTTCTATAAACATTGATGTGGCTGTGTCCCTGTACTATGCTGTTTTAAGTCCTTTGGGTATAGACTGAGGAGAGGGATAGCTGGATCAAATGGTGGTTCCATTCCCAATTTTCCAAGAAATCTTCATACTGCTTTCTAAATTAGCTGCATCAATTTGAAGTTCCACCAGTAGTATATGAATGTACCTTTTTCTCCACATCCTCAAATTGGCACTATTTGCTAATGATATAATTCTATACCTATAAGACTCTAAAAGTTCCACCAGAAAACTTATAGAACTAGGAAATGAATTCAGCAAAGTAGCAGGGTATAAAATCAACACCCATAAATCAAAGGCATTTCTGTATATCAGTGACAAATTCTCATAAAGGGAAATGAGGAAAACTATTCCATTCTCAATAGCCTCAAAAATAAAATAAAATAAAATACTTGGGAATCAACGAAACAGGTGAAAGATATATATATATATATATATATATATATATATATATACACACACACACACACATAAATAACAGAAACCCTAAAGAAATAAATCAAAGAAGATCTTAGAAAATGCAAAGATCTACCTTACTCCTGGATGGGCAGAATTAATATTATCAAAACGACCATACTTCCAAAAGCATTATGCAGATTTAATGCAATTGTGATCAAAATTCCATTGACATTCTTCATAGAAATAGAAAAAGCAATCATGAAACTCATCTGGAAAAATAAGAGACCCAGAATAGCTAAAGCAATCCTTAGCAGGAACAGTGAAGCAGGTGACATCACTATATAGACCTTAAACTATACAACAGAGCAATAGTAACAAAACAGCATGGTATTGGCACCAAAACAAATTGGTAGACCAATGGTACAGAAAAGAGGACACAGAGACTAACCCACAAAACTACAATTATTTTATATTAGACAAAGGTGCCAAGAACATGCATTGGAAAAAGATAGCCTCTTCAACAAATGGTGCTGGGAAAACTAGAAATCTATATGCCACAAAATGAAATTAAACCCCTATCTCTCATCATGCACAGAACTCAACTCAAAATGAATTAAGGACTTAGGAATAAAACTAGAGACCCTGCATCTAATAGAAGAAAAAGTAGACTCTAATCTCCATCATGTGGTATTAGGCCCCAACTTCCATAATAAGACACCTGTGGCACAAGAATTAAAATAGAAAATCAATAAATGGGATGGAGTCAAACTAAAAAGTTTCTTCTCAGCAAAAGAAATAATCTGTGAGGTGAATAGAGAGCCTACACTTTGGGAGCAAATCTTTACCCCTCACACATCAGATAGAACACTAATCACTAGGGAATATAAAGAACTCAAAAAGCTAGACACCAAACAAAACAAAACAAAACAAAAGCAACAAGTAACCCAATCAATAAATGTGCCAAGGACCTGATCAGTCACTTCTTAGAAGATGATATACAATCAATCAACAAATACATGAAAAAATGTTCATCATCACTGGCAATTAGAGAAATGCAAATCAAAACCACTCTAAGATTTCTTCTCACTCCAGTCTTTCATAAGTATTTTATAGTTTTTGTTGTAAATGTCTTTTGAACTTAAGTTTATTCTTAAGTATTTTATTTTTATTTTTATTTTTGTAGCTATTGTGAATGGAAGGCTTTCTTTATTTCTTTTTCAGTAATGTCATTATTGGTGTATAGAAAAGTCACTAAATACATAAATAACAAGCAATGAGATGTAGTTATATGTTGATTCTTTTTTCCTATTACTATACTGAATTGATTTTTCAATTCTAATAGTCTTTCTTCATTGTTTTTTATTTTATTTGTGCTTTGTAGTTATATAAAGTAGTTATGTTCATCCTGATAAACTCATACATGCATGGAATTTGATTCCAGATCACGTTTCGTTTCTCTCTACCCTCCTACCTCCCTCCCCTTCCCCATTCTTCTTCTTCTACAATGCTAGACTTCCTTTCATTTGTGTATTTATTTATGACAGCATAATTAGCATTACAATTCTTATTACACATATAGAGCACAATTTTTTATATCTCTGGTTGCATACAAAGTATAGTCACACCAATTTGTGTCTTCATACATGTACTTTGGATAATAATGACCATCACATTCCACCATCATTAATAATCCCATGCCCCCTTCCCTTCCCCTCCAACCCCTCTGCCCTATCTAGAGTTTGTCTATTCCTCCCATGCTCCCTCTCCCTGTCCCATATGAACCAGCCTCCTTATATCAGAGAAAATATTCGGCATTTGGTTTCTTCTCAGCAAAAGAAACAATCTGTGAGGTGAATAGAGAGCCTACATCTTGGGAGCAAATCTTTACCCCTCAAACATCAGACAGAGCACTAATCTCTAGGTTATATAAAGTTCGGATAGTCTTTTCGTGGAGTTTTTAGGTTTTCCTATGTATAGAAATGTATCATGTACAAGCAAGGAAGTTTGACTTTGTCTTGTGCTGTTTGTATCCCTTTTATTTCCTTATCTTGCCTAATTGCTCTTACTAAAACTTCTAGTGCTATATTGAATAAACACAAGGACAATGGACACTCCTGTCTTATTCTAGATCTTAGGGAAAACACTTGCAGCTTTTCCCCATTCAGTTTGATGCTTGCTATGGGTTTTTACCACCTTTATTATGCTGAAGTACAATCCCTCTATATCTAGTTTGTTCAGGACTTTTATCATAAAGGGTCATTGAATTTTATATCAAATTTTTTCTGTATCTATTGAGATGATAATATGATTATTATCATTCATTCTGTTAGTTTTTTTATTGATTTGTACATGTTGAACTATCCTTACATCCCAGGGAAGAAACCAGCTTGATCATAGTGAATGATCTTTTTTTATATGGTGTTGAATTAGCTTTAGTGCTGTAAAGTTTGGTAAAATTCAGCAGTGAAGCCATTCAATCTTGGGCTTTTTTTGGGGGGACATTTTTTATTACTTATTCAGTCTCATTACTTCTTATTGATCTATTTAGATATTTTTTATGTCCTCATGTTTCAGTTTTGGTAGGTCCTATGTTTACAGAAAGTTGCCCATTTCTTCTAGGTTTTCTAATTTCTTAGCATATAATTTTTCATAGTGATCCCTAATGCTCCTTTGCATTTCTTTCGTATTGATTGTACTATCTCCTTCTCTATCTCAGATTTTGTTCATTTGGGTCTTCTTTTTGTTTTTTCTTTGTTAGTCTATAGGTTTACTAATGTTATCTTTTTTAAAAAACTCACTCTTGGTTTCATTGATCTTTTGTACTTTTTAAAGTGTATTTATTTCTGCTCTATATTGTTTCTGTTGTGTTTGGTTTGTTCTTTTCTAAATCCTTGGGATACATGAATAAGTTGTTTATTTGAAATTTTTCTTTTTTCTTTTTTTTTTTTAACTCATTGCTATAAACGTTTTTCTTATCACTGCTTTTCCTGTATTCTTTAAATTTTGGTAAGTTGTATTTTCATTTGTTTTGAGAAAGTTTTAAATTTCTCTTTTGTATTCTTTGATAACAAGTTGTTAATTCAAAAAGTTGTTAATTCAGTCTCCATGTATTTATATAATTTATAAATTATAAGAGTCTTTTATTGGCTTCTAGTTTTATTCTATTATGATCAGAAAAGATACGGGATATGATTTGATTTTTTAAAAAATATTTTTATTTATAGAGGGTCACAATACCTTTATTGTATTTAATTTTTAATATGTTGCTGAGAATAGAACCCAGTGCCTCATACATGCTAGGCAAGCATTCTACCACTGAGCCACAACCCCAGACCTGATTTCATCTTTTAAAATATGTTAATACCTGTTTTGTGGTCTTTCAGTATATTATTTTTTATTAAATAAATTTATATGTGCTGGTGAAAGAATGTGTATTCTGAAGCTGTTGACTAGAATGTTCCATAATGTTAAGTACATTTGATCTATAGTATGGTTTGATTCTGATGTTTCTTTGTTAATTTATTTGTCTGCAAACAGATTTGTTCTGTCCATTGATGAAAGTGGGTTGTTGAATCCCTCACTATTATTGTAATGCAGTTTATCTCTCCACTTAGATCTAATAATGATTATAACTTTAGGTGCTCTGACATAGATGCATCTAAATTTAGAATTATTGTCTCTTCTTCTTGAATTGATCACTTAATCATTATATGGTGACTATCTTTGCCTCTTTTTACAGTTTTGTTAGATTTAAGTATACATACTCCTTTTTGTTTTAAGGTTTAATTTGTTTTGAATGTAATTTTCTATCCTTTCTCTTTCAATCTGTGTGTTTCTTTACTGGTTACATGAGTTTCTTGTAGGCATTGTATTGTTGGGTTTATTTCTTTATTAATCTATTCAACCAGTCTGTCCAGTTTTTAATTGGAAACTTTAGTCTGTTTACATTTAAGGTTATCATTGAAAAGTAAGGACTTATTCCTGCCATTTTGTCTAGTAATCCCTTAAGCATCTTTTGGTAGGCTGTTCTTATGGTTCTCAGTTTTAGCTAGTCTTGCAAGGACTGTACTTTTTCTTTATTTCTGAAGAATAGCTTTGCTATGTTTACAGTTGCTTAGGACTTCCAATATGTCATTCCATTTCTTGCTGTCCTATAGGATTTTTTGTTGAGAAATCTGTAATCTAATTGAGATATATTGAAGTGTGCCTCCGTACTTTTGCAGATTTTAGTGTTTGTGCTTTTGATAATTTGGCTATAATATGCTGTAGTGAAGATGTTTTCTGGTCATGTTTATTTTGGGGTCCTATAATCTTCCTGTTCATGAATGTCCATAAACTTTTTTCCTCCTTACCTTCAAGTATTCCAGAAAGGTGTGTGTGTTTCATGGGCAGTCTCAAAGTAACCCTCTCCCCAGCCTTTCTTTCTTCCATAAAAGGTACAAAATAGCATTACTAAAAAAAAAGAAAAGAAAAGAAAAGAAAGAGTCAGAAACCTGAAACAATAGTATAGAGAAAGAAACAAAATACTCCTGGTGATCTGTCTTCCGTTCCACAGACAGGATAGGAGTAGTCTCTCCTTTTCAGGGATAAGGATGAAAAGGTAGTGAGATACTGACAATCCTAGATATTGACAAGTTGCATAATCATCATCTTTATCCCTCATTTTCTTTTTACATTTTTGGTAGGTAGTTTAACACATTGTACTTATATATTTTAGATGTTTGTGTATAAACTCTGGTTTTTTACTTAAAATCCATTAAGCTTGTAAAATCCATTAGAACCACACTTGGTAATATAATGAGAAACTCTAATTCTATCCTATTCTTCCTTATCTTACTAAATGGCACCAGTATTTAATCATTTGCTAAAGTCAAAATAAAAGCTTTCCTTGACTCCTTTCTTTCTGTCAACTCCAGTTATCCTCTTCATTATCAGTTTTGGATTCTAATAAGCTTTTTAATTGTCTATTCACATTTCCATCTCTGGGTTCCATCCTAGTCTAAACTACCCTGACCTCTTGGTAGAGACATTATTTAAGACCTTATAATAGTTCTTTTTGTTTCTTGTTTATTGAACATCTTTTAAAACATACTGTCTTATAAATATATAATTGACTCACAAGAAGCTGAACTTATTTAAATTTTTCACTTTAATGTTTTGACATATGTCAAAAAGAATGAACATATTTATCATACTGAGTAGTTTTTTTTGGTAGCTTTGGAATCCCTTTTCTAGTTGCTTACCATTGCTCACTTATATCCTAAGGCAACCACTGATCTGCTTTCTGTCACTACAGAGTAGTCCGTATTTTTGCAATTTTTATAGCCTCTTACAGTATATATATGTATTTTTTTGTTACTTGGCTTCTTTTACTTAGCATAATTATTTTGAAACCTATTCATGTTATTTGTTGTGTGCAATATTCATTCATTCCTTTTTATTGCACAGTAGTATTCCAGTGTATGTATTGTATTCATTTTCCTATTGATAAATATTTGGTGTTTCCCTTTATTTTTGTCTATTTCAAATTAAGTTGATATGAAAGTTTATGTAAAAAACTTTGTTTTGACATATGCTTTATTTATCTTGGGTCAAGGTGGGTTAGATATTGTGGTTAGCTATATGTTTAACTCTTAAAGAAATTGCCAAACTGTTCCAAAATGAGTCGTATCATTTTATTTTCCCATCAGCAATGTATGAGAGTTCTTGTTGTAACACATTCTTGCTAAAACTTGGTGAAGTCCATCTTTATAACTGTTACCCGTTTTTGTTGATTTTTAATTTGCGTTTCTCTAATGACTAATGATTTTGCATATTTTCATGTTCCTATAAGCCATTTGAATATCTCTGCTGAGATGTTTAAAGTTTCAATTTTAATGCAATTTTTAAAATTAATTGTGCTTACAGTATCAAAGCCAATAAATCTTTACCCAATTCAGGATCATTGAGATTTTCTTGTTTTTTGTAGATCTTACATTTAGGTCTGTGACCTGTGTTTTAGTTCATGTTTATTTGTAGTGTTTTAAGTCAGCTTTTTCAGTGCTGTGATTAAAGGATATGACCAGAACAATTTTAAAGGAGGAAAAGTTTATTTGAGGGCTCAGGATTTCAGAGGTTTCAGTCCATAGAAGGCCAGTTCCACTCCTAGGGCTCCAGGTGAGGCAGAACATCATGGTGAAAGAGTGTGGCAGAGGGAAGCAGCTCACATGGTGATCAGAAAGCACAGAGAGAGTTCCCTACTTGCCAAATACAAATATTTACCCCAAAGTCATGCCCCCGAATTCCACCTCCTCAAGCCCACCCTGCCACTTCAGTTATCACTCAGTTAATCCCTATCAGGGGATTAATTTACTGATTGGATTAAGAGTCTTACAACCCTCTCTCACAACTCTTACAATTCTCACAATCATTTTTCCTCTGAAACTTCTTGCATTGTCTTCACACATGAGCTTTTGGGGGACACCTTATATCCAAACCATAACATGTAGTGTAAGGGAAGGTCCTAAATATCTCATTTACATTTATGGAAAAGAAAATTTTTTTGTCAGAAATCATAACCATAAATATGTTTTTCCCCTTGTAATTTCAATTCTGTTTTGTCCATCTCTGTGTAGGTTAGTTCCACACTGCCTTGATTCTGTAACTTTATTATAAATTTTGAAATTGAGATTTTTTTTCAACAAGATTGTGGCTCTTTTTAATCTTTTAAAAATTTTGAATAAGTTTTTAGGTTTACAAAAAAGCCCACAAGAAGCTCAGTGGAATTTTGATAGAGATTGTGTTGAATTGATCAATTTGGGGAACATTGACATCTTAATGATAAAGACTTTTCTAATCCATGAACCTGAAATATGTCTTCTATTTTCTTTAATCCTATTAATGATGTTTTCAGTATATAAGCCTTATGTGTCTTTTATTAATTTTATTTCTAAGTATTGTATTCTTTTTGTGCTATTGTGAATGAAATTATTTTTGTAATTTCATATTGGTTTGTTCATTGCTAATGTTGAGGCTCAGAAAACAATACCACAAAGACTAGTACTTTGACATGCTGAGGGGCTTTAGAACCTAACGCAGAATCCAGAACCTAACTCTGACCTTTCCTTGTGTGTCCTCTTCCCAGCTCAGCGGGAATTCCTGTATTTTCTAAAGTCTGGGCCTACCTTGTCTCTTTTCTGGTGAGCTTTAATTAAATAAACTCATTACAGAAAGAAGGACTGAAATCTGTCAATCTACCTAAACAAACTTTAGTCACATTTCATTGTCCTTCATTTTAGTCCTAAAGATATTTGCAAACTACTATCCTAATATGTGGTCTAGACAGTGTGCCAGTATGTTCTCTAAACCCACTGAGTTCCCCTAAAAATCATTTTCTGTTTCCTCTCAAAACTGTCTACATTCCCCATTTTTCCCTGCTCCTACAGAAATAGGTTATGTAAACTTCTGAATGATGTTGTGCTAGTAGGTAACCACCCTTATGTGATTTTCCCTTATATGGTGATTTTTCCCCCCTTCTCATCTTAATAAATTCTTTTCAATAGTCAGCTTATTCCAGCAAACCCTCAGTAGGTAGAGGGGAAATTTCCCTTTGCCCCTATACTAGTATATAAAAATACAATTAATTATCATATATTCATCTCACATCCTTTGACTTTGCTGAAATAATTATTAGCTCTTGTAGATAGATTAGTGGATTCTTTTGGATTTTCACCATAGTGCATTATGTCATCTATAAGTCAAGATATTTTTACCTTTTCAATCTGGATGCCTTTTACTTTTTTTTTTCCTTCCCTTGCTACACTGACTATAACCTCTAACACAAAAGTCCTTAAGAGCAATGGCAAGAGCAGAGATGCTTGCATTGTTCAGTCTTTAAATATGATGTTATTTGTAGGTGTTTTTGGTTTGTTTATTTGTTTTTGTAGATGCCCTTTATGAATTTGAGAATTATCTATTTATAGTTTATTGAGAGCTTTTATCATGGATAAAATCATGAGAGCTTGTATCATGGATTTAGTCAAATGTTGTTTCTGTGACTTCCATGTAGTTTTTCCCATTTATTAATATATATTAACTTGTTTTAAGATGGTAAACCACCTTGCATTCCTGAGATAAAAGCTGCTTGATCATGGTATATAATCTTACTCATATAGCTGTATTTGGTTTGCTAATAATTTTGTTGATGATTTCTGTGTCTATATTCATAAAAGAAATTGGTCTCAAATTTTCTTGTTGTATCTTTGTATGGCTTGGGTACCAGAGTAATACTGGGATTATAGAATGAGTTGGGAAAGTGTTTTTTTTTTCTCTGATGGAATGATGGAAAAAAATTGTGGAAGATTGATATTTTTCCTTCTATAAATATTTCATAGAATTCACTAGTGATGCCATTTGTACCTGGACTTTTCTTAGTGGCAAAACTTAATAATGAATTCATTTATTTTATTTTTTTAAATATTTATTTTTTAGTTGTAGTTGGGCCCAATACCTTTATTTTATTTATGTATTTTTATGTGGTGCTTAGGATCGAACCCAGGGCCCCACACGTGTTAGGCGAGCACTCCAACACTGAGCCACAATCCTAGCCCTCATTTTTTTTTATTATTATTATGGTCTATTTTTTTCTCTGCTTGCTTTGGGTTGAGTTTGCCTGTCTTTTTCTAGTTTCTTAAAATACATTTTCTTAACCTAATGATTTGGTATGTTTCTTCTTTTCTGATATTGGCATTTAAAGCTGTATATTTCCCTCCTAGCACTGCTTAGAGTTCAACAGTATTGGTCTGAGGTTTTGTTTAAACACCTTGAGCTACCAAATCTTTCTTTTGTGTACAAAACCTCACAGCAAGCCAGGGATGAGTAGATACTTGAGGATGTATCTGATCTTTCCTGAGTGCACACACAACTTTGCACATGTGTATAGCCTTCTGAACTACCAGAGGTATCTGGAAGTTTATCCAAGCCCATTATGACTATTTGTTTTTCAGATCTCTTTGTGAAATTTCCAAATGTTTGTGATTGCTTCAATTAATATTATAGTCTCAAATAGCTGCAATATTGGGCAGTTTGACAGTTTGCCATTAAATTCATGATTGATTTTTACAAACCATAACACCTCTTATAACATCACAGGCTGGGAACTAAGCCTTTAAAACAGGAACCTTTGGTTAACACTTAAACAGCAGCATTGTCCTTTGAGAACTCAAATTAATAAATTATCTACTTGAAGTTGTATCACAGTTCCCTGATGCTGGTATTTTTTTTAATTTTTTTAAGTCTCTCATTGTTTCATTTAAAGTAGAATATCTTACTATATTTTCAGAGTTATTAATTGCATCTCCTTTGCTGCCTAATCAGCTGGTCATCCTATCCAGAGTATTTTTCATGTCTAGATAATTTATATCACCTATTCTTTATATCTTCTATATATTTAAATATTCTCAGTTTTCCTCTGTCTTCTTAAATGTAGAAAATATAGTGATGATAACTTATATAATGCTCTTATCTGTGAATTATATGTGTGTTATTTTTGGTTTATATCTAATAATTGATTTTGTTCCTCATTATGAATGACAATTTTCTGCTGGTTTTGTCTTCTTGGTAATTGTGTTTGGATTCTATATATATTGTAAACCTTTATCATTTTGCTTGTTGGAAATTTTGATATTTGTAGAAATAATAAGTTTTAATCAGAGATTTTCTTCCTTCTGGGATTTTTAAGCTTATTTGCTAACTTTTAAACTTTGAGGACTTAAAAGACCTATCAAAGAACCCATAAGCCTTCATTATATAACTGATTTTGTCCCACTGCTGAGGTGATACCCTGCTGAATACTTTGTTGATTTTTCTTGCATTATGAGTTTGTCTATTCTGTTGGATGGGAGCATAGAATTTTTCTAGTCCTGCATAAACTCCTGGGATTATTCTATCTTCTTATGTTGAGTGGTTCTTTTCCCAGCAGTGGGTAATTCTTTCACATGCATGTGCCGATCAGTGCTTAGCTGAAGATTTGAAAAGAATCTACTATGTATTTGGAGTTCTGTCTTTGAAGCACTCTCTTTTATGCTGTTCTAACCTGTGAACTCTATTCTCTTTAGTTTTCCTGGATCCCCAGCTTTGTTTCTAAAGAAAGGGAATCAGCTAGCTTTATGTCCCCCATCCGTGTCCTATGACTTGGATCCTCTCTATAGGATAATTATCTTGCTCCACCTTGTCTTATGTTTGAAAACTGTTGTTTTATATATATATATATATATACACACACACACACACACATATATATATATATATATATATATATATATATATATATATACACAAACACATACACTTTATTATTTTTTAGTGGTCTAGGGGATCAAACCCAGGGTCTCAAGAATGCTAGGTAAATGTACCATTGAGGCATACCCCCAGCCTTGTCCCATATGTTTTGCCAATTTTTAAATTATGTCAGTTGGGAGGGTAAATCTCACCTCTCATTTCATTTTTGGAAGATGGAAATCCTGGAATTCATTCTTTCCCTCGGAGTCAAATTGATATTTTCTTTTTCTAGTATACTACAACCAAGTAGGATATATTCAAGTATACTGGGTTGGTTCAACATTCAAAAATCAACTGATGTATCCCCAGACTAGTGTATCCATGACAGAAGTCAGTTTTATTTTTGAACTTGGAAATTTGATTGATTTCTTATTGCTCTTTATAAAAATCATATTCTGCATATTCTGAGCCCTGTTGTACCTTTTTGTTTGGTCAAAAATTCATTTTAATGCTTCTATTCCAGCTTTATTCTTCTTCTCTTTCTCAAACATGCTACATACATATCTTGCATTTGAGATGCTTATGCCATTTCTCTGCTATGCCCTTCTTTACATGTCTAACTATTTTATATCTTCAGCTTATTTATTACTTCCATAGTAGGGTTTTTCCTGATGAAACTATCTGAACCTTGACCTCCAATACAAGCTGTTCTGTTATCTGATCTCAAAGCATCCATAATTATCCTTTCTATTTCTTCTTTAGTTCTTATTCATCATTCTTATTATTAATTATTTATTGTGTGTCTTCACTAGAGTTTAAGCTCTTACTTTTCTACAACACAGTAGGCATACAATAAATGCTTGCTGAACACATGTAAAAGGTTTAATTAGATAATTTGTATGTTTTTGTCTATAATTTTATTCTTATAGGAAAAATATTAAAGAAATTGTACTGATTTGCCTTAATAAGACTTTAAGTTCTTGAGCATCATTTTTGTCATCTTTAGAATTAATATCAACATTGTCTCCAAATGCCACCTATTTGATTTTTCTAAAGCAAAAGAATCTCTTCTATTTACTATTGTAGATTTTAAATTTGGCTATAGGATAACACTGATCACTTTGTTATTTTTCCTTCCTCTTCTGTACTGTAAATTTCTTGTTGGTAATAACTATATGTTATATATTTTTCTTTTTTTAAAGAGAAAGAGAATTTTTAATATTTATTTTTTAGTTTTCAGTGTACACAACATCTTTATTTTATTTATTTTTTATTTATTCTTTATATTTTTTTATTGGTTGTTCAAAACATTAAAAAGTTCATGATATATCATCTTTCATACATTTGACTCAATTGGGTTATGAACTCCCATTTTTACCCCAAATACAAATTGCAGAATCACATCGGTTACACACTCACATTTTTACATAATGGCATATTAGTGACTGTTGTATTCTGCTACCTTTCCTATCCTCTACTATCCCCCCTGCCCTCCCCTCCCATCTTCCCTCTCTACCTCATCTGCTGTTGTTCAATTCTCTCCCTTGTTCCCCCCCTTTCCCCTCACAACCTCTTCTATGTAATTTTGTGTAACATTGAGGGTCTCCTACCATTTCCATATGCTTTCCCTTCTCTCTCCCTTTCTCTCCCCCCACTTCTCTTTGTTTAATGTTAATCTTTTTCTCATGCTCTTCCTCCCTGTTGTGTTCTTAGTTGCTGTCTTTATATCAAAGAAGACATTTGGCATTTGTTTTTTAAGAATTGGCTAGCTTTGGTTAGCATAATCTGCTCTAATGCCACCCATTTCCCTGCAAATTCTATGATTTTGTCATTTTTTATTGCTGCGTAGTACTCCATTGTGTATAGATGCCACATTTTCTTTTATCCATTCATCTATTGAAGGGCATCTAGGTTGGTTCCACAATCTAGCTATTGTGAATTGTGCCGCTAGGTTCATTGATGTGGCAGTATCCCTATAGTATGCTCTTTTAAGATCCTCAGGGAATAGTCCGAGGAGGGTGATAGCTGGGTCAAATGGTGGATCTATTCCCAGTTTTCCCAGGTATCTCCATACTGCTTTCCAAATTGGCATTACCAATTTGTAGTCCCACCAGGAGTGTACAAGTGTATCCTTTTCCCCACATCCTCGCCAACACTTATTGTTGTTTGACTTCATAATGGCTGCCAATCTTACTGAAGTGAGATGGTATCTTAGGGTGGTTTTGATTTGCATTTCTCTGACTGCTAGAGATGGTGAGCATTTTTTCATGTACTTGTTGATTGATAGTATGTCCTTCTCGGTGAAGTGTCTGTTCAGGTCCTTGGCCCATTTGTTGATTGGCTTATTTGTTATCTTATTGTTTAATTTTTTAAGTTCTTTGTATATTCTGGATATTAGGGCTCTATCTGAAGTGTGAGGAGTAAAAATTTGTTCCCAGGATGTAGGATCTCTATTTACCTCTCTTATTGTTTCTCTTGCTGAAAAAAAACTTTTTAGTGTAAGTAAGTCCCATTTGTTTATTCTTGTTATTAACTCTTGGGTTATGGGCAGCCTATTAAGGAATTTGGAGCCCGACCACACAGTATGTAGATTGTAGCCAACTTTTTCTTCTATCAGACGCAGTGTCTCTGATTTGATATCTGGCTCCTTGATCCATTTTGAGTTAACTTTTGTGCATGGCGAGAAAAAGGGATACAGTTTCATTTTGTTGCATATGGATTTCCAATTTTCCCAGCACCATTTGTTGAAGATGCTATCCTTCCTCCATTGCATGCTTTTAGCCCCTTTATCAAATATAAGAAAGTTGTAATTTTGTGGATTGGTCTCTGTGTCCTCTATTCTGTACCATTGGTCCACCTGCCTGTTTTGGTACCAGTACCACACTGTTTTTGTTACTATTGCTTTGTAGTACACTTTGAACTCTGGTATCGCTATACCTCCAGATTCACACTTCCTGCTTAGAATTGCTTTTGCTATTCTGGGTCTTTTTTTTCCATATGAATTTCATGATTGCTTTATCTATTTCTATAAGAAATGCCATTGGGATTTTGATTGGCATCGCATTAAACCTGTAGAGAACTTTGGGTAAGATCGCCATTTTGATGATGTTAGTTCTACCTATCCATGAACAGGGTACATTTTTCCATCTTCTAAGATCTTCTTCTGTCTCTCTCTTTAGGGTTCTATAGTTTTCATTGTATAAATCTTTCACCTCTTTTGTTAGGTTGATTCCCAAATATTTTATTTTCTTTGAGGATATTGTGAATGGAGTGGTTTTCCTCATTTCCATTCCAGAAGTTTTGTTGCTGATATACAGGAATGCCTTTGATTTATGCATGTTGATTTTATATCCTGCCACTTTGCTGAATTCACTTATTAACTCTAGCAGTTTCTTTGTAGACCCTTTTGGGTCTGTTAAATATATTATCATGTCATCCGCAAATAGCAATAATTTAAGTTCTTCTTTTCCTATTTTTATGCCTTTAATTTCTTTTGTCTGTCTAATTGCTCTGGCTAGTATTTCAAGAACAAAATTGAATAGAAGTGGTGATAGAGAGCATCCCTTTCCTGTTCCAGATTTTAGAGGGAATGCCTTCAGTTTTTCTCCATTTAGGATGATGCTAGCCTGAGGTTTAGCATATATAGCTTTTACAATGTTGAGGTAAGTTCCTGTTATCCCTAGTTTTTCTAGTGTTTTGAACATAAAGAGATGCTGTACTTTGTCAAATGCTTTTTCTGCATCTATTGAGATGATCATATGGTTCTTGTCTTTAAGTCTGTTGATGTGGTGAATAGTATTTATTGATTTCCATATATTGAACCAGCCTTGCATCACAGGGATGAATCCTACTTGATCATGGTGCACAATTTTTTGATATGCTTTTGTATTTGATTCGCCAGGATTTTATTGAGAATTTTTGCATCCAAGTTCATTAGAGATATTGGTCTGTATTTTTCTTTCTTTGAAGTGTCTTTGTCTGGTTTCGGGATCAGGGTGATGTTGGCCTCATAGAATGAATTTGCAAGAACTCCTTCTTTTTCTATTTCTTGAAATAGCTTGAAAAGTATTGGTATTAATTCTTCTTTGAAGGTTTTGTAGAACTCCGCTGTATACCCATCCAGTCCAGGGCTTTTCTTGGTTGGTAGTCTTTTGATGGCTTCTTCTATTTCTTCCTTTGTTACTGGTCTGTTTAAATTGTGTGTGTCTTCCTGACTCAATCTAGGCAGATTGTATGACTTAAGAAATTTATCGATATCTTCCATTTTATTGGAATATAGGGTTTCAAAATACTTTCTAATTATCTTCTGTATTTCTGTAGTGTCTGTTGTGATATTGCCTTTTTCATCCCATATGTTAGTAATTTGAGTTCTCTCTCTTCTTCTCTTCATTAGCATGGCTATGGGTCTGTCGATCTTATTTATTTTTTCAAAGAACCAACTTTTAGTTTTTACAGTTTTTTCAATGGTTTTTTTTTGTTTCAATTTCATTGATGTCTGCTCTAATTTTAATTATTTCTTGTCTTCTACTACATTTGCTGTTGTTTTGCTCTTCCTTTTCTAAGTTTTTGAGGTGTAATGTGAGTTCATTTATTTGTTGGTTTTTTCATTTTTTGAGGAAAGAACTCCAAGAAATGAATTTTTCTCTTAAAACTGCTTTCATTGTGTCCCATAGATTCCGGTATATTGTCTCTGTATTGTCATTTGTCTCTAAGAATTTTTCATCTTCTCCTTTATGTCTTCTGTAACCCATTGATCATTCAGTAACATATTGTTCATTTTCCATGTGATGTAGGATTTTTCCTTCCTTCTTTTATCATTGATTTCCAGTTTTATTCCATTATGATCAGATATGGTGCATGGTATTATCTCCATGCCTTTATATTTACTATGAGTTGCCCTATGGCATAATATATGGTCTATCTTTGAGTAGGATCCATGTGCTGCTGAGAAGCACGTGTATCCACTTGATGATGGTTGATATATTCTATATATGTCTGTTAAGTCTAGGTTATTGATTGCATTATTGAGTTTTATAGTTTCTTTGCTCAGCTTTTGTCTAGAGGATCTGTCCAATGACGAGAGTGGTGTGTTGAAGTCCCCCATAATAATTGTGTTATGGTCTATTTGACTCTTGAACTGAGGAGAGTTTGTTTTATGAACATTGCAGCTCCATTGTTTGGTGCATACAAATCGATAATTGTATGTCTTGTTGGTGGATGGTTCCTTTTAACAGTATATGTGTCCTTCTTTATCCCTTTTGATTAACTTAGGTTTGAAGTTGATTGTATTCGATATGAGTATGGCCACTCCTGCTTGCTTCCGAGGGCCATGTGAGTGGTATGATTTTTCCCAAACTTTTACCTTCAGCCTGTGTATGTCTTTTCCTATCATATGAGTCTCCTGAAGGCAGCATATTGTTGGATTTGTTTTTTTGATCCAGGTTACTAGCCTATGTCTCTTGATTGGTGAGTTTAGGCCATTTAACATTTAAGGTTACAATTAAAATATGATTTGTACTTCCAGTCATGTTTTTTTATTTATTTATTTTAGTTTGGCTAGTTTTTACTTTTTGGTTATTTTCCTCCCCCTTACTGAGATACCTCCTGCTGTTAGTTTTGTGCACTATTTTTCAGTTCCTCTTCTTGTAGTATTTTGCTCAAAATGCTTTGCAGTGCTTGTTTTCTGGCTGCGAATTCTTTTAGCTTTTGTTTATCGTGAAAGATTTTAATTTCATTGTCAAATCTGAAGCTTAATTTTGCTGGATACAGTATTCTTATTTGGAATCCATTATTTTTCATTGTTTGAAATTCATTGTTCCAGGATCTTCTCACTTTCAAAGCCTGTGATAAAAAATCAGTCGTTAACCTAATTGGTTTACCCCTGAATGTAATCTGCCTCCTTTCTCTCGTAGCTTTTAATATTCTGTCCTTGTTCTGTATGTTGGCTATCTTCATAACTATATGTCTTGGAGTTGGTCTATTACGGTTTTGAATGTTTGGGGTCCTGTAGGCTTCCAGGATTTGGCAATCCATTCCATCTTTCATCTCTGGGAAGTTTTCTAGAATTATTTCCTTTAATAGGTTGTCCATTCCTTTGGTTTGATTCTCTATGCCTTCTTCTATCCCGATGACTCTCAAATTTGTTTTTTTTATGACATCCCATATCTCTTGAATAGATTGCTCATGGGATTTAAGCACCTTTTCTGTGTTGACTATATTATTTCCAAGTTGATAAACTTTGTCTTCATTATCTGATGTTCTGACTTCTACTTGATCTAGTCTATTTGTAATATTCTTGTTTGAGTTTTTAATTTGGTTTATAGTTTCCTGCATTTCTAGGATTACTGTTTGATTTTTTTTAAGAACTCTATCTCCTGCTAAAGCTCGTTCTTTGCCATTTGAATTTGTTTGTTTAATTCATTTTCAAAATATACTTTTATTGCTTGGACTTGCTGTCTCATGTCTTCTTTAATATTCCTTTCTGAGTTAAGTATGCCTTGAGTTCTTTCCCTATTCCTTTTTCTGATGCTTCTAGGTCCTCCTGTAGATTTAAGTTGTCCTGCATTGTTTGTACTCCTTTTTTCCCTTGTTTTTTTCATGATGTTTATGCTACTTTCCAGCTCTATTTGATTGCTGTGTTTCTGCTCTCTTCTATAAATTTGTTTTGTTTTTTTATATCTCTGTTGTCTCTCCTTTGTGTTGGTAGACTATGCCTGCTAAAGTGGATTTCGTTGGGAAGGAATTCCGATGACCGAGCTCCAGTGACATAACCTTTCTGCTATGGTGGGCCCCAGGCTCCTTGCCGCGGTGTCCGAATGGGGGGGTTGGACTGGACTGTCTTGGTCACCGGTGGGCAGGCGGTCTCCAGCTGCCCAGTCGCGCGGGCAGCAGGTGGAGTTTTGCCGGCGGGTATGCATTCTACAGCCGCCCAGTGGCGGGGGCCTGGCCTCTAATCCCCTGGTTTCTCCTGCTAGACCAGATTTCCCCTGAGTGATGCCTCTTGGCAGTTCAAACTGTACTCTGGGCCTGCCGTTTGTTGGGCATGGAGGGTGGCTATTGAGAACCCTGGCACTCTATTGTTTTGATTTTTTCCACTTGTCCCTCCCCCCGCGCTGGCAATACAGGTTTTATTTTCCCCGCTGATGGGAGGGGGAGTTGAAGGTCGGGTGTCTCTAGTTTTTCCCGCGTCTTTATGCAGGCTTGCTCTGATAATCCCTCCCCCAGAGAGCCTAGGAGAGATTTTATGTGAATTCCCCGCTGTATGGGAGATGAGCCGAGTGACACGCACCTGTTTTATTGTCGCAATCTGTCGGAGAGTGGCGGTGGTTATTTCAGCACTCCAAGATGGCGGCCGCTGGTTTCCTTGGTGGAGTTTCCATTGTGGGGGATAGAAGTGTACCGCTTCCTTCCCCGTCTGAAATCCCAAACTCAGCTCGGGGCTCTGTGAGTGCTTAGGCGGCAGGATTCCACAGAATCTGCAGCAACATTTCTCCCTGCTTGCTGATAGCTTCTCAGCGGCTCCCTGCCATCTGTAGCTGCAGGGCGGGCCGCGCAGATCAGTCAGCCCAGATCTCCAGTCGCACAGTTGGCTCGTGTATGAGACTCAATTACTGGACCTAGGTGCTGGAAATCCTTCCTCTAGGTTTCGGTGCACCCCCATTTTGCTGTAAGTTCCTAACAAGATAGTTTTTTGTCCTTCTAACTTGTTATTCACCCATGCAATGGCGCGGTACATGGGGTGTGATGCACTCTATTCGTGGCCATCTTGGGAATCCTTTATTTTATTTTTATGTGGTGCTGAGGATCGAACCCAGCAACCTGCACATGCCAGGCGAACGCACTACAGCTTGAGGCACATCCCCAGCCCCGTTATATGGTTTTTTATTGTCCAGATCTTTTAGTGAATGTTTCCTCTAAGCATGCTTAAAATACCTTTAAAAATGATAATGTACATTTATAGTGTGCTTTATAACTTAGGAGGTCTTTTTCCTTTGTTCTCTCATTTAGAGTAGTAGATATTTCTCTGGTACAAATGGTGAATATTATTACTTTGTATTGTGTTCTTTAGTATAAAATATTAATTTGACTAAAACATCAATAAGATGATCCATATTGATAAATAGTATAGAACCATAGCTATGGGCATTTATTGGCAAAACTTTAATTTCCTTCCCTTAATAACAGAATTATTTTATTTCTCTCTACCCCAACATATGGCTTGGTGCCTGGAGCACAGCTGCTGTCCATTAAATATTTACCTTAAAAATAAAATTGGAAATCTGAGTTTTATCAGTCTATATGTTTCTTTTTAAAATTTCTTTGGTATATCTAACTTCTGGAACAGCCCAATTCAAAATAAATTTGTAGTCACTGGCAATCAAATTTAAAAACTTCTCTTTTCCTAATTGTTTCCTATCTTAGCTTTGATTCTTTTATACAAGTTGAACTTAACCTAGAATTAATATATCTATATTAGAAAAGAGCTTATAGTTTTTCTAATTTCTTTTTTAAATTATTATCAGTTGTTCAAAACATTACATAGTTCTTGACATATCATATTTCATACATTTGATTCAAGTGGGTT